>NC_134802.1:50344792-50347292 GCF_046742065.1 Oratosquilla oratoria | reverse complement strand
CACACACACACACACACACACACACACACACACACACACACACACACACACACACACACACACACTCATACACACATGCACACTTTCAAACACATACACACACATGCACACAAACAAACACACGCACACCTTCAAACACGCACATACATACAAACACACACACAAACACACGCACATTTTCATCTAGACAAAAATACACGCACATTTTCACCCCCCACACAAACACACACTCACACACACACACACACACACACACACACACACACACACACACACACACGCACACACACACACACACGCACGCACGCAGTCATGCATGTATATACACACAAATACAAAGCATTATAAGCACATTCCATACACATACGCACACTTTCAGTTGAATAAATATCAAATGGGATCATAACTGTTGCATGAATGATGTACGGGTTTAATGATGCAAGGAATTCCAAACTTTGATTCTAGATCAAAGACCTAAGAAATTATCAAACTGAATCACTTTGTAGGGATGAATTGATTAATTAATTAGTTTCTAAATAGATTGATAGATAGATAAAATAATAAACAAATAGATAAACAATCAATTTAAGTAAATAAGTGATAGATAAATTAATAATAAATGAATAGATAATTAGATAAGTAGATAAACATGTATATATATGATACATAGATTAATATGAATAAATAGATAAACAAATATGTGAATAAGAATATATAAAAAGATTAATAAATCAGTTAATAAACGAACAAAATAAATAAATAAATGAAAAGATGAATAGGTAAGCAAATTTTTTATAAATAGTTAAATAACGAAATGATAAATAAATAAACAAAGAAATAGATAGAAATAAATAGATAAATTAATTGAATGAATGAATAAATAGATAGATAAATGAATAAACAAACGAATAGAAAGAAATAAACAAATCAATTAATTAGTTAATTGATTGATTGATTAATAGATAAACAGATAAATGAATAAATAAATGATTAGATACGAAGGCAAGAGACCCAAAGTAAAGAGAGGACGATAAGGAGTATGGAAGACGACAAGGTCCCCCCCATCCCCCACCCCCAGTCCCCCCAGCCCCCCCATGGGGGGGAAGGGCGAGAGAGAGAGAGAGAGAGAGGCGCCGAGTCGAGCAACTTAAAGGGGCCTGACGGGCGCCCACGGGGCCAAGGGCGAGATGGAGGAGGGCGGAGGTGGAGGCAGGGGAGGTGGAGGAGGGCAACGTGGAGGGAGGGGAGGTGGAAGGATAGGTGGAGGAGGGAGAGGTGGAGGAGGGAGAGGTGGAGGAGGGAGAGGTAGAGGAGGGAAAGGTGGAGGCAGGGGAGGTGGAGGAGGGCAACGTGGAGGGAGGGGAGGTGGAAGGATAGGTGGAGGAGGGAGAGGTGGAGGAGGGAGAGGTGGAGGAGAGAAAGATGGAGGAGGGCAAGGTGGAGGAAGAAGTGGAGAGATAGGTGGAGGAGAGAGTGGTGGAGGAAGAGGTGGAGGGAACCGTGGAGGGAAAAGAGGGGAGAGATGTGGAGGGAGAAGTGGAGGAGGGAGAGGTAGGAAAAAGGTGGATGGAGAGGTGGAGGAGGGAGGGGTGGAGGAGAGAGTGGTACAGGAAGGAGAAGTGGAGGAGGGCAAGGTGGAGGAAGAGGTGGAGGGAAAGGTGGAGGATGAAGAGGAGAGAGAGGTGGAGGGGAGAAATAGGGAGAGGTTGAAGTAGAAGTGGAGGGGAGATATGGAAGAACAGATGGAGGGAGAATTGGATGGAGAGGTGGAGGAAGAGGTAGAAGAAAAGGTAGAGCAAGAGGTAGAGGAGGACAAGGTGGAGGGAGATGTGGAAGGAAAGGTGGAGGTGGAAGGGAAGGTGGATGGAAAGGTGGAAGGGGAGGTGGAAGGAAGGAGGAAGGGAAAGTGGAGGAGGAGGTGGAAGAGAAGGTGGAGGAGGGCAAGGTGGAAGGGGATGTGGGGGAGGGCAAGGTGGAAGGGGAGGTGGAGGAGGGCAAGGTGGAAGGGGAGGTGGAGGAGGGCAAGGTGGAAGGGGAGGTGGAGGAGGGCAAGGTGGAAGGGGAGGTGGAGGAGGCTAGGGTGGAAGGGAAGGTGGAGGAAAGCAATGTGGAAGGGGAGGTGGAGGAGGGCAAGATGGAATTTCAGGTGGAGGAGGCTAGGGTGGAAGGGAAGGTGGAGGGGGAAGGCGGAAGAGAGAACACAATGACAAAGTAAAATAAAATAAGATAAAATAGAAATAAAATTCCTGTCTCCATCTCCCGGGATGAGGAGCTAGACGCCATATTATATCAAATGGAATATTATTTGAAAATAATATTTCGTATTAGCCCCCTCTCACCCTCCTCACCCTCCTCTCACCCTCCTCACCCTCCTCTCCCCCTCCTCCCCCTCTCCCCCTCCTCTCCCCCTCTTCTTCTCTCACTTGCTTCTTCTTCCCCTCTCCCATACAAAAGCACATTCATATACTGTAGATATCTGAATTAGTAAATAAATATGGAC
>NC_134802.1:50334792-50339792 GCF_046742065.1 Oratosquilla oratoria | reverse complement strand
AATAAAATAAGTAAAGAGATAGAGGAAACGAAAGGGAAGGAAGGAGGCAGAAGACGGAGTCAAATTTACATATTCTATTCTGGCCAATATCAGGAGATCGCAGGTTCGAATCCCACTTGGGTCAACTACGCTTAAGACGTCCAACATGTTGATCTTTCACTGTAGCTTCCCTAGCGGCTTCGTGTTTGTAGAACTGCTGTAGTGAGCTTCAAGGCTGGAATCCTGTAGCCAACTACAGAACTTGAAGGATCTAAGATGCAATCCATCCCAACAGGTGTTTCCAAGATGACCTACTCCAACATAAAAAGAAAATAAATAGAATACATAAGTACGTAGATAAATAAGTAAAGATCAAATGAATAACTGTTGTAAATTTCAACGTCGGGATGATTCCCTCAGCTGAATAGAATTGCCTGACGACACCAAAGAAGAATATGAAAGGAGCTCCACCGTGACTCATTAATCAGACTGTATACATTTGGTTTTCACTCACGCCAGATAATTTGATTCAGCTGGAGGCTGACCCTCACAGACGAAAGGACAATGGACGAATCAAATAAAAGAAATAGAAACTGAGAAACAGAAATAAAAAAAAAATCTACAGTTTTAGTAAGGAAGTATCTTGGGTTACGGTGAATTCGGGGAGAGGGAGAGAGGTGGGGGTAGAGAGTGGCGAAGGGAGGGTCTTGGAAAAGCATGCGGGTCTTTAGAACGAGACCTGAGCCTCTGGCGTCGGAAGACCCCTCCAGGGGGCTTTGTACCCAGCCATAGAAGCCGCCATAGCTTCAGTCCTGTGGTTATTAAGCCTAAGAACTGTACACCAAAAAGTCATTTCAGATCCCGTGAAGACTTCGATCCGGGAGGAGAGACGCTTTCAAAATGCCAAACACTTTTCTGGTGGTTTCGATGTCTTCGAGGACCAAAGGATTGCTTTTTGAGTTCGTGAATTCTTCGATGCAGAAGCTACCAAAGTTCCAGACACCCCAGTGACCAAAGATCGAAGACCTACAGAGCCAAAAGATTGATTTCTGGTCATGTGCAGTCTTCGATATAGAAACTACTGAGATTCCAGACACTCCAGTGACCAAAGGTCGAAGACCTACAGAGCCAAGGGATTGATTTTTGAGTTCGTGAATTCTTCGATGCAAAGTCTACCAAAGTTCCAGACACCCCAGTGACCACAGATCGAAGACCTACAGAGCCAGAAGACTGATTTCTGATCATGTGGAGTCTTCGATGCAGAAGCTACCAAAGTTCCAGACACCCCAGTGACCAAAGATCGAAGACCTACAGGGCCAAAAGACTGATTTCTGATCATGTGGAGTCTTCGATACAGAAGCTCCTGAGGTTCCACACACCCCAGTGACCACAGATCGAAGACCTACAGAGCCAGAAGACTGATTTCTGATCATGTGCAGTCTTCGATATAGAAACTACTGAGATTCCAGACACTCCAGTGACCAAAGGTCGAAGACCTACAGAGCCAAAAGACTGATTTCTGAACATGTGGAGTCTTCGATACATAAGCCCCTGAGGTTCCAGACACTCGCATGGCCAAAGGTCAAAGACTTCTGGACCAGAGGGTTGGTTTTTAAACTCGAGAGATCCTCGACCACTGACTGTAAAAACTACCGAACTCTCAGATCCTGGAGTTCGAAGACCATAATAGACCCAAAAAACTGATTTCTTAGTTCGTGAAGTCTTCGAGCTGTGAGTGCAGAAGATGTCAGGAGTGGTGGGGAAAAGAATAGTAAATCGCTCTCACACACACACACACACACACACACACACACACACACACACACACACACGACTCGGTGGCGCGGTTGGTAGTGTCTCTGACTATCACTACGGCGGTCCGGGTCCGAATCCTGCCCAGGGCTGAAATAATTTTAGTATCGCTACGCTTTGAATCGTTACTCCAACTCTCGTGGGCGGGGAGTTGGGTGTGTATGCGTGTAAGGTCACAGCATTACCCATAGATCGGTCATACGAGCTCTGAGTTCTCCTCCAGGAGGGAAATAGCTGTCGATCACGAGTCCAACACGTGATCCAAAGACTATGGTGAATGGTGGTGAATACACACACACACACACACTCCACCGCTTACCCACTCCACACTCCCTCCAACATCTCCATCATTTCCTCACGTTTTCTCACGCACTTTTCCTCATCCATCTCACTCACGATCTCATAATTCAACCCCTTGAGCTTGCACGTTGCTCTCAGAACACTCTCAACTCCACTTTTCGCCTCGCCACTCCCGTCGTTCCTCCCAACTCCAAACCCTTTTCCCTCCTTCCCTCCCTTGGCCCTAAAGTACTCCACCCTTCCACCCGTTTCTAGGTTCCCAGGGGCTTTCTAGGAACCTACTAGGAGCCTGCCAAAAAATTGCGTTCCTGTCGAGTTCAATCAAACTCTACCTCAAATACGACGAGGACTAAAAATAACTGCATTACAAAGGATTACAAAGGAGAAGCATGCCGACAAGAGACCTTTTGGTCCATAAATAGGTCGGATACGGAAAAAATATAATAATAATAATAAATAAATAAAAATTATAATAATATGAATAATAATAAAATAAATAAGTGCATAGGTATAGTTACAGAATATACAAACAGGTAGATAGTAAACAACAGTAAATTGACAAATAACCAATAATGAATGAAAATCGAGCAAACAATAATAAACAAACAAATAATAACAAACAGATAAACAGATAATATAAAACAAATGGCAGTTATCACAGCATCTTACTTAGGTATTTATCTAAACGAATCTTAAAGCTTTGAACTGAACTACATTGCACTGCCTCTGCAGGAAGTTTATTCCCTTCATTAACTACACGGTTCCGTTCAACATTTAAACTAATGTGTTTACACTTCACGACGGGAGGACTGTGGATGGAGAGCGTCTGGGAGTTTTGTTTCCATCAAAACTAATCTTGTTTGGGCTGAAGATTTCTTTCAGTCGAGAGACACGCTAGACACTTTTTCTTTTCTTTCTCAAGTGAGGGAGGACAGCTATAGACAAAGATATATAAAGAAAAGTATCATTGGTTTCTCTTAGAAAATTATCTTTGTCTTTCTTTCTCTCTTTCTCTTTTTTTCTCTTCTTTTTCTCTTTCTCTCTTTTTCTCTTCTTTCTCTTTCTTTTTCTCTTCTTTCTCTCTTTCCCGTTTTCCTCTTCTTTCTCTTTCCCTTTCTTTCTCTCTCTTTTTTCCTCTCTCTTTATATCTTTCTCGTTTTCTCTCTTTCTCTTTCTCTCCTTACTTTCTCTCCTCTCTTTCCCTTCTCTCTTTCTCTCTCTCCTCTCTTTCTCTTTCTCTCTCCTCTCTTTCTCTTTCTCTTTCTTTCCTTTCATTCCCTCATTCTCTCTTCCTCCCTTTCCCTCCTTCTCTACTTCTCTCTTTCTCTCTTCTCCTCTCTTTCTCTTTCTCTCCTTTCATTCTCTCTTCCTCTCTTTCCCTCTTTCTCTCCTTCTCTCTCTCTCTCCTCTCTTTTTTCTCTTTCTCCCTTTTTCTCTTTCTTGCTCTTTCTCTTTTCCTCTCTTTCTCTTTCTTTTCCCTTCCTTTCACCCTTGCTTTCTCTCTTCCTCTCCGTTTCTCTTCTCCCTTCTCGTCTTTTCTCTTTATCATCCTTCGTCACTCATCTTTCTCGTTCCTTCTCCAGCGATTAGCTTCTTAATCTATTAATTTATTCTTTGATCTTCTTGCAAGGCGGAGCACGTAAAGGACAATCCTTAATTAATCCTTAATTGATTGATTAATCATTAATTAATCCTTGATTAGAAATTCTTTAAGTCGATAATCTTGCATTGAGATATAGGAATTTGAGCCCTCTGGCTTCCTTTTAAGATAGTTCCTGGACCGAATTTTCTGAAAAAAGACAAATTTATAGAAGACAGAATTTGATAACTAGCCATTAGCTTGTATCACTAGAATTGAGTTCAGTTGATTCCTTTGTATCTATTTTGTGTCCTCTTGTCTTTATGCACTCTTAGAATAGATTAAATATATATATATATATGTATATATATATATATATATATATATATATATATATATGTATATATATATATATATATATATATATGTTGAAGACAGCAATGCGCATACATGCGCGCGCTCGTGTGCTTTCATTTCCTGTAGCCTTAGCAGTTTGAGAGGCTGTAGGTCGGAAGAAAGAGAGAGGGAGAGAGAGAGAGAGAGAGAGAGAGATAGAGAAAGGGAGAGAGAGAGAGAGAGCGTTTTCCATTTATTAATATTCAAATTCGGAATCTTCCCTTTAAAAAGATTGATTCTAAAACTAAAACCCATCTAGAGTCACTTTTGGTAGCTAGAAAGTGTATTTCGTATTCTTAATTATATTTATTCAGGATTTTTCTATGATATTCTAGGATATATCAAGGATATCTTCTAGGAGATCACGAGCTAGAGGAGACCTACACGCTGACTGACACTATATCTGGTTGAATTTCGCTATTTTTGAGAAAATGAAACAGAGATCATTAAATAAATACTCAACGTTTCGGTATTCTAGAACCTAACTGTTTACTGTTCACTAGAATGAATTAGATGTGTCTAAGATGCTTTCTACCAGCTAACTAATGCCCTAGACCTTTTCATTCAGCTTACAAGAGTCCCCGTACAAGGAAAATTGAATCCCAGTTTACATCCTTACAGTGCAAATCTCCATCAGTGTTGAGATCAATGGGATTCCTTGCTCATCTCGAGGACGCTAAATTCCAGAACAAGTATTCCCTGACAATTATAGTCTCTTTCTGTTTCAATGACTTTACTGGTGTTTCGGCCATGTGCTGTGTGTGTGTGTGTGTGTGTGTGTGTGTGTGTGTGTGTGTGTGTGTGTGTGTGTGTGTGTGTGTGTATGTATTCACCTCGGATCTGCTGCAGCCTCTGTTCGAGACAGCCAGACACCACCCTACGGCAGTGAGCTCAGAGCTCATTATTAGCAGATCTCTGGGTAGGTCTGAGACCA
>NC_134802.1:50319792-50332292 GCF_046742065.1 Oratosquilla oratoria | reverse complement strand
GTTCAGAAACGCTGGTCTAGAGTCCCCGTGGTTCTCACCCTGTGGTCCATGGACCCCCTAGTGGACCACAGTGGTTCACAAGTGGATCAGCCAGGCGAAAGTCACTAGCAGTGAGTGAATGCAAAACGATTAAATTTAGTGTTGAAGATATCTCCAGGAGGTTAAATGACAGCAATTCATAAGCACGGTGTACATGTGGAAATAGGTTGAGAACCTTGGGTCTAGACTATCATGCATTCACGACATAAAAGAAATCGCCTTACTTTAGCCAGAATAAACACTTCAAGTGTGTCGCTACAATGAAGATAATTCAGTGAAACTGTTTCATCAACTTTGCTTTGGTGTGTAAAAACGTAAAAAAGTAATAATTCAGTAGCAGGCAGATTAGTGTCCTTATAGTATCTTAACAAAGTGGTTTATTATTCCTGATGAAAAAAAATTTTGGCCAGGGGTCCTTGCAAGCCCTCCAGCCAGACATCCCCCAAATGCAAACGCATTCATAAACACAGAAATCCCATTTGGGGGCCCCAAAAAATGCCAGGGAATAGAATGGAGATCGCCCCAGAATGGAGGCAAAAAATATGTAGGCCAGATTGTTAGTGTGTTCAGGGAAAGAAAATATTCCGAATTTTTCACAAAAAAAGAAAAAAGGGCAAAGCAAGGAATCAAGGAGTTTAGGTTTATATAATCTTATGTTGCAAATAGCTGAACCCAATTCTTTCATTGATTATTTTTATCTCTTCGATCTTTTTTTTTTTTTGTAATTTTTCTTCTTGCTGTCTAAGCGGGTTGAGGCGTCGCTATTTGAGACGAAGGCCAAGGAGATGGCGGTTCGAGCCCTGTCACCGGCGAAGTTGAACCAAGGGCGTAGTTTATTAAATTCCACGCCACAAAGCACCCTGTGAGGGGCACCGTGCTAGCCTCCCGATAGGAGGGGAATTTGTGACGTTAAACCATATCATCATCATCATCATCTTGCCATTAAGCGATTTTATCAATGCGAGGTCCCTTTAAGGGGTGTGGATCCTTTCTAAGGAGATTGAATCCCTCTTTAAAGGGTTGGATTCCTCTTAAGGTGGCTCGATTCGTTTTAGAAGATTCGGATTCTTTATTAAAAACCCAACCCCATTAAGAGGAACCAAACCGTATTGGAAACAATCTAACCCCATTATGAATCATCCAATCCCATTCTCAGAATCAAATCCCCTTAAGATATTGTTTCTTTTACACGAATAAAACTGTTATGCAAAATTTATAAAAATCACTTAAACATTGTTAGATTTTTATCAGTTATTTCATAAAAAGTTACGCCAATAAAGATGGCGTCAGATTTGCATATAAACTCAGGCTTTCTGTATCTATTTTGTTTGATATTCTCTTTTTCTTTTTTCCTTCTCCTTATTCTCCTCCCTCTTATTATTATTATTCTCCTTCTCCCTTTCTTTTGACATCGTCTTCACCCTCTTTCCGTTTTCTTCCTGTTCTCACCTATTTCCTCTTTCATCATCATCTTCATTCATCCCCTCATTACTCCTTCTCTACTTTTTCTTATTTCTCTTTTTTTATTCGGTCCTGTTTATTTTCAAGTTGAGGAACTGTTTCCTCCATCATTCTGTTTTCTTCTGATTTGACCTTTTTGAAATGAGGTCATCCTTACAAATGTAATTTAATCATTAATCCTTTCAATGTACACGACTCTGAATCAAAAGAATCGTCGTCAATGACAGAAACTAATGTAAATATTATCAGAAGTGGAAGATCAATTATGATTTGATATATTATTCTATTCACAGAACAGAAATATCACCTCAACTACATTAAACCCACACATCAATCTTGATCACCACACAAAGGAAGAAATGATCATTTCCACATCTGAACAAGATCACCAAACATACTCACACCACCGGTCATTCTTTTTTAACAAAATTAACATTCCGGACACGAGTTGCAAATGAACAACAATTGTTAACGTCAGTGGAGAAGCTCTTCCAACACTGCCAAACATTTCTGGCCGTTGTTATGGGGGTCGTTGCCACCAATTAGGACGAGCTGGTCATTGAAGTGCTCCCACCTGATCACCTTTGCGTCTCATGCCTTAAGTCAGAAGTCTGCCTTCCTAATTTAACTGAAGTTTGAGATGACCTTTCTCTACGTGTGTGTTTCGTAGTCTATAGTTACATATATGTATATGTATAGGTATATGTGTATGTGTATATGTATATGTATATGTATATGTATATGTATATGTATATGTATATGTATATGTATATGTATATGTATATGATAATGTCTTAAATAGACGAAAACGTTCGGACTAAGCTTCTTATTTCCCAGTGTTTTTTTCTGCATATGTATATGTATATGTATATCTACGGGGCTTGTGTGCCATGTTTCGTTCATTCCACTGGAGTCGTCTGCCGATTTGTGTTATTTCCATCTCCTACATTCAAAAGATTAAAAATAATGATGATAATAATGATAATGATATATCAATGATAATGATAATGTTTATGATGATGATGATAATAATGATAATAATAATGATGATAATAATGATGATAATAATGATAATAATTAATGATAATAATGATAATAATGATAATGATAATGATAATGATAAAGATGATGATGATGACAACCATTTCATGAACGACATTAGCTTATATGCTTTATCCTACACGTAATCAATCGACTTTATTCAGCTTAAAACAGGTATTTAAAGAGTTAACCTCTTGGATAACTTTACTATTACAAAATAGAAAAAAAAACATTAACTGCAAAAAATACACATCAATGAAAAAAAGAACATAAGGATCAATTTCCCAGATGGACCTTTCCCGGAAGTTGTGGGCGATTGATCAAAATCGGTCGGCTGAAGCCCGAAGCAGAAGCCAGACACGAGTTGGAGGAGAGCGCGAGGAAGGGGGGGTGGGGTGGGGGGGGGCGCAAACTTGTGGTCAGGAATCCTTCAGGTGCCGTAGGCGAGGTCAGCCCAAGGGATTCCTACGCCTCCTCTTCACGATACGTAAGGGATAGCCGGAGGAAAAGGGAAAGCGGAAAGAAAGGAGAGGGATGGGTGTATCAAATGCTTTATGTGTATATAGTGCGTGTGTGTGTGTGTGTGTGTGTGTGTGTGTGTGTGTGTGTGTGTGTGTGTGTGTGTGTGTATGTGTGTGTGTGTGTGCGCGTGCGTTTAAGACAGACTAAACATTTTGGAAGCTCTGCCAAGGGATTCGATCCCTGACCTGTGTGTGCATAATCACGACGCCAAGACGTTAGCAGCTGAGCTATGTGCGATGGTGCAAAAGGACTGTGGAGTATGGTCGGGGACTTGGACAGTCCTTCTGTACCATCGCACATAACTCAGTTCCTAGCGTCTGTGCTTCGTGATTATGTACGCAAAGGTCAGGGCTCGAATCCCTTGGCAGAGCTTCTAAAAATATATATATATATATATATATATATATATATATATATATATATATATATATATATATATAGAAATATATTTTTCTTTTCTTTTTTCTTGTTTCCCTATAATTCAGTCCAAAAGCCCATTATGCTGATTTTTCTCTCCTTCCTCATTTTTCTCATCTTATTTACCAATAAATTAGTTCAGAGCCCCATTATGTCTAATAGATCATTAATGTCGACAACAAATGTATCATGCTTGTGGCATTTTTATGAGAGGAATGTGCTTTATCACCTTCAACCTTTACTTTATTCTTTTACAAAAAATAGAAAATGAAAATATTTATACTCCTGGTTTTTTGTGTGTGGTTTAAAAAGGATTACAAAGGCGGAGCATGCCGACAAGAGACCTTTTGGTCCATACCTAGGCGGTTCAGTGTTGAAGCCAGCAGCAACCACACGCAATTAAAAGCTTTTACAAATGTTGTGGATTCCTTTGATTGGGGAAGGCTTCTGATATATATCTGAATTTTAATATATTATTCATTAAGAACAATAGCGGGTGCAATCATTTATTAAATAATCATCATCGTCACTTCATCTTATTTAATTTTGTTTCATTTTTTATTTCCTTTTGTTTCCCTATTTTGTTTTATTCTAATTTCTTTTATTTAATTTCGTTCATTTCATATCATCTAATTATTCATTCACCCAGTTTGTGCTAAGGTGAACGCATATCCTGTGTTTTGCAATTAAAAACACAATAAGTTAACTACATGTACACACGCGCGCGGAAATACAGAACTCCCATTCCACACATTGATTCTACCCACACATACGAGGAGGCCAGAAACAGAAGGGCATCCCAGCCACTTTTGCTGGTTTCGCGTTACGAGCACGGGTCCCGAAGGGCATAATAAGCCTCTTCTAAATACATCTACGCTTAACTCGAAACCGGAAAAAGTGGCCAGGATGCCACTCTGTTTCTGAACGTCTCATATGATGTCAGCTCAGCAAATTACCCCGTCCCCGTCATTGTAACAACTTGTAACCGGACGCTACACCGACATAGGCAGCTCACACGTTACCTATGAATCCTCAAAGCCAAAAAGACCAAGCGAATTCTATCATTCTCCAAGTTCAGTGACTTCCACTGTCTGGACTTTGAGTACTGCGAAAGGAAAACTAGATTTGATGTACAAGTCTTTCATTTACTCCTGGAATATGTTTGTTAATCCGGAACAACTACGTGTTCTAAAATCAGGTCTTTACAGATAATAATGTTTTAGCAATTTAGTTTTATCTCCTGGATACTGGGTCACATTTTGTTCTCTTTTTAATCACTTTTATGCTCTCAGCCGTCGGGGAGGAAAGGTTGGAGAGATGAAGGATTGGGGAGAGTGTGTGAGGGGGAAATGTAGGTATATTAAATGTATATGTGTGTGTGTGTGTGTGTGTGTGTGTGTGTGTGTGTGTGTGTGTGTGTGTGTGTGTGTGTGTGTGTGTGTGTGTGTGTGTGTGTGTGTGTGTGTGTGTGTGTGTGTGTGTGTGTGTGTGCGTGCGTGTGTGTAAAAAGAGAGAGAGGAGAGAGGAGAGGAGAAGAGGGAGCGTTGTCCTGAAATAGAATCGACAGCAAAGATCAGAAGTGTCTGGTTCTTCAAGGATTCCCTGGATAAGGAAGTGATATATTACTCTACTAGAATTTGGGCTGAGTCACACATGCCTGGTGGCTTCTTTGCTGTGTAGTTCTCCTCGTCCTTCACAATGTGTGTGTGTGTGTGTGTGTGTGTGTGTGTGTGTGTGTGTGTGTGTGTGTGTGTGTGTGTGTGTGTGTGTGTGTGTGTGTGTGTGTGTGTGTGTGTGTTTTCTATACAGCGAATCTTAACTGTAAAGGAATCACGGCTCGACAAGATATCATCACATTGAATCTTATGGAAGTGCAAAATTGGACCATATCATTGAAAAATTTCATTTATCAATTAAAGTCGGATCTAGGAAATCTGGATCAAGTCTATGGTGTTACGTTAACATATACACACACACACACACACACACACACACACACACACACACACACACACACACACACACACACACACTGCGTACACCTCAGCTTCTGCAAGTGAAGAACCCACAATATTGACCAAAGGAACCGTCGCGCCGTGCGTTGATCTTCCTCCTGAAGGCGTTCTCGCCGATCTCAAGCCACATTAAGAGTGACACTCGAACAAACCACCATCCTCTCAGGAGACACGACCTCAAGGTCCCCCCGGTGACCCTCGAGGCCATCGATCTCTTCGGTTCTTCAAGTTCCTTCGGGTCACTCCTGAGTTCGAGACGACACTGACGAACTCGAGTTGGGACCAATTTCATTTGGGTCCTCTGGTTGGCCCTCCAGGACTCTGACCCTTCCTTAGCTGTTGGTCCTTTTTCTTCTACTCCAGGTGCCGTCAGGTGATTTGATAGTGATGGTAGATAGTAATAGTAAAGCCTGTGTTCACTCAAGTCACGCATGGTACTATCTAAACCACGACCTGGATTTCTAGTTACGGAAAACTGGCTTACTGTCTAACCTATGGAAGCTAGGTAGTTTCCAGGTGCGTAGCCAATGGAGTTAAAAAAATTCTACAATGGTTAGAAGCCTTTGCCTGTTTTTTCCTCCGAATCTCGTGAATAGATCACTTCAGAATTGCCGGACTGGGGATTATTATCACACGATACAGCGAGAGCAATTATCTACACCTTCTCTCTCTTTCAAGTATAATTGCGATTGCAAAGACAACCGTGGCTGTGCCCTCGCTCAGGGAACGTGCAACTTGCTGCAATTGAGTTTGATGAATTGAATGACGAGTTGAATAACGTCACGATATGCGAGACTAATCTTCCAAAGACCCGAGACTGATCACGATTCCCAATAGTGAGTAAACGAGTCTCGAACGTGAGAGGGACCATTGGGTCACATTAGGCACACACACACACACACACACACACACACACACACACACACACACACACACACACACACACACACACACACACACACACACACACACACACACACACACACACACACACACACACACACACACACACACACACACGACTCGGTGGCGTAGTTGGTAGAGTACCAGACTGTTGTTACGGTGGTGCCAGCGGTACCTGGTTTGAATCCTGCCCAGGGCTGAAATAATTTCAGTATCACTGCGCTTCGAGTCGTTACTCCAACTCTCGTGGGCAGGGAGTGGGGGGAGGGTGCGTGTAAGGTCATAGTATTACCCATAGATCGGTCATACGAGCTCTGAGCTCTCTTCCGGGAGGGAAATAGCTGTCGATCACGAGTCCAACACGTGATCCAAAGACCAAGTGAATACACACACACACACACATACACATACACACACACACACACACACACACACACACACACACACACACACACACACACACACACACACACACACACACACACACACACACACAAAGGGAGATAGAGAAAGTCAGACAAACTGATAGACAGACAGACAGACAGACAGACAGACAGACAGATTTGCAGTAGGTAGGCAGGATGACAGACTAACAGACAAAAAGACAGACAGAAAAACATAGAGAGAGAGAGAGAGAAAGAGAGAGAACAGCGAAGGAGAGATCGGTGAGGGGCACACACCGGGAGTCGCTGACCTTTGGCTTGGAACAATGACATAAAAAAAAAAGATAAAAACGATTTCACTTTGTTGCTTCAGACAATCTCTCATATTTCGGTTCTCATTATGTGAGGAGAGAGAGAGGGATGATGTCCTAGCGGAGCTCAGCAAACCACTTTTGTTGAACTTTCATTACAAGGCTGAAATGTATGGGGGGGAGGGTAGTATGCAAATTAACTGTTTTACATATTCGCGCGCCGGGGAGGGGGGGGGAGTGTTATATGGGACCGTTGGAAAATGCATACACACGCACATGCATGGACTTGCATATATACATACGTACGTACATACATACATAAATATATACACACGCTCACACACACACACACACATCACACACACACACACACACACACATATATATATACATATATACATACGTGCATGCACTTACACGCACACAGACATATGTACACACTCACACATATGCACGCATACACACACACATACATGCACGATTCGTGGCACAGTGTTAGAGTTCCCGCCTGCCACTACGGTGGTCCGGGTTCGATTCCTGCCCAGGGCTGAAATAACTTCAGTATCGCTGCGCCGCGGGTCGTTACTCCAACTCTCGTGGGCGGGGAGTTGGGTATGTGTGTGCGTGTATGGTCACAGTATTACCCATAGATCGGTCACATATGAGCTCTGAGCTCTCTTCCGGGAGGGAAATAGCTGTCGATCACGAGTCCAACAGGTGATACAAGACTGGTGAATCATACATACATACACACACACACACATACACACACGCACACACACACTCACACACGTACACACACACACACACACACACACACACACACACACACACGGCTCGGTGGCGGATTGGTTAAAGCACTGGCCTCACAAGCCAGGAGAACCGGGGTTCCATTCCCCCGGCCGGGCGGAGATAAGTTGGGTTTGTCTCCTTTCACGTGTAGCCCCTGTTCACCTAGCAGTGAGTAGGTACGAGACGTTAGTCAAGGAGTTGTGACCTTGATGTCCCGGTGTGTGGTGTGTGTGAGTGGTCTCAGACCTACCCAGAGATCGCCAAATAATGAGCTCTGAGCTCACTGCCGTAGGGTGGTGTCTGGCTGTCTCGGCAGTCTAAGACTGCAGCAGATCCGAGGTGAATACACACACACACACACACACACACACACACACACACACACACACACACACACACACACACACACACACACACACACACACACATACTATAATAATAATAATGATAATAATGATCCTTAATTTAAAAAAAAATAATAATATAATAATAATAATAATAATATATATAATATATAATAATAATAATAATAATATAATAATAATAATAATAATATATAATATATAAAAAAAATCAGTCTCATCGACCTGAAGCCCCACATCGTTTGGGTACTGAACAACATCACCTGAAGGACAAAAACCTTAATCGCTGAAGCCTTCCCTCGTTAATAAACCGAACGAATTCACGTGGGAAACAAGACACCGAAAAAAAAAATCATTAAATATCACCGCCTGCTCAGAGATTCCATAAGACAACTCTCCTACTCCCCTCCCACCCCCGTTAGCCTAGGGAGTCCAAGCACACTAGGCAAAGGTAGCGGCTTTGTCCGCAGCTAAGTGACTCCTGGCGTCTCACCCCCGCGTTGGTGGGATGAGGTCACGCAACCTGACCTAATTTAAACCAAGTTTGTAATTAAAACCCAGGTGGTAATTAAATGTTTATAATCAGCATGAGGGAGGACTGAAATGGTAATTGTAAAGTAATATCTAGTCATAACTCGGGTACTTTTTATTGCTTAGTTAGCATATAAGAATGTATTAATATATTCATATATACGTGTGTGTGTGTGTGTGTGTGTGTGTGTGTGTGTGTGTGTGTGTGTGTGTGTGTGTGTGTGTGTGTGTGTGTGTGTGTGTGTGTGTGTGTGTGTGTTTGAGAGAGAGAAAGATTCACCATAGTGTTGGATCACGTGCGTAACTCATGATCAACAGCTATTGTTCTCCCATATGAGAGATCAGATCTCATATATGGCCCGATCTATCTAGATTAGCGTAAGCTACGTCTAACTTCATTGAACTGTGTTACATCAACGTCTTTTCTCTTTCAGTAACACTTCAGTTAATGTTCGAGAACTATCCATAAATATATATATATATATATATATATATATATATATATATATATATATATATATATATATATATATATATAAGATGAAGGTGAAAGAAATAGACGAGGAGTAATGGGAGAATTCTCCCATTACTCCTCGTCTACTTCTTTCACCTTCAATCTTATTTGATATAATATAGTATATATATATATATATATATATATATATATATATATATATATATTTCTTCTTTCGTCATTATTTAATTTTTTATTTCTTATCCTTGACTTCCTTTACAAGTTCCCCTTTCTTCGCGTTTGCTTACCTCCAGCAGCAACATTCCTGAACGTAACAAAAAAAAATCCTCTCAGTTTCCAAGATTTCCCGATTACCTTATTTGCTATACCTTGCAGCTTCAACTATATTTTTACTGAGCCACCCTTCTAATACTGGCCTAACCTAAACACATCTCTAATCTAATAAGTCACGTCTAAGGTATCTCTCATAACCATGAAAGTAATTTCCCTTACCACGGAAATATTTCACCTATCATTTTCCATATCGTGTTCCTGGCGTACCTTCCATCATGTAAAGTGATCTTCTTGGCAGGCAACAGTAATGATGTAGTTAATATTTACCCTCGACTGCGTCCATGACTAGAGATTTGTATTTTTGGATAATATTTGCTGCTCCCTCCTCCAACCTAACATATTCTTCACTTCTCTGTTGCTCCATGATCTCTAGTTTTCTGCATCTGTGACTGAACCAGACGCCATATTTTCCTGAGGAATTTCATCCAAGTGTCGATTGACTTCATGGTCTTAAGGAAATTAATCTTCTCATTCTTAAAAATCCCATCTTTTTAAAGTAAATCACTCTCTGTTCTGAGCCAGACCACTGTTATCTTATTGTTCAACCTTTCGTTCCAAATCCTAAAGTTGCAACTGTTTGGTTTTGTGTGTGTGTGTGTGTGTGTTGTGTGTGTGTGTGTGTGTGTGTGTGTGTGTGTGTGTGTGTGTGTGTGTGTGTGTGTGTGTGTGTGTGTGTGTGTGTGTGTGTGTGTGTGTGTGTGTGTGTGTGTGTGTGTGTGTGTGTGTGTGTGTGTGTGTGTGTGTGTGTGTGTGTGTGTGTGTGTGTGTGTGTGTGTGTGTGTGTGTGTATGTGTGTGTGTACATAATCATACATGTACCTCCATACCCCTGACATTACTCTTTCGACCCACAGAATTATATTGTATATATTTGCAGAAAATAGAACTGTTTCAACGAAAGCATTCAAAAACAAAGAGTTTAATTTACTTGTCAAATCCCGAATAAACTTTTTAATTCAATCTTCCCTTTTCCAAGGACGATAGCTTCAGATGAAAAAAGTTTAAACCGCCCCCACACACACCCCAAAAAAAAGGGGGGGGCACAGGCCAAGTCAACTTTTACTTTCCATCAAACCGCCATTTGTGGATATTCAATCTCACGTTTTTGAAAACTGTTTCTCCTTAGCCATCAAACTATGATTTGGGGAAAGTTGTGGTCTGTGAGAGGAATTTTTTCACCGTTTTGCCGAAAGAAAAAAAGGAATAACGAGAGACAACTAAGGTGATTTTCTTACTATATCGGAAGCTTTCTTTATGATGTTCCGTTGGTGGCCAGTCCCTAAAGGACCCCCCTCCTTGACCCCTTCAGAGCGCCGCAATGCCTCTGACGGCTAGCTAGGGCAAGGGGCAATCAGCAACCTCTACTAACCTAATCAATAAAAACCTCTTATAAAATGAAGATCTTTACGCCAGGAGGCACTTAGCCGTGACAAAGGTCGTTACCTTTGACCAATGTGCAACCAGGTCAAAAATACGTGTGTGTGTGTGTGTGTGTGTGTGTGTGTGTGTGTGTGTGTGTGTGTGTGTGTGTGTGTGTGTGTGTGTGTGTGTGTGTGTGTGTGTGTGTGTGTGTGTGTGTGTGTGTGTGTGTGTGTGTGTGTGTGTGTGTTTGCGTGTGTGTATGTGTGTGTGTGAGAGAGATAGAGAGAAAGACACACACACACACACACACACACACACACACACACACAGCAGGAGAGAGTGTGTATGTGCGTGTGCGTGTGTGTCTATTTCCTTGTATACACACGTCTGTGAGTGTATACCGGCAAGAGAATATCTGTGTAAACATACGAGCGTGTGTATACACGTGTGTGTGTGTTTGCGTGTGCATGCAGGTGTGCGTATGCACGTGTACGTGTATGTACGTGTGAATACAGTATATATGCTTGAGCCGGAAGGCAGAAAGCGGGCAAACCGCATCATTAACTTTGTTTTCTTGTGCAAATGGCCTTCCGATGCCCATTCCAACTGATGTTGTCGGCAATGTCATTTCCGTTTTCTCTCTCGTTCCCCGTTTTCTTCCTTTTTTTTTTTTTTTTTTTTTAGCAATAAGCCCCTGCTCGACGTTTCCAACGGTACAGACGTCGGAGAGGTTGGTCTCCACCTTATCCTCTTTAAAAATCTGTTAATAGTCCCGCAGAGGTGCAGCCCCGGGGGGCTGGTACTTGATCCCCAGACCGGTCTCATCAGATTTTTTCATCGTATAAAGGTCTGACAATTGGCGGCCCCTCCCCCTCCTCCTCCTCCTCCTCCTCCTCTCTTCTTCCTTTCTCCTCCTCCTCCTTTTCTTTTCTTCTTCACTTCTTCTCTTCGTCTCCATCTCTTCTTCTCTTCTTCTTCATCTCTCCCTCTTCTTCTTCCTCCTCCCTCTAGCTTCTCCTCTTCTGTCATTCTTCTGTTCTTCTTCTCTCCTCCTCCTCCTTCTCCTTTTCCTCCTCCTCCTCTTCCTCCTCCTCCTGGAACGGGGGAGGGGGAAGCGGGGCAGAGGGGAAAGGGGAGGGGGAGGGGAGGGTAAGGGGGAACGAGGGAGGGGGAAAGGAGGGGAAGAGTGAGTGTAAGGGAGAGGGAACGGGGAGAGGGGAGGAAGGTGGAAGGGGAGAGTGGATGATTGCAAGTTGTTGGAGAAAGGGGGAGTGGGAGGGGAAGGGGGAAGTGGAGGGGGAGGTGGGAAGGGGGAAGGGAGGGAGGGGGGGATTTGAATTGGTAGTTTAAGTTCCATATCAGAGGTCATTAACGATCCGAATCGCTTTGTAATGGCTTCGCGAAGCATTGGATGGTTGTTGATATTAAGATGGCGTTGTTTGCTTTCTTTAGTCACGCGTTGACCCTAGCGGGTCCGAACCACCCAATTCTCAACCTTCCGGTCTCTGTCAGACGATGTTATTCATCTGAGGAGTGGCTACGAAAAAAAAATTA
>NC_134802.1:50309792-50312292 GCF_046742065.1 Oratosquilla oratoria | reverse complement strand
TCGTCCTTCAGCTCCTCGCTATAATATGACGCAAAAATAATTTGACATTTGGAAATTTAAAAAAAAAAAATCTTAACCGAAGTCGTTTCTACCCAAAACGGAGTAGCAAAAGCTAGTAGCATGCTAGCGAGAAATGCCTAGTGTGACGTCACCTTTATCAGGAATCACTGGACCTAATTTGAGACGTTTCGATGTAAATAAACGGATAGATAAAAGGCGATTTTCGATTTTTTTTTTCAATACATCGGGGAAACTTTTCGGGTCACCCTGTATATATATATATTATTTCTCCCCTTCCCCTTCCCCTCCCCCTTCCCCTCCCCCTCAAACCTCCCCCTCTCCCTTCCCCCTCCCCATCTCTCCGCCTCCCCCTCTCCCTCTCCTTCCTCATCCCCATCCCCCTTCCTCTCCCCATCTGCCACTTCCCTCCCCCCTCCCCCTCCCCCTCCCCCTCCCCCTTTATCCTGCCTGGCAATGTGCACTTAGAGCCAGCTGTTGCGCGTGTGCAGCCAGCTGTACAAACTGGTTTTAATAACCAGTAGTTACATGATTGCTAACGAGCGGAAGAGAGAGAGAGAGAGAGAGAGAGAGAGAGAGAGAGCAACGCTGAGCTTTATGTTTGATACGGCGCGTGATTGTCTATAATAATAGAAGCGCTGGTAAATTAGTCTCCATAACAACAACAACAACAACAACAACAATAACAACAGCAGCAGCAACAACAACAACAACAATAACAACAACAACAATAACAACAACAACAATAACAATAACAATAACAACGACAACAGCATCAATGTCCAAGAATAGACAGGCAAAATTGTATTTCCCAATACCTAGTTATCTGTCTCCACTTTTCCAATTACATTTCATCTTTTCACAAACGACCAGTTCGTTATGAAGAATTTGTTCAAAACGAAGACCAGATAGGTTGCGGGAAAAGGGGAGCAAGCCAAAGTTTCTATTAATCAAAAACCAGTTCAATTACTGTCCATTTGACTCCTTCAGATCATTAGAAAAAAAAAATCTTGTATCATGAACCAAATCAAGACTCGTGGCTTACATCATAAACACAAAGCTATTAAGCTCGTTTCCCTTGCCGTGACAAAGTGCGTCTATGTCCGCGTCACTCGCACGTGTCGAGGACAAGTCACCAACAGATTTATGTAGACGACGTAAAGGAGGGACATGCGTCATATTCCTGAAGCGGATTGTCAAAGCGCCCCCCTTCAGTCCTGTATGAGTTATGAGCGCGTCTCAGAGGAGATACGAGTCTCAAAGGAGATATGAGTCATTGGGAATCCGAAATGAGAAATTTGCACCGCGGGAGAAAGGCTGCTTCGGGTCTTTGTTGTTTTCTTAAATGCCAAACGAGATGCCTTGTCCAGTTGTTTCGTGCACCATCAGTACAGGCGAGGAAATTGGTTCCAGCGTTTTTATTCTCCCAAGAGTTATGAAAAATTTACCACACGAGAAAATACTATACGAGTAAGATGCAAATGAGAAGTAAAGCATATGAATATTCATGTGCATACATTTACATGCATATATATATATATATATATGTATGTATATGTATGTATGTATGCATGTATGTATCATTCTACTTCATTGCTTAAAAAATTCAAGTGTTATTGGTGTTGTGTTAGTGTTGGTGGTACTAATGGCGGTATTGGTGATGTTGATGGTGATGTTGACGATGATAGTGGTGATCATGGTGGTGGTGACAGTTGTATAACTACCAGTGTTCTCATCTTGTTATACTGAACACCATACTATCACTTCTACGGCGCCTTTCCCAATCAGTGCAATCTTCCTCATAACTCAAGAAGTACATTTTGCAAGGAACCCACACAACATTTTCTTTGTCTTTTCTCTCTCCTTTTCTTTCTCTCCCTACTGGCGCGATGGCTCAGAATCTTAATTAATTAATTAATCAATTAGTTGATTAATTAGTTAATGAGAGTGGGAGGGAGGAGGGGAAGGAGAGAGCTCCCAGATCGTGAGAGACGAGAGACCTCTAAGTCCATCCGGGAGGATTTAGGAGATTTTTGTTCTAAGAAGAGCTCTCCTCTCCCCTCCCCTCCTCTTCTCTCCTCTCCTCTCCTCTCTTCTCTTCTCTTCTCTTCTCTTCTCTTTTCTCCTCACCTCTCCTCTCCTCCTCTCTCTCCTCTCCTCTCCTCTCCTCTCCTCTCCTCTCCTCTCTTTTCCTCCCCTCTCCTCTCCTCTCCTCTCCTCTCTTCTCTTCTCTTCTCTTCTCTCCTCTGCTCTGCTCTGCCCTCCTCATGAGTGAGTTTTGACGTCAGAAAATCCCTTTCCGTTAAAGATATATGTATATATACGTACACATATGTAAATATATGTACGAACATGTACGTACTTGTATATATATATATATATATACATATATGCATATGTATACATGTGCAAACTTATAGCCACAGATTACGCCAAAGACTAAAAAAAAGAAAATCCTGCCGGGCGAGGTTTGTCATGCTTG
>NC_134802.1:50289792-50304792 GCF_046742065.1 Oratosquilla oratoria | reverse complement strand
CCTCCCGAGAGCCTCTGGAGACAAAGAGTATTAGGAGCCTTCGAGGGTGTTGGCACACAGTGACCTCCTCCGGCTCTATTGATCAAAGGTTCTCAAGGAACCGTGTTGTCGTGTCCGCGACAAAGCCGAACATCAAACGTCCTCAAGGAACTGTGTTGTCATGTCCGCCACAAAGCCGAATATCAAACGTCCTCTTCTCTTCTCTGTTATTGGAGGCTTGTCCCCAAAGTGCGATTTATGAAGAATCCATTCAAGGTTTCTGTAGTTCGGTAGTTGCTTGTTTGCGTTTAAGTAGACAGAAGAATATCAAGCCCCCACCCCCAACCCTCCTCCCCTCTCAAGGTGCAAAGACAAGGTATAAAAGTTGGATTGGTTTAGGTATTTGATTGTTTTGGTGGACGTGTTTTCCACAAAAATCTCACTATTCCTGACCGGCTGCTAAACGTATAAATATGTAGATGAATTAATAAGTATATAGATAAATAAAATGAATATATAAGTAAACAGATAAATAGATAGATAAATGAATAAGTAATTAAATTAATGAAGAAATAAACGAGCAGATGATTAAATAATCAAATAAATTAATTAATAAACAAAATAAAAAGAAAGGTGGATATGGTTGATGTGTTTTACCTCATTGTTTGTTTACCTAGATACATGTTCTGTGTTCCTTTCAAATACCATTAACTCTGACCATCAATAGTTTGACACTCGTTTATTTTTCCAATGTCTTCGCAATCACATTTTCTTATATTTTCTTTATCTCTTTCCTCAAAACCTACCCCCCTCCTCCACAAACTTACCCTCCACTTCCCCTCCATTCTTCTTTGGCTACCCATAACGCTTGATTACATCTACTCCACTAGCTCTACTCCCACGACTCTATCTACCCTTATCTACTCAATCTCCACCTCCCTCCTCGTTCCTCCCCTCCACCAATACAATCTTGAATACCCTTCCTTTTCTTCTACGCCCTCGCCTACCTTCTTCCACCCTTCCGCTTCATTAGGCAATTGTACGAACCAGAGACTGTGAAAGTTATCAGGAAAGCAATCACATTGGCTTGTCTGTCTGGTAATCACTCCACGAGTTTCAAAGGCTTAATTATAATCAGCCCTTCCCTTTTCGTGAAAAGGGACTATCGGCCGAGGTCGGTTGACGTTGTAACAACACGTTCAAACTTAGCTGTATAGACAGAAGGGAAAAACCCTTTTTCGATATCGGTCATTTATACTTTGGGAGAAGTTAGGTCCACCAGAGGATTTGAAAAGCCTTTTCCTTATGCTTTGGCCTCTCAAGGATCCCGAGAAAGGACAGAGTAGGACTTCGGGAGAGGTTGGGTTCGCCTAAGGACCTCAATCACCTTTCTCTCTGGGTTGGCCTACAAGAGATCGTCTGAGAAGAACTCCAAAGAACTACGAAGGTCTCCGAAAGAACTCGAGTTCCCCAGAAGACCTCAAGTCCTGCTACTTCTGGGTCGGCCTTTGAGGGATCCTGCGAGAGGTTTCTGAAACTCCAGATGTTGTGTTCCTCAGTAACCCTCAAGTCCTTCCTACATCTGGGTCGGCCTTTGGAGATCCTGGGAAAGGTTTCTGAAACTCCAGATGTTGGGATCCCCAGTGACCCTCAAGTCCTTCCTCTGAGGGATCTTGGGAGAGGTTTCTGAAACTCCAGACGTTGGGTTCCCCAGTGACCCTCAAGTCCTTGCTACTTCTCTACGCTGGAGGAGGACTCCCGGAAGACCTCCGGAAGCTTAGTTCTCCCAAGGACCTAAATAGCTTTCCTTCTTGGTCGACCTTTGATGGAGAAGACTCCCAAAGAACTCCGAGGACCTTATGTCCTCCTCCTCCTCCTTGAACAGCTTTTGAGGAACCATGGGAGGAGGTTCCTTTGTGGTAACCATGGAAACCCGATGGATTTTGGACAACTTTGAGGAACTTGTGAAGAGGTTTGGCCTCAACTTGGTTCCTCAGACATGAGCCACAAGTTCCTCACGATCTCACGACGATGAATATTTTTTTTTTTTTTTTTTTTTTTTTTTACAAGCCACTGACTGCGCCAGTCCCTGCTTTGTAGGGGGTTTGGCCTTCGACCCTTATTCAATATCTACAAAATGAGAGACAAACAAAAAAAAATCTCCTTTTTTCATCTTCTCGTCTTTAGAAAGACTAAAAATAATCAATGAGCGGGTAAAATAATTTTTACCGTTCTATTGACAAAATGTCACAATTTGTCTATTTTATAGAATAATATTTTTATATGCACACTAAGAGCTGAAAAAGCAATAAATAAAAACTACCAAGAGCTAAGGGAGATTGAGCACACGAGGTAAACAACCCGTGTATCACCGTTCTGAAAAGAATAAAAAATGTAATATTTCGTTTGACAGAAAAAAAATAAAAAGGATTTTTTAATGCCATGATTTGTGATTATATATCCTTGCATTGTTTCTGAATCATCGCCAAGAAAAATTTGATTCAGCCTAGGGCCCCGAGACCGATCCCCACCACCTACTGGTGACTGCCTTAGAGCGAACAGGGCAAAGCTTCTGCCGCAGCGAAGTGCCTCTAGGTGGCCGACCGGCCCTGTGTGTCAGTGACCATATGTCTTCTCCGTTTCTCATTTGCCTTCGAAGATGTTCGCCCCCGACGGGGGGGAGGGGGGGAGAAGGGGGCGTGACGGTAGCCATCCTTCTCCTCAATCTTCTCCTCTTCCTCCTCCTCCTCCTCCTCTTCCTCCTCCTCCTCCTCCCTCTTCGGTTCCTATTCCCTTTCCTCTTCCCCTTTCCTCTCTTTATCCTCTTTGTCCTTTTTTTACCACTGTTCTTCCGCCCCCTTTATCTTCCTCTTCTTCCACTTCCTCCTCTTCCACTTCCTCCTCTTCCGTTTACTCCGTCTCCTCCACATTCTCTTTCTCCTCCTCCTTCTCCTCCTCCTCCTCCTCCTCCTTACGTTTCTCCTCCACTTTCTCTTCCTCCTTTTCATTTTTCTCCCCTCTTCTTCTTCCCCTTTGCCCTTTCCCCTTTCCCCTTACCGTTTCCTTCTTCTCTTCTACTCTTCCTCCTCTCTCTCCTCCTCCCTTCCCGTTTTCTCCCCTCTCCCATTTCTCTCCTTCCTCCTTTTCCCCTTCCTTCTCCTCCCTTTTATCTTTCTCCCCTCTTCTGTTTCTCTTCCTCCTCCTCCTCTTCTTCCTCGTTCTCCTCACCATTCTCCTCTTATTTCTTATTTCTCCTCCTCTTCCTCCTCCCCTTCCCAATTCTCCTCCTCCCTTCTATCTTTCTCCCCACCCCCATATCTCTTCCTCCTCCTCCTCCTCTTCCTCCTCCTCTCTCCTTCCATCCTTCCCTTCCTCCCCATCCTCCTCTTCCTCCTCCGCCTCCTACTCCCCTTCCCAATCCTCCTCCCTTCTATCTTTCTCCCTACTCCCATATCTCTTCTTCCTCCTCCTCTTCCTCCTCCTCTCTCCTTCCATCTTCCCCCTCCTCCTCTTCCTCCCCCACCTCCTCAATCAGTTCACATCAGACTCCCCTACCCGGCTCCCCCTTATATCTTGTACACACATATTGCTTCAAGTGCATAATCTCCCGGGAATATCTAGGTATTTTCTCAATCTAGCTCACAATGGATATCCCCCGTTCTCATAGCGAACGCCCTAGCAAGGGCAGAGGGTGCATCGAGGCCAGGGTGGTTAGGGGAAACTGATGACCGACTGCTGTTTGTTATTACAAATGGATGAAAATCCCTTGGAGATAACCAGAATAGATTATATTAAGTGCGCCTTCGTGAGGGTCTGTGAAATCAAATCACTTCACGTCATCTTCATTCAAGTCTATTCAATCCGTCTTCATGCACAGAGGGTTAACTTAAACGTGGGTTAACTTAACCTGGTTTAAGCTCTTTTGTAATACGAGTTAGTTAACCCTTTACTGCCCAACTTTCTATCTGTCGTGATAAAAAATAATTTCACACTTTTTTCTTCTAATTTAAGACCAAGATGCACATATATGTTGTCAATTTTATTTGATGACTCATACCAAGTGACTTTGAATTAGTGGACTAATTAGTCCAAATGGGCATGACAAATAATAAGTATATTTCTTGAAATACATCCATTTTGGTTTTTCATGAAATACACATTTTAATTTTTCATAGTATTTATTTATTTTTGTTTCACAACACCAATAATAAGTATATCAAACAGTTTTGACCACTAAATATGAGTGATATAGTATCACCTCTACCTATTTTGTGTGAAACTGTACAAAGCAATTTTGCTTGCCATTGAGGCATACATTGACCTTACATTTTGAGCATGCTATGTTTGTTTTGCCTGTGCATCCTTTTCTCTTACAGGTCCTTCTTTGTTCCTCTACACAAGGGCAATGCCCAACACTATCATACCTGATAGAATTTTCAGGTAAAGACTGAGGCCCTCCACATTTAGCTACTTTGGCTGATGTAGCAGTAGAATCTTGCAGAGATGGTCTTCCTCTATTTCGACTGCTTTCTTTCCTTGCTATCATCAAGGAAAATGCTACTCTGATCTTGAAGTACGCCAAAGGGATAACCTCCGACTTTGGCAGTTGGAGATGGAGTGCATCCCTTTTGTACAATAGCCAGCTATTGACAAGCACCATATCAATCATGTGAAAGATGATACGATGATAATACTTTTTTGATCTAATATTTATCATGTACAAAGAAATTAGGCAGTCTGCCAAGTCAACTCCTCCCATTGCCTGGTTATATTTCTGGACTATATCAGAACAAGGGATATCAATCCTTTGGGAGAGCTTTCTTTCATACCTTGAAACATTCTTTATTGGATGAGCTTTAGCAAAAGTGGACACTAGATGAACCACTTTGTTGTCACACCACTTGACATATATAATTTCTGTTGACTTATTTGTACTCTTCAGCTCTTCAAAAGCACCTCTCCCTTTTTTCATGAAATCTTTTTCATCTTTCTTTCCTCTCTTTATGTTTGAGAGGCGTGCTTGGCGCACTGTACCACAACACCTAATTTTCCTTGTTGCCAAATGCTCCAGCAAAGGCAAGGAAGTAAACCAGTTATCAAAAAACATGTAGTGGTTACAGTTGGGTGCTATGGTTTGAGATAGGTGTAACACAGCATTGGAGCTTGCACCAAAATCAGGTATTGCTGGATCGTTCACAGGTTTAATTTTTCCTGTGTACGGCATGAAATCATATGTCATACCATCCTTACCAGCTAATACAAAAAATTTGTATCCATATTTATGTGGCTTGCCAGGTATATATTGTGTCAAGGAACTGTTTCCTTTGAAAGGAATCATTTGTTCATCAATACAGAGCTCTTGTTCCTTTGATGATAATTGATGGAATTTTTCTCTGAGGTGATCTACCATGGGTTGCACTCATAGAAGCAGGTACAAGTGGATGCATAATAAGGGAATCTTCGACCTCTTCTTCAGTGTCATCATCACTATCAACATGCCCCAGGTCAACCACTTGCTCTAGTTCAGGATTTTTTGCATGTGCTTTCTCTATGAGTCTACCATAAAAGATTGATACAGGGAAATCTGTAGGAGCAATAATGTTGAAAAATAATGATAGGGGTGGAAAGGGTGCTGGGAGATAGGGTGGATGAAAGAGTATTAGGATAGTTTGGACACATGGAAAGAATGAGTGAAGAAAGACTAGTAAAGGAGGTATGGAAGGCAGATGTGGAGGGAGTGAACATGAGGGGACGTCCTAGGATGAGATGGATGGATGGGGTGAAGGGGGCTTTGGGGAAGAGGGGAATGTTGGTTGAGGAAGGACGGGAGAGGACAGAAGACAGGGGTGAATGGAGAATGGTTGTATATGGAAAATGTTGTGATGCATGAGGTGGATTGGACGGGGGAATGGGGGTGAGGTAGTGTGTGTGAGCAAAAATTTTTGACGCAGCCCGAAGGGATTTCTCCCCGTCCTCTCCTTTATATGGGGGGACGGAGAGGGGGGATCGCCGATTTAATGAAGCGGCCTTGCTGTGGATGTGCTGTGTCCTGCGTCACTGCTTCTGACCCAGGGCAGTGGACAGGGTGCAGGGATGACCCGTCATCTAGGAGTGTTTTCGGGGATGAAATGGGTGGGAATGTTTTTGTGCCTTGTCCTTTTTGGCTACCCCCCTGGTAAGTGGGAAAAAAGCCTTGGTATATGTATGTATGTATGTATTATTATCATAATTACAATAATAATAATTATTATTATTATTATAATTACAATAATAATTATCATTATTATTATTACAATAATAATTATAATTATTATTATTACAATAATAATTATTATAATTATTATTATTATTATTATTATTATTATTATTATTACTGTAAATCATATATAAGAAAACCTAGTGAACAATATGCAAATGCACCATACTACCCAAAATGATAACGATTACAAGCAAATAGGGACTAATATACATCTTTGTATGCTCAGTGAAAGACTGAGAAGAACGCCATGTTCCCAAATGGACGTATTCGTCCTCCAAAATAGAACCCATATGTACACAAGAACATGGCTCTAACAGTGTGCTTACATATATAAAAATAACTATCAACATGTCAGCAACCTGTAAGAATTTTTCCATACGGATATTTTAACTGATATCTCGTCCATGAGAGTACTTATGGTGCTATTTAGCAGTAGAATGACGCACAGGCTACACCTCTTCTGGGTGCTTATGCACTGAACAAAATACTGCCGTATGTGGGCGGAGTCAAGTGTAGCGTGGGAGCTAGATACAGGACGAAAACGTCTGGTCGGGAAAGAGAATCACATATGCCGTTTTCCTTCACTTATACTTAATGATAATTTAGCGGACGAATTCGTCCGCGTGGGCAGTAGAGGGTTAACTTTAACTTCTTCAGCAACGGGTCCTGAAATCATCTGATTAAAATCGTGTCATTCATTAGAAAGAACAAAATGTTCAAAGGTTGCCACTACAATAAAATAATTAACTTATTTTATTTATTTATATATTTATTTTGTTTTATTTTCATTTTGTTTTATTTTTATTTTATTTTGTTTTATTTCTACTTTATTTTATTTTATTTTATTTCATTTTATTCTATTTCTATTTTATTTTATTTTATTTTATTATATTTTATCTTATTGTCATCGTATGTATCTTGGAAAGGGTTTGGAATATTTGCTTTCTAATTTTCTGTAACTTTTTTTTGCGTATATTACTAACATTGTTACAGCAGTAAGCATTTATTTATTTTATTATTATTATCATTATTATTATTATTATTATTATTATTATTATTATTATTATTATTATTATTATTATTATTATTATTATTATTATTATTATTATTATTATTATTATTATTATTATTATTATTATTATTATTATTATTATTATTATTATTATTATTATTATTATTATTATTATTATTATTATTATTATTATTATTATTATTATTATTATTATTATTATCATTATTATTATCTAATACTTCCTAGCCTGCTTCAAGATATCTAGTTATCCAAACAGACACCTAGTACGAGCAGAACTATGTACAGTCACAAACAAAAGTTTTGGTTCACACAGATTTTTTATGATACAACACTTATATGCTTTTATCTATTCAAAAGAATTACGTAAATGTAAGCTAAGTACTACAAGGGAAAAGCTATCACGTAGTCGACAAAAAGAATTCTATTGACGTTTTCAGACCTGTAGCGTGGTTCACAACTTTTGATTATGACTGTACATGGAAAAATTGACAGAACGTGGAGACGAGGTGCTAGTAATGAAACGTTTTAGGCTCAGAACAAAACGTTTAGACCCCTTGGGCCTTTAGTGGGACCTTAAGAAGGCCCAAGGTATTCATATTTATGGCAGAGACGAAGATAGTTGGTTGCAAATCTATTATGAACGTGTCATTCGCTGCAACCGGTAGTGGGGCACAACCCTGTCAGTTGTGGTAAGTCGCTGTTTATATATATATATATATATATATTATATATATATATATATATATATACATATATATATATATATACAGACATATATATATAATATATACATATATATATATATATATATATATATATACATATATATATATATATATATATATAATATATATATATATATATATATATGACGTAAGCAGAGTAGGAAACACAGGAATCTTGGTCTTAAGTTTTATTCCTGACTAGTTTCGCAGGTATGCTTTTGAAAAATCATACCTGCGAAACTGACATACCTGCGAAACTAGTCAGGAATAAACTCAAGACCAAGACTCCTGTGTTTCCTACTCCGCTTACGTCAACCTGTCAAAATGTCTGAGCATATATATATATATATATTATATATATATATACATATATATATATTCTCTCTCTCTCTCTCTCTCTCTCTCTCTCTCTCTCTCTTTCTCTCTCTTTTAGGCAGACGTTGAGTCGCCTCCCCGCCTAGCCAGGGCTGTTAGGAACAAACGCAGCATGCCCGCAGCGGGTCTGGGGACTCGAACTCATAATCGGAAAGGTCACATGTCATTTCAAGAAGAAACAGATGCGGCATTCACTCCTGGAGGCAGCGTCATTTGGAGCACGTCAAGATGTGACGCCTTGGAAGGGCATGGTTTACATGAGCACGGGACGCCACAATGCACGGCGCGTGTTCATCCCAGAGGGATGATGAACATTCTCATGAACATAAGTCATGACGATGCATGTTCCTTGTTCACCCCAGAGTGATAATGAACATTCTTATGAACATAAGTCATGAATGTTCATGATGCTTGTTCAACCCGAGTAATGATAACATTTTCATGAACATAAGTCATGACTGTTCATGATGCTTGTTCATCTCGAGTTGTAATGAACATTTTCATGTACACGAACCATGACATTACATGTTATTTGTTCACCCCCGAGTTATAATGAACATTTTTATGAACATAAGTCATAACTGTCCATATTATTTGTTCAATCCCGAGTTATAATGAACATTTATATGAACATAAGTCATGATGTTTATGTTCACCCCGAGTTATAATGAACATTTTCACGAACTAAAAAATATATTGGGACAAATTAAAGAAATTTTGAACAAGAAAACTTGTGACGTCTAGCCTCTTGGTTTCAACCTTCCCTCGCATTACGCAGGACCGGGTTCGAGTCCCGCGGCTTCCGGCGACTGCCACATGGGGCAAAGGGGAAGGTCTTGGTCGTAGCTGAGTGCCTCCTGGCGTGAGTTTCCTCTCACTGTTGTAAGCTCCCTTCCTTTCCTCCAATCAATAAACTTCATTATATTTCCTCTCCCTCTCCCTCTCATTTCGTCTCCCTCTCCCTCTCACTCTCCCTCTCACTCTCACTCTCCCTCCATCTCTCCCTCTACCTCTCACTTTCCCTCTCCCTCTCCTCCTCACTCTCACTCCCAGTCTCCCTGTCCCTCCTCTTTCACTCTCACTCTCTCTGTCCCTCCCTTTCTCCCTCTCCCTCTCCCTCTCTTTCTCCCTCTCCTTTCCCACTCCTCTCCCTCTCCTTCTCCCCATCCCCCTGCCTCCGCCTACCCCCCTCCCTTCTCTGTCCCTCCCTTTCTCCCTCTCCTCTTCCCTCTTCCCACTCCCTCTCCCTCTCTTTCTCCCTCTCCACTTCCCTCTCCTCACTCCCTCTCTTTCTCCCTCTCTCTCTCCGTCTCCTTCTCCCTCTCCTCTTCCCTCTCCCTCTCCCTCTCTTTCTCCCTCTCCTTTCCCTCTCCTCACTCCCTCTCTTTCTCCCTCTCTTTCTCCCCCTCCCTCTCTCCCTCTCCCATCACCTCTATCACGGCACACGTCAGCACACGACAATGATGGTGTTGGCAGTGGAGGGGGAGGAGGAGGAGGAGGAGGAGGAGGAGGAGGAGGAGGAGGAGGAGGAGGTGGAGGAGGTGGAGGTGGAGAATGGACATGACCTTTAAACTCCATAAATTGTTTCGTATCCTCCTCTTCCTCTTCCTTCTTCTTTCTCCTCTCTCCTCTTACTTCTTCCTCTTCCTCCTCCGTCTTCTCTTGCTCCCTCTCCTCTCTCGCCGCTTTCTATTCCTCCTCTTCTTCCTCCTCTTCCTCCACTTTATTCCTCCAACTCCTCCTCCCCCTCCACATCCTCTTCCTGTTCCTCCTCCTCCTTCTCCTCCTCTTCCTCCTCCCCATCTCCTAATCCTACTACTCCTCCTCTGTATCCTTTTCTTCTTCCTCATCGTCCTCCTCCCACTTCCCCTTCTGTACCCGTTGGTCCTTTTTATTTTATATTTTCCTGTCGCCAGGCGATTTTATTCATCTCTGTGGGAACTCTTTCGAGAATATTTGTTCCTTTGCTCCCTTCTAGATCTTTCCTTCCCCCCTCTCCCCCTCCCCCTCTCCCCCTCCCCCTTTCCCCCTCCCCCCCTTCCCCTCCATCTTTGACAACAACACAGTTTTTCCTTCGACGTAGAGTTGGCTCGTGGAAATACAGACAAGACTTGATGTGACTGTGTGACGTCATGGCGTCCTGTGACGTCATGGTGCCATGTGACGTCATGGTGCCATGTGACGTCATGGTGTCACGTGACGTCATGGTACCATGTGACGTCATGGCGTCATGTGACGTCATGGTGTCATGTGACGCCACAGTGTCATGTGACGGCGTGACGTCATGGTGCCATGTGACGTTACATCACATCAGATCACATCACACCACATATCACATTACTGTCACTTATTCAGGTTAGCCGAGCACATAGCTCGGACGTGGCGTGGCGGCTTCGGCCGCAGGCAGGCGCTCCCTGGTAAATGCAACAACAGAGCTCTAAAGGAGTGTTTTATCAGGACCGGACCTTTTCTCTTTCTCTATTCTGTCCGTATCGCTTTATCTGTAACCACTCTTTGTCCATTTTTTTCTCTCTTCTCTTTGCCCTCCACCTCTCCCCACTCCACCTCTTCCCACTCCACCTCCACCTCTCCCCACTCCACCTCTCCCCACTCCACCTCTCCCCACTCCACCTCTCCCCACTCCACCTCTCCCCCCTCCCCTCCACCTCTCCCCCCTCCCCTCCACCTCTCCCCCCTCCCCTCCACCTCTCCCCACTCCACCTCTCCCCCCTCCCCTCCACCTCTCCCCACTCCACCTCTTCCAACTCCACCTCCACCTCTCCCCACTCCACCTCTCCCCACTCCACCTCTCCCCACTCCACCTCTCCCCACTCCACCTCTCCCCACTCCACCTCTCCCCACTCCACCTCTCCCCACTCCACCTCTCCCCCCTCCCCTCCACCTCTCCCCACTCCACCTCTCCCCACCACCTCCATCCCCCCCCTCTTCCACAGCTTCAGTGTCCTTTAAACATAGCGTGTGTTGCGTCCATTTGTGTTTATCAGTACCGGCCCTTCTTCCTCCTTCTCATCTCTGTACTTATCTCCTCCCTCCCTCCTCCTCCTCCTCACTCCTCCCTCCTGCATCCTCCTCCCTCCTCCCTCCTCTCTCCTCCGTCCTTCCTCCTCTTCTCCTTCCTCTTCCCTTCTTGTCCCTTCTTGTCCTTCTACCTCTTCCTTCCTCCTCCTCCTCCTCCTCCTCCTCCTCCTCCTCCTCCTCCTCCAACCTCTTCTACCTTTTACCTCCCTCCACTTCCCTCCCCGTGGTATTTCTGACCTTGCTGGGATGCCTCTATCAAGAATGGCCCTATTCCCTCCTATTTTCCCTTTCCATCTCCTCCTCCTCCTCCTCCTAATCATCATCATCATCATCATCATCATCATCATCATCATCATCATCATCATCATCATCATCATCATCATCATCATCATCATCATCATCATCATCATCATCATCATCATCATCATCATCATCATCATCATCATCATCATCATCCCTCCACCTCCTCCTCCTCCTCCTCCTCCTCCTCCTCCTCCTCCTCCTCCCCTCCCCCTTTTCCCTTTCCTCCTGCCTTCTCCCTTCTCTTCCTCCTCCTTCATCCTTCTCCTCATCCTCTTCATCGTCTCATCCCTTCTCCTCCTTCTCATTTTCCTCCTCCTCCTCCCTCCTCCTTCTCATTTTCCTCCTCCCTCCTCCCTCCTCCTCCTCCTCCTCCCATCTCCTCTTCTCTTCTCCCTTCTCCCTTCTCTTCCTCCTCCGTCTTCCTTCCCTTCCTCCTCCTCCTCCTTCTCTTCTCCTATTCCTCCTTCTTCCTTCTCTTTCTCCTTCTTCTTTTCCTCCTCCCTTCTCTTCCTCTTCTCCTTCTTCTCCTCCTCCTCCTCCTCCTCCTCCCCATCTCCTCTTCTCTTCTCCCTTCTCCCTTCTCTTCCTCCTCCGTCTTCCTTCCCTTCCTCCTCCTCCTCCTTCTCTTCTCCTATTCCCTCCTTCTTCCTTCTCTTTCTCCTTCTTCTTTTCCTCCTCCCTTCTCTTCTTCTTTCTCCTTCTTCTCCCTCCTCCTCCTCCTCTTCCTCCTTTTTCCTCTTCTCTTCTTCCTTCTCTCCCCCCTCCCTTCTCCCTTCTCTTCCTCCTCCTCCTCCTCCTCCTTCTCTCTTTTCCTATTCCTGCCTCTTCCTTCTCCTTCTCCTTCTTCTTCTCCTCCTCCTCCCTTCTCTTCCTCTTTCTCTTTCTTCTCCTCCTCCTCCTCCTCCTCTTCCTCCTCCTCCTCTCTTCCTTCTCCTCCTCCTCCTCCTCCTCCTATCGCCTCCTCCTCCTCCTCCTCCACGTTGCCAGGTCCCCCAAATCATCACGAACACAGTATCCCCCCTTCTCCCCCCTTCCCCCCGTCCCTTTGAGCGACCTTATCAGTACCGGCCCCTTTTTCCCTCCTGCATCTTAAATAATAATGCGCCTTATTTCCTCTTCCCGCCTTTTTTTTCCCGTCTCCTCCTCCTCCTCTCCTCCCCCCACCTCCCTCTCATCCTTCCCACCGTCTTCCTCTCCCTAATTCCTCCCCCTTTTCCCTTCCCCCTCTCTCTCCCCCTTCCTCCTTCCCCTTTACCCCTTCCCCCTTCCTCCTTCCCCTTCCTCCTTCCCCCTTCCTCCTTCCCCCTTCCTCCTTCCCTCTTCCTTTCCCCCTTCCTCCTTCCCCCTTCCCCCTTTCCCCTTCCCACCTCCACTTTTCCTTTCCCACTTCCCCCTTTCCTCTTCCCCTTCTCAATTCCCTTTCCCCTTTTCCATTCCCCTTCCCCTTTGCCCCTTTACCCCTTTACCCTTTTACCCCTTCACCCTTCCCCAATTTTTCTTTCCTTTTTCATCACCACGAGGCCACCTCTCTCTCTCTCTCTCTCTCTCTCTCTCTCTCTCTCTCTCTCTCTCTCTCTCTCTCTCTCTCTCTCTCTCTCTCTCTCTCTCTCTCTCTCTCTCTCATCTCTCTCTCTCTCATCTCTATCTCTCTCTCTCTCTCTCTCTCTCTCTCTCTCTCTCTCTCTCTCTCTCTCTCTCTCTCTCTCTCTCTCTCTCTCTCTCTCTCTCTCTCTCGCCTCTTGTATGATTCTATCAGTACCGGCCCTTTAGTGCCTTCCATTTCCCTTTCCATCTCCTCCACCTCCTCCATCCCCCTTCGTCCACTTTTACAGATGGACCTAAGATTAGCTCTATCTGTACTGGCCCTTAAGGATCCCAATCCCTCCTCCCCCTCCACACCCTCACCCTCCTTTACCCCCCCCCCCCACTTCCTCAACAAGGGCAGACCTTTGCCTCACGAGAAGAGTAGCTTTATCAGTACCGGCCCTTTCCGTCTTATTTCCTCTTCTTCCTCAGTCTCTTCATATCCAGACGCCTCCCCCCATAGCCCACCTTCCCCCCCGTCCCCCATCACCCCATCCCCCATCCCCCATCCCCCCTACGCCTCCCCATTCCTGAGTTTGAAAAACCACCCATCAGGGCGAGGGAACGACGGCGGTACTCCCAAGTCCCCCCGGGTTCCGCTCCTAAGAATAGACTTTATCAGTACCGGACCCTCTTTCTTCCTCCCCGAAGAACGTCGCCAAGAAACTCTTCTTCTCGGCTGTGCAACTTCGAGGTCCTTTTCTTCCTTTGGCGACAGAGAGAGTCTCTCGATGCATCTCGATTCCCATCGGTCTCAAGTCCTTCTCCAGACCTCCAGACCTCCTCATCCAGACCTCCTCCTCCTCCTCCATCTCCAGACCTCCTCCTCCTCCTCCAGACCTCCTCCTCCTCCAGATCTCCTCCTCCTCCAGATCTCCTCCTCCTCCATACCTCCTCCTCCATACCTCCTCCTCCAGACCTCCTCCTCCATACCTCCTCCTCCATACCTCCTCCTCCATACCTCCTCCTCCTCCTTCTCCTCCATACCTCCTCCATACCTCCTCCTCCAGACCTCCCTCCTCCATACCTCCTCCTCCAGATCTCCTCCTCCTCCATACCTCCTCCTCCATACCTCCTCCTCCAGACCTCCTCCTCCATACCTCCTCCTCCATACCTCCTCCTCCATACCTCCTCCTCCAGACCTCCTCCTCCAGACCTCCTCCTCCAGACCTTCTCCTCCTCCAGACGTCCTCCTCCTCCAGACCTCCTCCTCCAGACCTCCTCCTCCAGACCTCCTCCTCCAGACCTCCTCCTCCAGACCTCCTCCTCCAGACCTCCTCCTCCATACCTCCTCCTCCATACCTCCTCCTCCATACCTCCTCCTCCATACCTCCTCCTCCATACCTCCTCCTCCATACCTCCTCCTCCATACCTCCTCCTCCATACCTCCTCCTCCATACCTCCTCCTCCATACCTCCTCCTCCAGACCTCCTCCTCCATACCTCCTCCTCCATACCTCCTCCTCCATACCTCCTCCTCCATACCTCCTCCTCCATACCTCCTCCTCCATACCTCCTCCTCCATACCTCCTCCTCCATACCTCCTCCTCCATACCTCCTCCTCCAGACCTCCTCCTCCTCCTCCTCCTCCATACCTCCTCCTCCATACCTCCTCCTCCATACCTCCTCCTCCATACCTCCTCCTCCATACCTCCTCCTCCATACCTCCTCCTCCATACCTCCTCCTCCATACCTCCTCCTCCA
>NC_134802.1:50274792-50282292 GCF_046742065.1 Oratosquilla oratoria | reverse complement strand
GTTCTATGTCTTGTGACACTGCTTGTGACCCAGGGCAGTGGGCAAGATCCAGGGATGACCTGTCATCCAGGAGGTGCTAAGATAAGATGGAGGGAAGAGTGTGGATTTTTTTTTTCTTTTTTTTTTTTTTTTTTGCTACCTCCCCTATAAGGGGTATATGTATGTATGTATTTTACGATTTTTATTTTGACTTTTTCTTTATTCCCCCAGGTGCTGGCAGCTCCTTCACCTTCAGTGTCCTTGACAAACCCAAGCAGTGACCTCAACGATGACCTGACTCCCGCCCACGAAGAAGATGAGTCTTCTCTGGTTTCCAGTTCCTTCCTCGAAGACGCCTCCTCTCCAAAACACCTCAGCAAAAGATCAGCACCTCCATCGTCACCCAACACCTGGATGCCTCTGAGCGCTCGCAAGAACCCCTGGGACCAGAAGATCGGGAGCTTGAGCGATGAGGACCTCCTTCACCTGATCAGGGTGGTCAGCCAGAGGTACAACGGAGACAGTAACGAAGAAAGAGCAGAGGGAGGCGGACAGGAGGACTCCGTTGTTGCAGGGGAGAAGCGAGCTCTCGCCTTCTTAGCCAAGAACAACGATCTGCCCAAGTCTATCATGCGCAAGAAGGTCCCCACTGGAGAGACCGCCGTGGGTCCTTCGGTAGAAACCTCCCTAGAAAAGGACGCCGAAGACGGGGAACCAGAAGGACACGAGGAGGATAAGGAAGCCGGAAACTCTCCCTCACCCTCCCCGTCCCCGACGGAAGGCCCACAGGAGGAGAAACGAGGGATCTCGTCCATAGTTCGCAACAAGAGTTACTTGGTTGGAGGCAAGAGAAGCCTCTCGACCCTCGTCAAGAACAGAGACCTCCCCGTCATGGGCTTGGGCGGAGTTCCCGCGAACAACGACCCTCCTTCTGAGAAGAAGAGCGATCTCCCTTTCCAGATGAAGAACATTGCCACACTCACGAACTTTAACAGCGGATCCGATCTACAGAGTAGTGATGAGACGACCGGAGACGACCCTGACGTCCAGTTCGAGGAAGAGAAGCGTCACATTGGGTCCCTCGTGAGTTCGGGGAACTATCCCTTTAGCAACAGGTACAGCAAACGTTACTTCGCGTCCCTCCTCAAGTCCAGCCGACCCTTCGTGCACCCACGCTTCGACGACTACGATCAGAAGCGGTTCTACGCCTCCCTTCTTAAGGGTGGAGGCTCCGAGAGACAGAAGAAGTACTTCGCGTCCTTGCTCAAGTCGAACACCTCCCCCTTCACCTCCTACTCCAACCCTGGCCTCGGCAAGCGCTTCATCGATCCCGACTACGAGGACCTCGTGGACACCGAGCAGGAGATCGAGAAGAAGCACATCGGGTCTTTGTTCCGTGACAATAACGACGACAAGCGGTACTTCGCGTCACTACTTGATGACCAGGAGGCTGAGAAACGACACATTGGTTCCCTCAGGGGAAAGAAGAGTTTCGACGGATCACTGGATGAGGAGGGTGAGGAAGTTTTGGACGCAAAGGACGTCGAGAAGAAACACATCGGTTCCTTGAGAGCCGGCAAACGGTACTACGCGTCCCTTCTCGACAACAAAAGCGCAGAGAAGAAACATATCGGTTCCCTGCGTGGTGGCGGAAGCCGCTACTTCTCCTCCATGCAGAACGTCGAGAAGAAACATATCGGTTCTTTGAGAGGTTTCGGCAAGCGACACTACTCTTCGCTTCTGGATGACGACAGCCAGGAGGTCCAGAAGAAACACATAAGTTCTCTCCTGTCCGGGAAGAGGGACGAAAAACGCTACTTCGGGTCGTCCCTCGATGAAGAAGACGCCGACGACGACGACCAGGAGAGTACCGATGCCTCTTTCGTCGCTGGCGAAAAACGTCATTTCAGTTCCCTCCTTGGCGACCCCATCCCTGAAAAGAAACATTACAGTTCTCTTCTACGATCCAACAGCGACGACAAACGACACTTCAGTTCTTTGTTAGACGATAACAACGTGGAGAAGAAACACATCGGGTCACTACTTCGGGGCAATGATAAACGTTACTATGCTTCATTGCTGGACGACCATGACGTTGATAAAAAACACATCGGTTCTCTGTTCCGTGATAACGATAAGCGTTACTATGCATCGCTGTTGGACGATCAAGATATAGATAAGAAACACATCGGCTCACTCCTTCGAGGAAGAAGCGAAGATAAACGTTACTTTGCTTCGTTGCTTGACGACCACGACGTAGACAAAAAACACATTGGGTCCTTGTTTAGGGACAGTGGCGACAAACGCTTCTATGGGTCAATACTGGACGACCGGGAGATGGATAAGAAGCACATCGGTTCTTTGTTCCAAGACAACGACAAACGTTACTATGCTTCTTTGCTGGACGACCACGACGTGGACAAGAAACACATCGGCTCGCTTCTGCGTGATGATAAGCGTTTTTATGGTTCTCTGTTGGACGACCGCGACAAGAAGCACATCAGCTCGCTCCTCCGCAACAGGGAAGGCAAACGTTTCTACAGTTCACTACTCGACGACCACGAGGCGGAAAAGAAACACATTAGTTCCTTGCTCCGAAGTAACACCAACACCAAACGCTTCTTCGATTCGCTCCCGGATTTGACCCCGCTGTCGGAGACGGTGACAGAAGAGTCCGCCGAAGACCACGAAGGGGACCAGAGCCAAGAAGACGAGAGCGCCTCTCATCAGAGAACGAAGAGATACATCGGGGCCTTGGCGAAGAACAACAACCTGCCCTTTATCAGTACTTCGAGGCACTACCGAAGAGACGTCGACGCTTATAGGTCTCCCACCCCGTACTCTTTCTACCTCGAGGGACTCATCCAAGACGCCTTAAAGAAGGAGTTTCTCAAGAGAAGACTCCTCGAGGCCTCCGAGGACGCCATCGAGGAACAGAAGAGAAATATTCAGTCCCTCGCGAGAATAGGCATAGGATACAAAACCTACCCAGGCAAGAGGAACTTCGATGAAGTGGACGACTACGACGAAAGAAACGAGGACTTCGACGAGGAGGAGGAGGAAGAGGAGGAGGAGCCTGACAACGACTACCTGGTCAACAACGACGACAAGCGAAGTATCGCCTCTTTAGCCAGGAATAACTGGCTCCCTCCCTACCATAAAAGATTTCTAGGTAAGTCTTCCAGTGTTGTGTCTTCTGGACTATTCTTCTTTGGTTTCAAGCCTTCCCTGAAGACTTTTTGAATAGGATTCTTGTACAGGACTCCAATATGTGCTGCCACGTGAATGACATGTCCACTTATGTGGCGTTTGCAGTTCCTGCAGCAACCTATGTCCCTCGTATTCCCAATACATCTCCCTAGAATCCTTAACTAATACGTTTCCCTAAAATCCTAAACCTATGTAGTACGACGGACATATTTTTCTTTATCGCGTAATTCATATATCTTTGTAAACAATAGTTTTCTTATAAAAAAATATATATTTTTTGTAACGAGCAACGGGCTGCGACCGACTCCGCTACGCGGGGGCTCGGCCCTTCCGGAGAGCTCGCTTTGCTCGCAGGCGCCTTCAGCCAATCAGTCGTCTCCGTTGTAGTGACGTCACCACTCTCTCAGCCAATCAGGGTCAGGAGAGGACATATCCCCTTGAGGTTATTTCCGGTTTCCGGTTCGATTTAAATCGATATCAACAGGAATTCTTTTATTAGTATATACACCAGAACTGTAATAAAGCAATAAAAAAAATCCATAATTATGATAATTCGTGGGTCAGATTCAAATGTCCATAACAATGCAGCAATATCAATTAAATAAACAAATAAACAGACAGATTAATAGATAAGTAAATAAATATATAAATAAATTAATAAATAAACTTATAAATAGATTAATAAATAGATAGATACGTAAATAAGTAAATAGTAGAATTGATAGATAAACAGTTGAATAAATAGATAAGTCGATAGATAGGTAAATAGATAAATACATAAGTAAATAAATGAATTAATTAAACAAATAAATAGGTAAATGAATGCATAAGTAGATACATAAGTGAATAAATGAATTAATAAACAAATAAATGAATAAGTAAATTGATAAATGGATAAATAAATAAATAGATAAATAAATGGATAAGTGAATAGATAGATAAATAAATAAATAAATAAATAAATAAATAAATGAAATAAACAAGCGAATGAATAAGTGAGTAGATGATGAATGAATAGATTAGTAAGTATATAAGGAAATAGAAATAGGATTGTAAACCAGACCATCATATTCAGCAACTCAACGAAATATTGAACAAGCAAACGCTTTATATATATATATATATATATATATATATATATATATATATATATATATATATATATATATATATATATATATATATATATATATATATATATATATATATATATATATATATATATATATACATATATCGATATATAATAATCAGGCAAAGGTACCACTGCTAAAATGTGCTCCTGCTACGAGCCCAAAGATTTACTGAAAATGGCTGACAAACCATAAGTATCAAACGAGGGTCTATGAAAGAAACTGAAGCACAGGGAACCAAATTGAGATAGATAAGAAAATAGAGATTGCGTAAGTCAGGAATTACCGTCTCCTCTGCCGTCAAAATGTCACTTTGGTCCACAAAACGTGATGGATGGATGGATGGATGGATGGATGGGTGGATGAAAAGATCAAAACGAAGATTAAAAAAAAATGTGAAGAGACGAAGATAAATGGGAAGGAAAGGGGAAGAAAGACGTTTTATCTCGAGTGAGAAAATAAATAAGGAAATTAATTAACAGAATGGATTAAGAGAATTACGAGATTAAGAAAATTAATTAAGAAAAAAAATTATCTAAAAAATTAATCCAATATCAGTTATTATTAAAATTATATTACTTATCTATTTATTATTATATTATTTATTCTTTTATTCATTTTTTTATCTATTTATCTATTTATCTTCTTTATCTACTTACGTATTCAACTATTTATCTATTTATTCATTTATTTATTCATATTATTTATTTATTCATTTATCTACTTTTGTTGTTTGTTTTATTTTATTTTATTTATTTATTTATTTATTCATTTATTTATTCATCTATTTATTTTCTTTACTTATTCATTTCTTATAGATTTATTTATTTATTATTTGTTTTTTTATTTCATTGTTTAATATTCTTATTATTTTTTCAGATTATTTATTCATTTAATATTTATCTATTTACTTATATATTTATTTATTTCACTGTTCATTTGTTTATTCAATTATTCATATATCTATTTGTTTACTTACTAATTGTTTATTTATTTATTTATCTATTTGCTTATTTATTCATTTATTTATTTGTTTATTCATTTCATTATTTACTTACCTGTTGGTTTATTTATCTATTTATTTATTTATAGTTTATTGATCTATCTATCTAATGGCTTCAACAATGATAGCTGATTGTAAATGCATGTATGTATGTATGTATGTATGTATGTATGTATGTATGTATGTATGTATGTATGTATGTATGTATGTATGCATGTATGTATGTATGTATGTATGTATGTATGTATGTATGTATGTATGTATATATGTATGTATATATGTATGTATATATGTATGTATATATGTATGTATATAATTATGTATGTAAGTACGTATGTATGTAGGTATGTATGTATGTATGTATGTTTGTATGTATGTATGTATGTATGTATGTATGTATGTATGTATGTATGTATGTATGTATGTATGTATGCATGTATGTATGTATGTATGCATATACGTATGTATGTATGTATGTACGTATGTATGTATGTATGTATACAGTATATGTATGTATGTATGTATGTATGTATGTATGCATGTTTGTATGCATGTATGTATGTATGTATGTATGTATGTACAAAACCCCCAGAGAGAGATCATCATATAAAGGTCTTTCCAAGGAACGTGGAAGACTGGGGTTTTCATAAAGCGTCTGGTCCACAGAACGGCCGACGATGATAAAAATTGGGGTCATGGGAGATGGGAGGAGGAAGGGGAGGAGGGGGGGGAGGAAGGGGGGAGTTGGGGGGATTACTTGGGAATTAATTTCGTTATTGAAGACACAGACGATTCCTGGAATGGTCCTGTGACCCTTAAACTGGTTCTAGCTGAGCGTTTACTTTGATGCCGTTGTGCCAAATGAGTTTAATCAAAAGTATTCTTAAGCCTTAAGACCTTATCACACTGGGCGAGTTTTCCTTCGACATTTAGAGCAGATTTGCAGCCCGTAGATTTCGGGCTTTCAGGCTCTGATATGCTTGAGGAAAATCTCCTTCTTCATCCAGCATATTACGGCGGAAAAAGTTCTTAGCTAACGGCCAATGACCGGGTATTACCAACAGTATAAATGGAGGTGATTTTCTTACTCATAAGAATGAAGGAGACTGCAAGGGACCATATGGCCTACACTGGGTAGTACCATATCCATTACCACATATCCCCTCGCCTAAAGTCATCTAACCTTCTTTTAACACAACAAATATTTTCAACGGTCACTAAGTCTATTACTTGCATTAACCACTATTTATAAACCATTTCTTGCCTATTTCCTTCTCAAATATAAAATTGTCCAATTTGAATCCACTACTACGAGTCCTGCACTGTTGTCTTAATATGATGACCTTGTTTGCTGTGAGGGTCTTCATGTGAGTGTCTTGTTCTGGCTGTCGTCAGGCGATTTTATTCGCGCAAAGGGCAGAACAGAAACTGGAAGGCGAAAGGACGCATTTGTGTAAAATAAATACTCCTACACACTCACACACACACACACACACGCATATATATATATATATATATATATATATATATATATATATATATATGTCTGTGTGTGTGTGTGTGTGTGTGTGTGTGTGTGTGTGTGTGTGTGTGTGTGTGTGTGTGTGTGTGTGTGTGTGTGTGTGAGAGAGAGAGAGAGAGAGAGATTAGCTAGTGACAGCGACATTAATCTGATCTTTTTCATGACAGTCGCATGTAAGATTTGAAACCACTGCTTTCGGCCACCACTCTGTGGTGTAGTGGGTTAAGGCTCTGTGAAGAAAATCTTACGGGTGGCCGAAAGCAGTGGGTTCGAATCCTACATGCGACTGTCATAAAAATTATCATATATGTATATATATATTATATATATATATATATATATATGTATATGTACATATATATATATATATATATATATATATATATATATATATATTATACATGAAGATCCTTCCGCGGTGTTACTTAACACCGAAGATCCTACTGATCTTGGATGAAGGTCATAAGATGTCTTTGATCTGGTGTGGGTCGCTTCCTTACCCCTCCTCTCCCCCCTCTCCCCCTCTCCCCTTCTCCCCCTCTCTCCTCCCTCCCTCCCCTCCCTCCCTTTCCTCCTGTTTCTCTAATTTTTTCTCTTCCGGGAGTAATACTAGAATATTCATTCTAGTTGCAAAGAGGAATTAATTTACCTCT
>NC_134802.1:50247292-50267292 GCF_046742065.1 Oratosquilla oratoria | reverse complement strand
ACTATAAGAGGTTCTTATAAGGTCGGAAGAGACTGGGAAACGTTTCTCCACGCCCTCGTTGCTCATTTCCTTGCTGAACGCTTCTATAACTGCCGTTGTAGATTGTCACTGATCTTCTTCATTGGTAATAATGGACATTAGCGGAGTCCCTCAGGGTTCTGTTTTGTTCCCAAGTCTTTTCCTCCTGACCAGAAACGATTTACTTGAATGTATATCTTGTCCTGTACATGGTAACGAAAAAGGCATCATTTTACATATCTATCATTCACAAACATACACAGACACACACACACACTCATACACACACACTCCTACAAAAACACGTACTGTGGCGCATTTGGTAGAGTTCTCGACTGCCAATACGGTGGTCCGGGTTCAAATCCCACCCAAGGCTGAAATAATTTCAGTATTGCTGCGCTGTGGGTTGTTACTCTAACTCCCGTGGGCGACGAGTTGTGTGTGTGTGCGTTTAAGGTCACGGCATTACCCACAGATCGGCCATATACGAGCTCAGAGCTCTCTTCCGGGAGGGAAATAGCTATTGATCACGAGTCCAACACGTGATCCAAAGACCATGGTGGAGACCACGGTCAATCACACTCCTACAAACACACGTACTGTGTGTGTTCATGTTTATTGGCCCCTTAAAAGCGAGTTTTGCACATTAACTATGAAAGTATCCAGTACAACATCAAAGTTGACGCAGTCACACAAACTGACACAATACAAAGAGCACCGTCTGCGACATAGCCGGACGTGTGTGAGACTCTTGCATTAAGCCCTAATATGGAGTCTGAGGGGAAGAAGAGGAGAAGGTAACGGGGTCTATGCTTTACACCTCCCATTGGCGCAGTAATCAAGTGAGTTGACGGCGAGTCAGATCTGAGCATTAAATTGGCAGAATCTACAGACGGCAGGATTTCAATGTTCAAACGATTGTAGGAAAGAAAACGCGTATGTACTTGCTAGTTTTAATTAAATAATATAGATCGTGTTTGTATATATATATATATATATATATATATATATATATATATATATATAATATAGTTATATATATATATATATATATATATATATATATATATCACTGCCAAGTAACGTCGTAACACATTTGTATAAATGCACTAAAAACCCACTGTTGGTTGGATTAAGAAAAGAAAGGAAATAACGATTTCCGTATATTTCGATCACTAGCTGTGATCCTCTTCAGCGGAATACACACACACACACACACACATATATATATGTGTGTGTGTGTGTGTGTGTGTGTGTGTGTGTGTGTGTGTGTGTGTGTGTGTGTGTGTGTGTGTGTGTGTGTGTGTGTGTGTGTGTGTGTAAATACCACCTTGTCAACATGAAGTAGCCTCACTGCGACCAATATCATATCAACAGAGCATGTTCCACGCAGGTAGGAATGACCACCATGAAAAAAAAAAAACGAAAATAGTCATGAAGACAAAAGCAATTAAGTGTTCGCAATTTCTAAGTGGTGTTTCTACGTGCATACTGTCTTATATGCGTTAATTTTATTATTTTTCTATCTCCCTCTCTAGCTCCTAATTCCTCTGTTTCTTCCTCAATAACTCCCCCTTTGTATCTATAAATTTGCCTCTTCCATCCTTGACGCATTTTTCTCCAAACGCTCTCTAACATTCTTTTATTACATTCCTTAATCTTTTGTTTTTATTTTTGTTATTTATTGTGAAATCTCCATCTCTTTTACATCAATTCATTCAAGCACTCTCCTACGCTCATTCCATCCCATTCCATTTTCGTTTTTTTTTTCTTGCTATTTATTGTAAAATTTCCATCTCTACATCAGTTCTCTCAAGCACTCTTATACGCTTTCATTTCAATTCCCAATTTTTTTCTTTTTTTTTTCTTTTTGTTGTTTATTGTGAAATTTCCATCTTTTCTACACCAATTCTCCCAAGCACTCTCTTATTTTCTCATTCCAATTCCTATGTCTCTTTTTCTTTCGTTCTATTTTTCTGGTATTTATTGTCACTTTCCCAGTGTTTCGCTCATCATTTCTCCCCCCTCACGTGCCCAAACCTCAGCAAAACTCGCTAATTATCTCACTTTTTCCATTCATTTCTTTTTCGTTCATTTTTCTCATATTTCTGTAATTGGGATTCTGCCCATTTCCTTCACTCTAACGTCCGTTTACTGCCCTGGTTCTCGACCTTTTTCCCTCTTTTCGACATTTTTCCCGCCGTTTCCCACCTTTTTCCTGAATTCTTAATATATGTCTGGCTCCCCTTCATTTTTATCCCCAAATCCAGACCCACCAAAAAAGTAATATAAAAAAGCGATAATGAATTGTTGATGAAGAGAAATCCTTTGCTTTTTTACAAAGTTACAAAGGATTACAAAGGATTACAAAGGCGGAGCATGCCGATAGGAGACCTTTTGGTCCATAACTAGGTCAGATGCTGAAAAAATTATAATAATGATAAATAAATAAAAATAAATAAATAAATAAAAATTATAATAATATAGATAATAATAAATAAAATGAATAAATGCATAGGTATAGTTGAATAATAAACAAACAGGTAAATAGTAAATAATGATAATCAATAGTCATAACTCATATTTGATAGATTTTTGTGATATGCTTAACTTATATTCAGACTTCGTAAATTATAAAGAAATGTATAATTTGTAACAGCAGGACGCGTGCCCCTTTAAGTTCTTGCCATGTCCCCCCAAATTGAAAACCACTGGTAACACTTAAAGGATCACTGAAATTTGGACAATGAACGAAAAGTTTTGGAAACTGAGCGAATAATAGTGGCAATTGAACGAAAAATTGTGGAAACTGAAGGGAAAATTGTGGACAGGGAGTGAAATGTTGTGGAAAATGGGAGAAGAAGTGTGAACTGGGAGCGAAAAGTTGTGGAAATTGAATGAAAACATGTGGAAACTAGACGAACTTTTGTGAATGTTGAACGAAAATTTGTGGAAACTGGAGGAAAATGTGTGGAGAGCGAGCTAAAATTTGTGGACAGCGAACAAAAATATTGAAAACAGAACGAAAATTTGCGGAAACTGAACAAAAATACGTGGAATATTAACGAAAAATAGGTGGACAGGGAACGAAAAATTATGGAAAATAAACGAAAACTTGTGAACAGTGAAGGAAAACTTAAAGACTATTTTAAATAAATCTAGACTATTTATTTATTTTTTTTTTAGATGTTTCTCGGAATTTCTGGGTTTATTTGTGAAATTAAAAAAATATTTGCATAAATCACCTAAGACAAACATGATGTTTTCCTAAAATGATACAAACTCAGCGCGCGACAAAATTAAATTTTTCTTGAACACTTAAGCTTCTATTCTGTCTAAAGGTGGCGGCACGCTTAGCATTTCTCGCTAGCATGCTACTCGCTTTTGCTACTCCGTTTGAGTAGAAACGACTTCTGTTACGATCTTTTGTTTCCCAAAAATCAAACAACTCTTTAGTAATAGAACGAGAATCTGAATGACGAAGAACTAAGATTAAAAAATAGTCTAGATTTATTGAAAATAGTCTTTAAGTTTTCCTTCACTGTTCACAAGTTTTCGTTTATTTTCCATAATTTTTCGTTCCCTGTCCACCTATTTTTCGTTAGGATTCAACGTATTTTTGTTCAGTTTCCGCAAACTTTCGTTCTGTTTTCAACATTTTTGTTCGCTGTCCACAAATTTTAGCTCGCTCTCCACACATTTTCCTTCAGTTTCCACAAATTTTCGTTCAACTTTCACAAAAGTTCGTCTAGTTTCCACATGTTTTCATTCAATTTTTTAATCAACCTAGAATACGAATGTTAGACACACAATTGTCGAGATGTTCTTACAAAAGTCTAGAATGTTGTCACCGAAGTCGCTTCTACTCGAACAAACTAGCAAAAGTGAGTAGCATTCTAGCCTAGTGTGCCGTCGTTGGACAAACTATAATCTTTAAAGTATGGGAGGCCGTAATGAGATACTTCAACCAGGTTTTCTAAAAAAAAATCCCATTTTCTTTTCTAAACTGTTTTAAATTCCCATTTTCTGTGTTGCAAGAGACTTGCCATGTACCCCCTTCCCCCATTTTCATCCTTCTCACGTTAAGTAAACAAATTCGGGCAATAAATTCCAGGATACAATTCTCCCAGGAAGTTTGAGAAACAAAAGCGCATCGCAATATGTCGCTGCGACGCCGATTTATAAACAAAGAAATGTGCAAAACATCAACAAGCTTCCCTATTAATCTATAAGTTATGACCCCCGATGGCGGCCCCGAAAGGCGAAACAAACTTTCGAAATCTGTGGAGGAAAAAAAAAGAGGAAAAAAGAAAAAGAAGAAAAAGAAGAGGAGAAAGTGTCCAAATCAGAGGAGGAGGAAGAAGAAGGAGAGGAGGAAGAGTAAAAACGAAAAACCAGAGGTAGAAGAAGGAGAGGAGGAAGAGGAAGGAGAGGAGAAAGAAGAGTAAAAACGAAAAACAAGAGGAAGAAGAAGGAGAGGAGGAAGAGGAAGGAGAGGAGGAAGAGTAAAAACGAAAAACCAGAGGTAGAAGAAGGAGAGGAGGAAGAGGAAGGAGAGGAGAAAGAAGAGTAAAAACGAAAAACAAGAGGAAGAAGAAGGAGAGGAGGAAGAGGAAGAAGAAGGAGAGGAGGAAGAGGAGGAAGAAGAGTGAAAGAGAGAAACAAGAGGAAGAAGAAGGAGAGGAGGAAGAGTAAGGAGAGGAGAAAGAAGAGTAAAAACGAAAAACAAGAGGAAAAAGAAGGATAGGAGGAAGAGGAAGAAGAGGAGGAAGAAGAGTAAAAAAGAGAAACGAGAGGAAGAAGAAGGAGAGGAGGAAGAGGAAGGAGAGGAGGAAGAAGAGTAAAAGAGAGAAACAAGAGGAAGAAGAAGGAGAGGAGGAAGAGGAAGGAGAGGAGAAAGAAGAGTAAAAACGAAAAACAAGAGGAAGAGGAGAACGAGAGGAGGAAGAGGAAGGAGAGGAGGAAGAAGAGTAAAAGAGAGAAACAAGAGGAAGAAGAAGGAGAGGAGGAAGAGGAAGGAGAGGAGAAAGAAGAGTAAAAACGAAAAACAAGAGGAAGAAGAAGGAGAGGAGGAAGAGGAAGAAGAAGGAGAGGAGCAAGAGGAAGGAGAGGAGTAAGAAGAGTAAAAAAGAGAAACAAGAGGAAGAAGAGGGAGAGGAGCAAGAGGAAGGAGGGGAGGAAGAAGAAAAGTAAAATAAAAAAAAAACAAGAAGAAGAAGAAGAAGAAGAAAAAGAAGAAGGCGAGGAGGAAGGGGAAGGAGAGGAGGAAGGGGAAGAAAAGGAGGAAAAGGAATGATGGTGGAGGAGGGAAGAGGTGAAGGAGGAGAAAAGGAGAGAATGGCTGAGGGTTATAGAGACAAAGACATTTCAGTTCATCTTTTCGATCCTATTTAAAAAGAAAAACATTATATACGTGTGTGTGTGTGTGTGTGTGTGTGTGTGTGTGTGTGTGTGTGTGTGTGTGTGTGTGTGTGTGTGTGTGTGTGTGTGTGTGTGTGTGTGTGTGTGTGTGTGTGTGTGTGTGTGTGTGTGTGTGTGTGTGTGTGTGTGTGTGTGTGTGTGTGTGTGTGTGTGTGTGTGTGTGTGTGTGTAAAACCCCTCACTGAAAGCTTAATGCGTGAGAGGATGCCCCGTTTCCCTTTCTATATCATTCTCCCTCTATCTCCCACTCCCTTCCTCCCTCACTCTTCCCCTCCAACCTCCTTTCCTCCCTTCTTCCCTTCCCTCCCTCACTCCCCTTCCTCCCCTTCCTCCCTTTCCTCCCTCCCACCCTTTCCTCCATTTCCTTCCGTCAGTTACACAGGGTCTGCTTCTCGAAGTCTAAGAGGAAAAAAAAGAAGGAGGAGGAGGAGGAGAGGAGGAGGAGGAGAAGGAGGAGGAAGAGGCAGGGGGGAGGGGAGGAGAAGGAGGGCGAGGGGGAAGAGGAAAATGAGAAAGAAGGGGAGGAGGAGGGAAAGAAGGAGGAAAAGAGGTGGAGAGAAGGGGGAACAGGAGGAGAAGGAGGAGGAGGGGAGGAAGAGGAGGAGAAGAAGGAGGAGGAGGAGAAGAAGAAGGAGGAGGAGAAGAAGAAGAAGGAGGAGGAGCAGGAGGGGAGGAGGAGAAGGAGGAGGAGAAGAAGAAGGAGGAGGAGGAGCAGGAGGAAGAGGAGGAGGAGGAGGAGCAGGAGGAAGAGGAAGAGCAGGAGGAGGAGGAGGAGATGAGTTCAAGTTGGAAATGAGGAAAACTTTATGAGCATTTGTCTTTGGTAGCTGGCCCGGGATATGGCAGGCAGGCAGGAGGAGGAGGAGGAGGAGGGGGGTTGGGGAGGTGCGTCGCCCCTCCTCCTCCTCCCGAATCTGGCTGTGGCGCTGACAAGGAGTTGCAGATTGTAGGTTCTAGGTTGCAGGTTGCAGATTGCAGGTTGCAGGTTGCATGTTCTAGGTTGCAGTTTGCAGGTTGTAGGTTGCAGGTTGCAGTCTGTAGGTTGCCACGCAAGCTACCAGAAGTTTGACCTCAATTAAATGGTCGTGGTTTAGGAGTTTCCATGGGCGGGTTGACAATTTTTTTTTATCATGTTTCATATGCACGACGGTATCATGAGCTGAATAAAATCGTCTGAATTTAGCCAGAATAAGATATTCTAAGTACGGGAGCGAATAATAACAGATTCTATGATTCTTATCTGACTAAAATCGCCTGGATATTTAGGTCGTCTTTAGATAACAAAATAATTAACAATTTTGCAAAAAGAAAAAAAGAAAGTATATAATTTCTCACGTTTTCTGATGATTTTGTGAACAACGAGTGAGAAGATGTTGATTATGATAGAGATAGATAGGGAGATAGAGAGAGAGCGAGAGCGATCGAGAGAGAGAGAGAGAGAGAGAGAGCGAGAGAAAGAGAGAGAGAGAGAGATAAAGATAGAGAGAGAGAGAGAGAGAGAGAGCGAGAGAAAGAGAGAGAGGGCGAGCGATAGAGAGAGATAAACATAGAGATAGAGAGAGAGGGAGAGAGAGAGAGAGAGAGCGAGAGAGAGAAGGAATCCCGATAGGTCCCGAGCACATAAAGAGAAAATCTTACAAATTGGGCAAATCTTTCAGAAGCTTCCAGAAGCTTCCGGAAGCTTCAAGATACATCAAACGATACCAAATGAATTCCTCCTTTCTTGGAGTTTTCATGCCTATTCCGCTTCTTCCTCTCTCACTCACTCCTCCCCTCTCCTTCTCTCCCTCACTCTCTTCAACCTTGCCCTCCTCCCCCTCGCCCTCCCCCTTCCCCTTACTCTCCTTCTCTCCTTCCCACCTCTTTCCTCCCTCACTCTCCCTCTCTCCCTCACTCTCCTCCCCCTCGCTCGCCTCTTTTCCCTCGCTCTCCTTCTCTCCCTCTCTCCCTGTCTCCCTCTCCTTCCTCCTCCTCCTTTTCCTTCCCTCCTCTCACTTTCTTTCCCTCCTCTCTCTACCTTTCCCCTCTCCACTTCTTACCTCTCCTCCCCTCCCCTTATCCCCCTTTTTCTTCCTCTATCCTTCCTCCCTCTCCCCAGCGGCCCTTAAGCCTTGTCCCCTGCGACAAAAAGAAAAGAATATAATGATGACATAAGCTTTCATCAGGAATCTAAAGAATTCAGTGCAGCTAATTAATAATTTCACAACAGTCGAGAAATAATATTTCTGTGATAACAGCCTGTGTATCTTCTCCTCTCACACAAGCTTCTTATTGTTAAGATAATGACGTATGACGTTGTAAAAATAAATAAACGAAAATAGCTAATATATCGTGATGATCTGAGGGTCACTCTTCTAGTGAATAAAGTCGTCGTGATATTATCTTAGAGAGTTAAGATTGAGCGGAGAGATTTTTGACTCCAGTTCATTAGAGAAAATGTGAACTTCATCCATCACAACTTATGACGACGATGAGCCATGTCACGTGACGGGCGTGGTTTGGGTGACGTGCCCAATCTCATAAGGGTAAAGGGTGATAGTGTGGAAATGATTCGGCAGGGTGATGGACTCCCAAGGGTGAGGATGGCAAAGACTTGAAGCGATTAATTTTGGATCAGTGACTCAAGCGTTCGTGAGACGTAATTAGTAATGAAATGTGGACGTGACCCGTAGATTGATCTGATGATGATCTTGGTCGTTCTTTCCATATACAGAATAGTATTGAAATATGGTTAATGCAACCCGTAGATTGTTTTGTTTTTTTAGTTTGTTTGGTCCAGCGTTCCTTTGACTGTTGTTTTGAAATATGGCGGACGCGTTCCGTAGAGATTAAATTGTGACGATGTATCTTTGATCTGATAGGATGACGAATGAAACCCTAAAGGTTTCAGCTCTGAAAATCCCTCCAGGTATAATTTGTATCATTCATTTTCTTCTACTTAATTAGTGTGTGTAGCATAGGATAGGGCTTTCATATATTCTCTGAGGGCAGCCATGACGATACTGTAGTAACTCAGGATTAAGTAATTTGTGTCGTACCAATAAGTCGATGCAGTAAGGGGTCCACAAAGCTTGAAAGCTCGAGGAACACTGATCTAGGATACTGTATTCGAAATCCTTCTCTGTCTCTTCGAATCCACAACAGTTGACGGTAATCTGCCCAGTGTGAAGCGTGTACAAGAGTGAGTTCGAACAATCAGAGGCGACGCAACACTCCACGTAGTTCCACGGGGTCAGGGTCCTTCGCAGCCTCGTTCAAGAGGTGTCCGCGAGGTTTTCTTTGACCCGAATCGTTGTCTTCCAGTTACAAGTGGCCCGAAAGAACTGTCGCATTCCATCCCAACCCTATTCAATGCAAGGGTCGCGGCCCTTAATGCATTCGTTCAGGAGAGGGTCCAGGAAAAGGAGAGGGGGTCCCGATCCAAAACGCCCACAATCAAGCCCAATAAAGGTGCGCTTTCCTCGGTACGATCATCGTTCTACGATAATCGTTCATACCTCAACGATAATCGTCCAACGATTGTCTAGAGCACTCGTTCTTTGTTTTTAGCGACTCTAGCGGCAGTCGCTCGAAGCAAAACCGCCCCATTCAAAAATAAGGAATGAATGCTCTAGACAATCTTTGGACGATCCCCGTTGAGCCATGGACGATCATCGTTGACCCGTGAACGATCATTGTTGAACGATAATCGCACCGAGCAAAACGTACCTTAGATCCATAAAGAGGATATTTGTAGCTCTCCGCCCTCGCCCTCGCCCTCTACAGCGTCCTCTGAGGCTCCCTAACGAGGAACGAATAGTCAACAATACGGTGTGACAATTCGCAACAAACTCTAATTCATTCAGATAAAAATTGCCGCTGGTTTGAGGGATGGGAGTTGTAGAGGGGGGGTCCTGAGCCGGGGGGGGTGGATAGGGGGATAGGGGGGTAGGGGGTAGGGGGAGGGTCAATAGCAATCATAGGTAGAGACGAGCGGAAGTGAAGTGGTAGGGTTTGAAAGGGTAAAGCAACCCGTATACTGAAATCGAACAGAATTTAGGAACAATCTATTTAACGAAAATTTTTGAACGAATTTCTCTCTCTCTCTCTCTCTCTCTCTCTCTCTCTCTCTCTCTCTCTCTCTCTCTCTCTCTCTCTCTCTCTCTCTCTCTCTCTCTCTCTCTCTCTCTCTCTCTCTCTTTCTCTTTCTCTTTCCCTCTCTAAAAAAAAAAACTAGCAATACACACTAAGACTTATCAACTCACTTAGCAAGTCATGTTCGTGGGGTTCCCACGGATCAATTTCCATTAATTCCTTAGATACAATCTGTTCAATCTTGACATGTATAAGTGCTAGGTTCCGAATTACGCCAGAGGATTCGAGTCAGTTTAGAGAAAATTTCTGTCACGCAGTAAGATAGATGAAGTACAATAGTAACCTCCAGATTAGAAGGAGAAAGATTAATCCTTTTCAAGAAGTTAACCATATTAAGCTACGAGAACCATCAAACCATTTTCATTCTAACTAATACTAGGTAACTCTATCCAGATTACAGAAACCTTTGACCCGAAAAAATATTACTATTTAGCTTAAAAATGTGCAAAAACTTTTTTTTTTTTCTTAGGTGGGATATATCCTTCATGTTTTGAAACGCACGAAATATCTCCTAAATTCCATTTTGATCTTAAGGAATGTTGATTCTGGAAACTTCCTTCAGACTCCTCGACGACACAAAAATCCTCTTTCCTGTATAGAAGGCGTTGCCATGGCAACCAAGGCTGTCACTTCATTCCCATATATGTTTGTGTATATAGATTTTTGTGTGAGCATATAAGCATACCAGCTCTAGCGGACACACTCATACACACACACTCACACACACTCGCATACACACACACACACACACACACACACACACACACACTCGGTGGCGAGGTTGGTAGAGTCCCCGACTGTCGCTACGGCGGTCTGGGTTCGAATCCTGCCCAGGGCTGAAATAATTTCAGTATCACTGCGCTTCGAGTCGTTACTCCAACTCTCGTGGGCGGGGAGATGGGGTGTGTGTGTGTGCGTGTAAGGGTCACAGTATTACCCACATATGAGCTCTGAGCTCTCTTCCGGGAGAGAAATAGCTGTCGATCACGAGTCCAACACGTGATCCAAAGACCATGGTGAATCACACACACACACACACACACACACACACACACACACGCACACACACACACACACACACACACATACACACACACACACACACACACACACACACACACACACACACACACACACACACACACACACACACACACACACACACACACATACACTCACACAACAACAGTGACAGACAGTTACACACTTACACACACACACTTACACACACACACACATACACACACACACACACACACCTACACACACACACACACACACACACACACACACACACACACACACATTTAAAAACAGTTTAGATAAAATGAGATATGAAGACGGGACACCACGAGCATAGCTCCCCTTCCCGTAAAATACAACTAGGTAACTACAATTATGTAAATACACGCATGCACGCACACACGCACGCACGGACGCGCGCAAGCACATACGCACACACTCAAGTTTATTTTTGCATTTACATCAGTGTTCTTAGTGTTCATGTTTGTTCATCGTCTTGTTCATCGTTTTGTTCTTCCACAGGGTCTCTGGCGCGGCAAGGCTGGTTCCCAAGACAGTTCAGAGGCTTCCATGTGGACGATTCCCCCAGCAAGCGTCGCCTCGGAGGAATCCTCCCCTTCACCTACTCCCCCTACTAAACTCCCCAATCCCCCATAGCTACGCCAGAAGCGGGAAACTAACTCCATTCCCTCAGTCCCCCCCACCACCTCACTCCACCCCAAATCCATCAACTCCACATTGTAAACAGGGTGGGTGATGGGGGTGGTTATTGAAGATTTGCACCTCCCTCCCTCCCTCCCTCCCTCCTCCTCCTCCTCCTCCTCCTCCTCCTCCTCCTCCTCCTCCTCCTCCTCCTCCTTCCCCGACCTCTACGCGGTTACCGATGACGAAGAGTCTTCGAAGTCCCGTCTCAGTTCGCGGCCATCAACTTTACTTCGTCAGACCAAAATCTCTTCGTTTCCGTCGTCGGTTCCTCAGCAGGACTCCTCTTCTGTGTACCCCCCCGCAGACACTCCCAGGGTGTGAAGAAGAATTAAATAAAGTGATCCTTTCCCCTCCCCCTCTCCCCTTTTACCAACTCCCAGCCCTGACTCCACGTCATTTCCGGTTTCCTTCAAGACCTCTTCCAGAAGCTTCTGGCTCCTTGGGGTCAGATACCTCCACTTCGATACACCCTCCCCCTCATGTCCTGGAGACCTCCTTGCCTCCACTTCTCATCCTACACTAACCCCCCACCCCCCCACCCCCCGCCCTACATGAATCCATGATGTCTACGTATGCTTATCTACATGTTGTAGAAATTGTACCTCTGTCTCTTTTGTATTTAGCATGTCCTGGAATTAACATCTCCTCGTTTCTCATCCTCCATGTAACTCATAACCTAGAGGCTCTACACCTCCATATCGCCGCCATAGCCTCCATGTTTCAACCGTGACTACACCTCCAAAGCTCTATGTATATTATATCATTAGCACTATTTCTTCGTTTTCCTTTTACAGCCGAAGGAATTACCATCCTGTACACGACACATGCTCGAGACTGTCCCCCCCACCTTCTGCCTCTACCTACCTCATATCCTGAAGACCCTGAACCTTGCTGAAACTCATGAAAGTCCTGAACCTGAAACCCAACACATGACATGATGGATCTTGTACCGTTCCCGGTTGCAGACTCTATGGTCGAACAGACCCTGGAAATGTTCTTTCGTCCTGACCATCCCACGACCTCGACACCACCTTCCATCCCCCGTGATGGTCACTCCTGAAGCGCGCGTGTACGTTCTTCGTTCTTCGTGGACTAAAAGGTTGTGAGTTTGACTTCGGACAGACAGGGGGAAGGCACGGGGGAAGGCGAAATGTAGATTTTAGTCAGGATACTTTGGTCCTCGGGTTGATTCTTTCTTCATTTAAGTTTCAACAATATTACGGCAAAGTGGCTGGATCAATTTCGATACAACCTTGATCAAGTGTGAACAGTGGTCATTCTATGAATCCACTAGATTATTTTGAGATTAACTGGATCAAGATTAATGTTAAGATCACTTAGGCTTGAACAACAAAATCCCGGTCATAACTTTCTTAAAATTTGCTCAATTTACTTCAAACCAAAACCAAAATTATCTTTACATTCCTTACTTATGATCCCGCTTTCCATCGTGAAAGTAAAAATACATATCCACCTTTCTCAAAAACAAATCTTCGGTTAAAAAAGATAAGATCGGTTGATTTGGCATCCTCTCTGCAGTTAGACATATATTCATCTATTCATATATATTCATTCTCGTGTGTGCATATATCTCTCATTTATCTGATATTTGTATATCTATTATTTATCTGTTTGTCTATCTTTGTATCTATATCTCTCACTTAATATGACAATTCAGTTACGTTCATATTTCTTTGTTTGATGATTAGTAAATTAATTTAACTTTGCTTATCTTTATTTCTGGGCACCCAAAAAATCACCCTGAGAGATATTAGAATTTTTTCTAACTAAAATGATATCTATAAGATACAATTGTAAATAAAAACGAAAACGATCACACACACACGGGCGCGCGCACACACACACACACACACACACACACACACACACACACACAAATCCTCAGTATCTCAAGTTTACATTCAAAGTTTTACTTTCCGTTTTCTTCACAAACTTGAAGTTGACTCTCTCTCTCTCTCTCTCTCTCTCTCTCTCTCTCTCTCTCTCTCTCTCTCTCTCTCTCTCTCTCTCTCTCTCTCTCTCTCTCTCTCTCTCTTTCTCTCTATCTATATATATTCATTTATCTATCTCTTTCTCTATATCTATATATATTTATCTATCTATATGTCTATAATATCTATCTATCTATCATTCTCCAGATTACTGAAGTTGATCGGATTACAAAATTCCTTCGGTCGTGAGCTTATCTCAACTCGTCAGATTGCTTTAGTCATCAGGATTTGTCTGGATGTAACAAGAATACCATTTCTCTAAATGGTTTCGAAAATTATTATCTCTCGTGACATTGGTCCATTCCTAATCCCTCACTGCCGCAGTCCGTGTGCATTTAATTGTATTTTCTTATACATACATAAAAAACATACAGACATATACACACCACACACATACATATGGTACGTCTGCATGCATACGTGCATACATACATGCACATGCATACATACGTACGTATATATAAAATACGTACGTATACATAAAACATATATATATATACATATATATATATATATATATAATCATAAACACATTAATATACACATACACATGTACTTTTTATAAGCATAACATCAAATATTCGTGTATTTACATATTTCATTACATGAGTTCGTGTATAAGGACTTACATACACATCTACGTGTACACACACACACACTCTCGTGGCGCAGTGGTAGAGTTCTTGGCTGCCACTACGGCGGTCCGGTTTCGAAACCCGCCCAGGGCTGAAATAATATCAGTATCGCTGCGCTGCGGGTCGGTACTCTAACTCTCGTTGGCGGGGAGTTGGGTGTGTGTGTGTGCACGTAAGGTCACAGCATTACCCATAGATCGGTCATATATGAGCTCTGAGCTCTCTTCCGGGAGGGAAATAGCTATCGACCACGAGTCCAACACGTAATCCAAGACCATGGTGAACCATGGTGAATCACACACACACATACACACACACACATACACACACACACACACACACACACACACACACACACACACACACACACACACACACACACACACACACACACACACACACACACACACACACACACACACACACACACACACGGTATAGGTCTGATACACCCAAGTAGGGTCAAATTGGAAATGACAAAATAGCGAGCAATTAAAAAGAAAGTTTGAGATTTCTAAATGGAGTGAAAATTTTAATATTCTTTCCTTAATCACGCCTCCACCCTCCCTCCCTCTCTCCCTCCTTCCCTCTCTCTTCCCTAATTGGAAAACGACTAATCCCTGGGATTTCGTGGATAAATCCCATAAATCAGGTTATTTATGCTAACGTGACCCCTCCCCCTCCCCCACTCCCCCTCCCCCCGACCCCAACGTCACGTGATTATATTAATCTAATTGGTGAAATAAGATTTGTCAAGATTATTAGAGCCTCTGGTCTTTACTCCTTGGACTGAAGAGAATCTTTGACGTCAGAAATAATAACATATATAAAGTCCGCCACAGTATCGAAGAAGTTAGAACAGCGTTTCATAACCTTGGGTGTTAGGGCATCCTACGGGTGATGGAATTACTTTGAGTGGGTTTTGGGAAGTGCTGAATACATGGAAGTGCTTCATTTCACTTCCCTTTATCCTTCTTGTCATCAGACGCTATCCAGAGTCAAGGAAGCGCTACATTACCCAGACCTGAACACAGGGATGCCCTTAGGATTGGAAAAGATTAAAAGGAAAAAGTGAGTTAAGGTGATGACGTGGTTTAAACGTTAGCAAGCACAACCGTGCGTTTGGAGAGGAAGGAGGAGAGAGTTTGAAAGCCGTGAAACATCGAATTAAAATATTTGTTCTTCTTGCAACGCCATCGGTTCAAGAACTGTGCAAGATGGCATCTCGAAAGGTCACGTTACCCGTGGACAGATTGCGCAAAGTTCTTAATTTGCGCAACTGAGTCCCGTGGACAGACTGCGCAAAGTTCTTGATTTGCGCAACTTAGTCCCTTGGACAGACTGCGCAAGGCGTTGGATGGGGTTCTTAATTTGCGCAACTTAGTTCGTGGCTGGACTGCGCAAAGGACAATGTCGTACATCGAGCTAGAAAGTTGAATGTCAGATTGCGCAAGGAAATGGTTGCTGGACTTACATTGCGCAATATAGTTCGTGGCTGGACTGCGCAAGTAAGTACATAGAATTACCCAGTGCGCAAGTAGATGAATGGATAATGAGACTGCGCAACGAAGATCGTGGCTGAACTGCGCAGAGAAATGAAGCAAGTTAGAACGCGCAAAGATGGAAGACATCTTGATTGCGTAATCATGTTCGTGGCTGGACTGCGCAAGAAATGCTGCATAGCGCAACCAAGATCGTCTCTGGACTGCGCAAGGCAATGGAGGTCTTACACTGCGCAAACAAATGTGTTGTTGGATTGCGCAAGGACACAGAGGAAGGTGCAGATCGCGCAAGGCGTTAGATTGGTTCCTGCGCAATCAAGAATCAAGAGATCGCGCAGAAATACCTGAGGACTCGGTTGCGCAAGTTTGTAACTGGACTGCGCAAGGTGTGACCTCGGACTGCGCAAGGACGCTAGTGGCTGGACTGCGCAAAGGAGAGGACCAAATCTGAGACTGCGCAACAAAGTTCGTGGCTGGACTGCGCAAAAGGATTTGAGTCCTCTCTTGCGCAGGTACGGGAGGGTCTGTTGCGCAGAACTGAACATTATCTATTTATTTATTTATTTATTTATTTATTTATTTATTTATTTATTTATTTATTTATTTTATTTTATTTTATTTTATTTTATTTTATTTTATTTTATTCTAATTTTATTTTATTTTATCTTATTTTATTTCATTTTATATTATTTTACTTTATTATCTTATTTATTCATCTATTGTACGAAGAGGTTTACATAGCATATGCACTCTCCTTCAGTGTTCCTGGGTCACCCTTCAGCTGAATAAAATCCTCTGAAATAACAGATAATAAAATTAACCATCAAAATGTTCATCCCTACAACACATCTCCTTCATGTGTTTTTCAGGGCGACGCCAAGTGACTGCCATTTGCACCAGCTAGTGTAAACTTGATCAGAATACGAGAAAACACACACACACACACACACACACACGAACAAGTTCGGGTGTGCATGTGTGTATAAGGTCACCGCATTACCCATAGATCGGGATCATATATGAGTTTTGAGTTCTCGTCCGGGGGGATAAGAGTTGTCGATCACTAGGCCAACACGTGATCCAAGACCGTGGTGAATCACACGCACATGCACACACACATAAACGCATAAACACACACAAACAAATGTAGTTTTTGTCGTTGAATACAAAACATCAAGAAGATATGTTTTATAATCTATAGAGAGGCAGAGAGAAGGGGAGAGAGAGAAAGAGAGAAAGAGAGAGAGAGAGAGTCAGCCCGAAAGTGGAGGGGACCATGAGTATTTGCATTTTTCTCTTCCTCTCTTTCTGTCCGCCAGACTGTCTGAATTTTTTCTTTTATTTTTCATTTTAATCTCGTAATTAGCCTTCGCATCTTTTGCCCTTTCCTCTCTCTCCTCCTTCTCCTTCTCCTCTTCCATCTCTTCCTCCATCTCCTTCTCCTCTTCCTTCTCTTCCTCCTTCTCCTTCTCCTCTTCCTTCTCTTCCTCCTTCTCCTTCTCTCCTTTCTTCTCTTCCTCCATCTCCTTCTCCCCTTTCTTTCCCACCTCCTCTTCCTTCTCTTCCTCCACCTCCCTCTCCTCTTCCTTCTCTTCCTCCTCCCCTTTCTTTCCCTCCTCCTTCACCTTCTCTCCCTTCTCTTCCTCCTCCTCATTCTCTCCTTCCTTCTCTTCCTCCTTCTCCTCTTTTCCTTGTTTTCTTCTTATTCTTATCTTATTATACTTTCTTCTTTTCGTTTTCCTTATTCTCCCGTCCCTTTCCCTCCTCATCCTTCTCTTCTTCATCCTTCTCCTCTCCCTCCTCCTCCTCTCCCTCCTCCTCTTCCTCCTCCTCCCCCTCCTCTCCCTCCTCCACCTCTTCCTCTTCATCTTCCTTCTCCTTCTCCTCCTCCTCCTCCTTCTCCTCCTCCTCTTTCTCCTCCTTCTCCTTCTCCTCCTCCTCCTTCTCCTCCTTCTCCTCTTCCTCCTCCTCCTCCTCTTCCTTCTCCTCCTCCTCTTCCTCCTCCTCCTCCTGCTCCTCTTCTTCCTCCTCCTCCTCTGCCATTTTTTCTTTTCTTTCTTTTTTCTTCATAACCTCTATCTCCTCCCTCCCCTCTACCGTCTCCTCCTCCTCCATCCTCCACCCTTTTCTTCCTCTATTTTCCTTTGTTCTCTCTCTCTCTCTCTCTCTTTCTCTCTTCTCTTCATTTCCTTTGTCCTTTTATCTCCACGTCTCCCAAACCGCTTTGGCAATCTTTTCCTTTTTGTCTCCATTTTTTATCTTTTCTTTTTTTCTTTTTTCTTTTTTCTTTTTTTAATCCCTTTCTCCCTTGTTCCAGTTGTCAGGAACTGGGGTTGACACAGAAACGAAATATTAATAACAAAGATATGGAAGAAGACGAAGCATTATAACAAAAAACAATCCTTTTCATATAAAAATCTGACCTCCCGCCGTAAAATTCTGACTCCCGTTAAAAAAAGACTCCCCTTCCCCGTGAAAGTTAGACCCTTTTGATGTAAAAATGTAACCCCCCTCTTCGTAAAAATGTGACCTCTATCTGTAAAATCCTGACGCCCTCCCGTAAAAATATGACCCCCCTCAGCGTAAAAATATGACTCCCCCCCGTTCCCGCCCAAATTCCAACGAATGAGAAACAGAAAATCATAAATTGCAGATATAAGTTTACGCGAGTTTTGTATGGTCCACGCATCTATACTCCTTAACCCATATTAGGAAGTACATGGTCTTGGATCACGTGTTGGACTCTTGATCGACAGCTACTACCCTTCCGGAAGAGAGCTCAGAGTTCATATATGACCGATCCATGGGTAATGCTGTGACCTTACACGCACACACACAAACACAACTCCCCGACCACGAGAGTTGGGGTAACGACTCGCAGCGTTGTGTGTGTGTGTGTGTGTGTGTGTGTGTGTGTGTGTGTGTGTGTGTGTGTGTGTGTGTGTGTGTGTGTGTGTGTGTGTGTGTGTGTGTGTGTGTGTGTGTGTGTGTGTGTGCGCACCTCCTTACCATACAAATAAACGAAAATAGAAATTAATAAAAATCGCCTGTCACCAGGCAGGGTACCTTCTATAACTTGATCCATCAGAAAGACTCAAAGTGACTTTTAGACTTGACTGTACACTTCTCTTCCGCCAACCAAACCCCCTCTCCCCTCCTCCCCCTCCCCCCTCCTCCCTCCTCCCTCCCCCCTCCCCCTGCCACTCCACTCTCCCACTCCCTCCACTTCCGTTGTCGTCGTCATATCCACCACAAGATGGAGTCATCCATCACTTGGTCTGTATTAATCCATCGATGTCATGTCCCTTGCTTCCCTCATCCACTCTCTTCCACTCTCTTCCACTCTCTCTCTCTCTCTCTCTCTCTCTCTCTCTCTCTCTCTCTCTCTCTCTCTCTCTCTCTCTCTCTCTCTCTCTCTCTCTCTCTCTCTCTCTCTCTCTCTCTCTCTCTCTCTCTCTCTCCCTCTCTCTCTCTCTTTTATATATATATATATATATATATATAATGTATATATATATATATATATATATATATATATATATATATATATATATATTTGTGTGTATACATATGTTTAACACTCGAGCGCATACACCAACAAAACCACATTCACCACCACCACCAGCAGCAGCAGCAGCACCATCTCTTCCACCTCCATCATCGACCCCACCGCAACGTCACCATCTCCTCCACCTCCAGGAAATCCACTAACTCCACTTCCACCACCACGTCCTTAAGATCTTCTCATTTTTTTCTTCTTATTTTTTTCCTTTTCTTTCTCCTCCTCTTCCTCCTCTTTCTCCTTCTCCCCTCCTCCTTCTCCTCTCCTGTTCCCCTTTCTCCCCTCCTCCTCCCCCTCCTCATCCCCCTCCTCATCCTCTCCTCCTCCTCCTCCCCTTCCTCCTCCCCCTCCTCCTCCCCTCCTCCTCCTCCCCTCCTCCTCCTCCCCTCCTCCTCCTCCCCTCCTCCTCCTCCTCCCCTCCTCCTCCTCCCCTCCTCCTCCTCCTCTCCTCCTCCTCCCCCTCCTCCCCTCCTCCTCTCCTCCTCCCCTCCTCCTCCTCCTCCTCCTCCTCCTCCTCCTCCTCCTCCCTCTACTGATTCAATTTTGCTTTGGTCCTCCTCCTCCATTGCTCTCCAGCGACTCTAGGGGGCTCCACCTCCACTTCTTCTTCTTCTTCTCCCTCCATCAACGTCATCCCCTCTCACTCCGGGACTTCCTCCAGTTCTTTGTTTCCTCCATCGTCATCATCATCATCCTCTTCCTCCTCCTCCTCCTCCTCCTCCTCCTCCTCCTCCTCCTCCTTCACTTCCTCTTCCCCTCCCTTCTTATTCTCCTTTCTCCTCTTCCTCCTCCATTTTTCTTTCGCTCCCTTTCCCTGGTCGTCCTTTGCCCTCCTCCTCTTCCACCTCTTCCTCTTCTTCTTCCTCCCTTTCCCTGCCCTCCCCTTTCCTTCTTCTTTCCCCTCACATACTTCCCCTCTTTTTTCCCATCTTTTTCTCCTCTTTTCTTCTTCTTCCTCCTCCTCCTCCTTCTTCCTCTTCCTCCTCCC
>NC_134802.1:50224792-50239792 GCF_046742065.1 Oratosquilla oratoria | reverse complement strand
TATGTAGATATAGATATAGACATAGACATAGACATAGACATATAGATATAAATATAGATATACATGTAGATATAGCTATAGATATAAATAATGATATAGATACAACCGAAGGCCTTACAAAGCTGTTTGTTTTGTACCGGGAGAGTGGTAAGCTACCTCAAAACTTCCGAGGTGGAAAAATTGCATTTGTAAGCGGAAAAGTCATGTTTGTGGCAACTATTCGCGATAGTCCTCTCCCGCTTGAAGTACCTGCTAGAGGGAGCATTGCCTGAAAGCCTGTGAGGTTGTTTTTCGCCCTCAAAGGTCAGCCCTGGGACCTCGGTTCGAGGCTCGCTCGCAGCCGGGTGCCATGATATGATGATATTACTGTCAAAAGTGATTTGTTCCATAACTGTTCCAACGGAGAAGCTAATACAAACCTCGGGGTTGCCTCCTCTCACACAAATGACATCGGGATTCCTGGTTAAAAAAATAGTGTCTCAGCTGGTCCGACTCCTGGAAGTGAGTGTATGATTCAGGTTAGCGAATATTTTGTACGTTCAGTGTGTACGCGGATACCTCGGTTCGAAGCTCGCTCGAAGCCGGGTTTCATGATATAAAGATATGTAAGTATACATATATTGTGTATGCTGTTGTGTATTTTTTCCTGTTGTTTTCATCAATTTCCTTCACTGTCGGGTTATCCTCTATCCAGAAAAGGAGGACTGAAGGAAGGAGGGAAGGATGAAGGAAGGGGGAGGGAGGGAGGAAAGAAAGAGGAGGCAAGGCGGAAGGGAGGAGTAGAGAAAGAAGAGAGAAAGAGGAGGAAAGGAGGAGGGGAGAAGGTGTGAAGGACGAGGGAGGGAGGAGGGAAGGAGGAGAAGAGGAGGAGGAATGGAGGAGGCAAGGAGGAGAGAAAAATGAGGGAAGAAGGAAGGAAGGAGGAGGTGAAGGAGGGGAGGAAAGAGGGAGGACAGAAACAGGTGGAGAGAAGGAAGGAAAGGAGGGGAGGAAGAAGGAAAGGAGAAGGGGAGGAGGAGGAGGAAGGAAAGGAGAAGGGGAGGAGGAGGAAGGAAAGGAGAAGGGAAGGAGGAGGGAAGGAGGAGGAAAGAAGGAATAACCTTTGCATCTGAGATGACCTGGGTTCCCATCTTGTAAACAATGCGTTGGAATAAAAGGGTCGAGAGGGGGAGAATCTCGTAATAAAAAAGGAAACAAAGAAGAAAGGAGAAGAAAGAGAAATGATGTGCAGAGCATGGAGGAGGAAGAAGGAGGAGGAGGAGGAGGAGGAGGAGGAAGTGAAGTAGTATGAGAAAATGGAAAAGAGAGAGAGAGGATAAAAGATGAAGAGGAAGGGAGAAATAAAGATAAAAGGAAGAAAGAGGAGTAGGAAGAAGGAGGAGGAGGAGGAGGAGGAGGAGGAGGAGGAGGAGGAAGAGGAGGAAGAGGAGGAAGAGGAGGAGGAGGAGGAAGAGGAGGAGGAGGAAAAGGAATAGAACAAGAACATGAACTAAACTATATCAGACAATTACAAAAGAACGAGATTCAAAAAAATTGAACGTAACAATAGGAGAATATGTAGTGTTGGATACACATTTCCAAAAAGGTTTAATCGTTTCCAAATATCTTCGTTCTGACTTCTATTGCATTTAATTTTATTCAGGCAAAAGAGGGGGAGGGAGAGGGAGAGAGGGAGAGAGGGTCGCGATCATTCACGGTCACTTTCGCTCCTGTGGTCACCCTTCAAATGAACGAAGTTTTCTGACATTTACGAAAAAAAAAGAGAAAAGATAATCTGCAAAAAAAACACACTACAATGTCAATACATATAGGAACACAACTTCAACACTTAAAAACGCGGAGATCTGATGAACTGTTGGAGGAAGGGATGATGGAGAAGAGGGAGAAGAAGGTACTTAGCCGAGAAATATGGCTGTGGGGAAGAAGGTGACGCCGTTAGAAAGGAAAAAATTATATATATATAAAATCGATCAGCTGAGGAGACGTGATTGATGGCCCGATCGAGGGCCGCCGACGGGCGAGATAAAGGAGAAAGAGAACAGCAGGAGGAGGAGGAGGAGGAAGAGGAAGAGGAGGGGGAAGAGGAAGAGGAAACACAGGAAAAGGAAGATGAATAAGCAAAATAGCATACATACAGTACGCGTATACACATACACACATACACACACATACACACATACACACACACACACATATATGTATATATATATATGTATATATATGTGTATATATATATATATATAATATATATATATATATATATATATATATATATATATATATATATAATGAATGGATGGATGGATGGGGTGAAAAGGGCCTTGAATACAAGGGGAATATCTGTCGATCAGTGAAGGAAGGGGATGGTAAGAGAGGCTGCGAACGGATAATAGAACGACGCAGCCTAAAGGGATTTCCTCCTGTCTGTCTCGTAAAATCTCGACTGAATGAGTGAGGGGTAAGCCGTGGGGGTAAACCAGCTTCGGCTGTCGGAAACTGCTATGGAGATGTTGTGTCTTACTGCACTGCTTCTGACCTTGAGGCCATGCTCAAACTGAGACGCAGGCGACACAGGTGATACAGGTGACACAGGCGACACAGGCGACGCAGGCGACACAGGCGGCACAGGCGGCGCAGGCGACACAGGCGACGCAGGCAACACAGGCGACGCAGGCGACGCAGATGACACAGGCGACCCAAGCGACACAGGTGACGCAGGTGACACAGGCGGCGCAGGCGGCACAGACGACGCAGGAGACGCAGGCGACACAGGCGACGCAGGCGACACAGGCGACATAGGCGATACAGGCGACGAAGGCGACACAGGCGACGCAGGCGACGCAGGCGACACAGGCGACACAGGCAACGCTGACGACACAGCCGACGCAGGCGACACAGGCGACGCAGGCGACACAGGCGGCGCAGGCGACACAGGCGACGCAGGTGACACAGGCGACGCAGGCGACACAGGCGACGCAGGCGACACAGGCGACGCAGGCGACACAGGCGACGCAGGCGACACAGGCGACGCAGGCGGCACAGGCGGCACAGGCGACACAGGCGGCACAGGTGACACAGACAACGCAGGTGACACAGGTGACACAGGTGGCACAGGCGGCGCAGGCGACACAGGTGGCGCAGGCGACACAGGCGACGCAGGTGACACAGGCGACACAAGCGACACAGGCGACGCAGGCGACACAGACGGCGCAGGCGACACAGGCGACGCAGGTGACACAGGAGACCCAGGCGACACAGGTGACGCAGGCGACACAGGTGACGCAGGCGACACAGGCGGCGCAGGGGGCACAGGGGGCACAGGCGACACAGGCGGCGCAGGCGACACAGGCGACAAAGGTGACGCAGGCGACACAGGCGACGCAGGCGACACAGGCGACACAGGCGACACAGGCGACGCAGGCGACACAGGCGACGCAGGCGACACAGGCGGCACAGGCGGCGCAGGCAACGCAGGCGACACAGGCGACGCAAGCGACACAGGCGGCGCAGGTGACACAGGCGGCACAGGCGGCGCAGGCGGCACAGGCGGCGCAGGCGACGCAGCACAGGCAGACTTCCTGTTGCTGAACTGAAGTACAGTTTGACCTTCTTTCTCACTTGAAATTATTCTAGATGTACTAACTCAGCATTTGAAGTGAGAGAGAAGATCAAACTGTACTTCAATTCAGTAACAGGAAGTCTTCCTGTGCCCTGTGCTGCGTGGTCTGTGTCGCCTGTGCTGCGTCTCAGATGTGCTTAGGCTGACACTAGGGGTGGGGGACAAAGATTTCCCTTCACCCACTAGAAGTTAAGATAAAAGAGAAAACAAATGGACATGGGATGGGTGGGTGGGTGGGTGGGTGGGTGGGTGCCTTAGCTCAACCATTCCCCATATAAAGGGTGAAAAGCCCTCTTCATGTATGTATGTACGTATGTATGTATGTATGTATGTATGTATGTATGTATGTATGTATGTATGTATGTATGTATGCATGTATGTATCTATGTATTTATGTATATGTATGTGTATGTGTATGTATGTATGTAAGTAAGTATGTATGTCTTGGAAGCCGAAGTAATAATGTATGTATGTATGTATGTATGTGTGTGTGTATGTATGTGTGTGTGTATGTATGTATGTATGTATGTATGTATGTATGTATGTATGTATGTATGTATGTATGTCTTGGAAGCCGATGTAATAATGTATATATGTATGTATGTATGTATGTATGTATGTATGTATGTATGTATGTATGTATGTATGTATGTATGTATGTATATACGTATGTATGCATATATGTATATATATGTATGTATATATGTATGTATGTGTGCATGTTTGTATGTATTGTATGTGTGTATGTATGTGTGTATGTGTGTATGCATGTATGTATGTTTGCATGCATGAATGTATGTATTATGTATGTATGTATGTATGTATGTATGTATGTATGTATGTATGTATGTATGTATGTATGTATGTATGTATGTATGTATGTATGTATGTATGTATGTATGTATGTATGTATGTATGTATGTATGTATGTATGTATGTATGTATGTATGTATGTGTGTGCATGCATGTGTGTGTGTGTCCATCTAGATGGTTTTGTCTTGTCACTGCGAAACTCCTACACTCATCACTTTCACGATCGATCTCACAAATTCCCCTTCCAGTTGATTCCAAATGATCTTTTGGCCAAATGGGAGTCCCCCTCCCATCGCCAGGCGATTCTATTCAGCCGAGAGGGAATTTTTCTCTGCAGAAGCATTAAAGAGCGTATTTTGCACTGGTCTGGTGCAATTGGCCTCTTCCGGATCGTTAGCCCAAAGGGAAGGCAATTAAGATAAGAGGTGTCTGGCAATTAGAAGGGAAGTTTTCTGCAACATTCCCCCACGGTCAGAGGCTTCCGTCGGCATAATTGAAAGAGAAATCCAGGATCTGTCTGTAATAGAAACATTATGAGTTCAACAGAAGATGTCTGGGGAATAAGAAGAGAGAGGGAGAGACACACAGAGAGACAGACAGAGAGAGAGAGAGAGAGAAAATCAGAAAGAAGATAAACAGACAGACAGAGAGAGGGGGGTGAGGGAAAGAGAGAGAGAAAGAAAGAGAGAGAGAGAGAAACAGAAAGACAGACAGACAGAGAGAGGGAGTGAGGGAGTGAGGGCAAGAGGTGAGAGAGAGAGAGAGAGATGTAGAGAAGGAGAGAGAGAGAGAGAGGGAGAGAGAGAGAGAGAGATGGAGAGATGGAAAGAGATGTAGAGAAGGAGAGAGAGAGAGAGAGAGAGAGAGAGAGATGAAGAGAAGGAGAAAGATAAAGAGAGAGAAAGAGAGATTGTGAGAGAGAGAGATGAGATAGAAACAGAGAGAGAGAGAGAGAGAGAGAGAGAGAGAGAGAGAGAGAGAGAGAGAGAGAGAGAGAGAGAGAGAGAGAGAGGTACTTCAGCTAATATACAGACCTACAGGGAAACTTGACGTCATCTCTGTGTCCCAATGTCGTCATTCCAGACGGTGACGCAGCAGCAGCAACATTAAGTCGGTCAAGAGGAGAGGCGACAGATGTCTTACTTCCATCCCCTGAAGATGTCTTAAATATCAAGAGAGATATAAGTTGCGCACGGTTTCTTATATTTGTATGCTCGAGTTACATATACACGAATATCTTGATAGCCCAGTGGTTTAAGTCACTGTTCATTTGTTACGTCTGAGCTGAGTTCGAGTCCTTGGCTTGACAACGTATATGCTTCCGTCGAGCTCCTTGTCAGTCTCGATCGTGATGGCATAGAATTAAAGTGAAAAATTAATGTGGTTGAAAAAAAATCAATATTTGTGCACTGGGGACCATTCAGTGTGTGTGTGTGTATATATAATGTATATATATATATATATATATATATATATATATATATATATATATATATATATATATATATGTATATATATATATATATATATACATTATATATTTTTGTGATATTTGGAAACTGACGAAGGCGATGGAAACAAAGCTAAGGATTACACAGAGGAGAATGAAGAGATCAAGGTGGGAATAGCCGCTGAGAGACCGAAAGAGAGCAAATTGAGTGAGAGATCAAACTAGAGTGAAAGATATTGTGGAGGCAGTAAAAGAGAGGAAACTGAATTGGGCAGGTACGTTAGAGCGAACGACTGATGAGCGATGGAGCAAGTGTGCTACTGAGTGGACGCCGCAAGATGGGAAGCGTGGAAGAGGGAGGCCAGACAAAAGGTGGAGAAACGAAATAGAGAAATTTACGGGAGCGACGTGGCAAATGTTGGTCGTGTGGATCATGGGATGCTTTGAAAGAGGCTTTTGTTCAGCAGTGGACTTAGGATAATTGATTGATTAGTTGAGTGATTGATTGATTTCATATGTATGCATGTATGCATGCATGTGTGTGTGTGTGTTCGCGTGTGTGTATCTATGTGTGTGCGTGTTCGTGTGTGTATGTGTGTGTGTGTTCGTGTGTGTGTATCTATGTGTGTGTGTGTGTGTGTGTGTGTGTGTGTGTGTGTGTGTGTGTGTGTGTGTGTGTGTGTGTGTGTGTGTGTGTGTGTGTGTGTGTTTGTGTGTGTGTGTGTGTGTGTGTGTGTGTGTGTGTGTGTGTGTGTGTGTGTGTGTGTGTGTGTGTGTGTGTGTGTTCGTGTTCATATGTGTATCTGTGTTTGTGTGTATGTATGTGTGTACTCGTGTGTGTGTGTGTGTGTGTGTGTGTGTGTGTGTGTGTGTGTGTGTGTGTGTGTGTGTGTGTGTGTGTGTGTGTGTGTGTGTGTGTGTGTGTGTGTGTGTGTGTGTTTGTGTGTGTGTGTGTGTGTGTGTGTGTGTTTGTGTGTGTGTGTGTGTGTGTGTGTGTGTGTGTGTGTGTGTGTGTGTGTGTGTGTGTGTGTGTGTGTGTGTGTGTGTGTGTGTGTGTGTTTGTGTTTATATGTGTATCTGTGTGTGTTTGTATGTATGTGTGTACTCGTGTGTGTGTGTGTGTGCGTGTGTTCGTGTTCTTATGTGTTTCTGTGTTTGTGTGTATGTATGTGTGTGCTCGTGTGTGTGTGTGTGTGTGTGTGTGCGCGTGTGTGTGTGTGTGTGTGTGTGTGTGTGTGTGTGTGTGTGTGTGTGTGTGTGTGTGTGTGTGTGTGTGTGTGTGTGTGTGTGTGTGTGTGTGTGTGTGTGTGTGTGTGTGTGTGTGTGTGTGTGTGTGTGTGTTGTGTGTGTGTGTGTGTGTGTGTGTGTGTGTGTGTGTGTGTGTGTGTGTGTGTGTGTGTGTGTGTGTGTGTGTGTGTGTGTGTGTGTGTGTGTGTGTGTGCCTTCTTGCATGTATGGGTTTTTACCTAACTGTAGCACACAGCAAAGTAGCAGCGCTCTTAGGGTCCAGCCTGTATACCCGCCTGTCTGCTTGTATGGACATGCTCTTACTTACACATCACTTCCAAAGCCCCATCACTATCCCTAACTTCGTAAACACGCACAAGAAAACAACAGATTTTCTCCGCCAGCTGTGCTTAACTGTTTATCCCCTTGGCTTATGTGTTTCTGTCATCCTGTTTGCGAGCTCTAATCGGCTCGCGAATGGGAAGAGAGCTCCCCGTAAATCAGAGTCCAACACAACACAGGCCGGCACGGAAGCTGCCTTCTTAGCAGTGTGCAACACAAGACTTTAATTGCACCATCATTCAATGCGACCCAGCGTTTAGGGCAAAGCCGGGAACGGGGAGGAAGGGAAGGGCAGTGGGAGGGGGCAGTGGATGGGAGTAGAAGGAGGAGGAGGAAGAGGAGGAGGAGGAAGAGGAGGAAGAAGAGGAGGAAGAGGAGGACAAAGGAAGGGCAAGGATGGGACAAGAACCTACCCATACGGCTCTCTAATTCAATTTTTCTTAACATTCTTTCCACTTCTCCTAAGCATATTTTTTGTATATCCTTGTCGTCCTTAACTATACAATTATCTGTAAATTCAAGTGTGGTACATTGCTCATAATATGTTCTAATTTGTCCCATTTATTCTTGGTCTTACTATTTCCTACTTTCCCGTCAGCGCGTCCTGCAATTCACGAAGATTTTGTCCCCCATAGTTTCTTTGAATGTACACTACAAAGTGCTCCGAATTTCACTAAAGGGTTGCAATGTGTGAAATTTTGTCTCATTTGACCTGTAACCCAATATGCGGTGCCAGCAAAAAGGGGCAACTGTTCATACCACAAAGGAGACAATAATACAATTCCTGATACAATGTTTCTATATTGTATTAACATTCCATACATACATTTACAACAATAAGGCAGTTAAAGCTCCTCAGTGACTTTAGGGCCATCCTGTACTATGTTCGTCCCTCTCAGATTGTCACAGACGACCAACTAAAAGAAAACCTTACAAGCAAAGCAGCTGGACAGTGTACACCCTCCGTGTGTTACGGGTTTAAACCTCGGACATACAAGCCTCTTGCCTACTTCTATACGCTCTGACAGGAGTTGTCCATTCAAATACGAACTGGAACCGAAGCCAGTTCGGTCTCCTACACAGAATCCGATTCTCATAGATTGGCCCATTTAAGCTCTCCTGTACACTCTGCAAAGCCAGAGCTTGCTGGCCTGCTTTATACATTTATTGTTTATTTATTTATTTATTCATTTCTTAATTAGTTTACTTACTTATCTGTCTGTTTATTTATTCGTTCATTTATTCATCTATTAGGGTAATTAATTGTATATTTAATTACTAATTCATTCGTTTCATTATTTATTCATTTGCTTGTTTGCTTATTTGTCTATTATTTGTTTATTTATAAATTGTTTTTCTATCATCTATTTATCGTTAATTCCCTTATTTTGTTTGTTTTCCACCAGTTTTATTTCATTTTACTTAATTTAATCCTATTTGGTTTTAATTTCACTTTTTTTGTTTTTATAATCGTTAATCTATTTCAACATTTTTACTTTTTCGACATCACGAGAAAATCTTACGTCTCCTGGTCTTCGTAAAACTGGCATCGCCAAAGTTTAGACACGACCAACTTGGCTACAACGCAAAGTCATGGATTCTGACGCTGTAGCGTACTTGCCTAATTTACCACAATTTAATTACTTTCCTCTTCCCCTTCCTCTTCCTCCTCCTCCTCCTCCTCCTCCTCCTCCTCCTCCTCTCCTCCTCCCCTTTCTCCTTCTCCTCCTCCTCCCCCTCTCCTCTTTCTACTTCTCCTCCTCCTTTTCTCCTTGTCCCTCATCCTTCTCCTTTTCCTACCCGCCTCCTCCACCTCCTCCTCCTCCCCCTCTCCTCTTCCTCCTTCTCCTCCTCCTTTTCTCCTTGTCCCTCATCCTTCTCCTTTTCCTACCCGCCTCCTCCACCTCCTCCTCCTCCTCCTCCTCCTCCTCCTCCTCCTCCTCATTTTCTCCTTGTCCCTCATCCTTCTCCTTTTCCTACCCGCCTCCTCCTCCTCCTCCTGCTGTTCACGCAACCTGGACCGAGGTAGGCATGTTTCCCGGTGCATCTGCGGTAGTCGGCCTCGTTCGCAAACAGACGAGTGGAAAAGACCAAAGTTGTGTGGACATGACGGTGACATCTGCAGCGTCGTCCAGTCTCGGCCCTCATAGTTTATTAACCTACTGATATCAATTACAATCCAGATACACACACACACACACACACACACACACTCACATACACACACACACACACACACACACACACACACACACACACACATATATATATATGTATATATATATATATATATATATATATATATATATTTATATATATACACATATTTATTTATATAAATATATATATAAATATATATACATATATATATATTCATATTATATACATACATATATATATATATACATATGTATATATATATATATATATATATATATATATATATATATATATATATATATATATATATAAAATTCTGATAATCTCGTTTGTCATCTTGCTTGCTTGCTTAAACCGTCACCCAGCCAATCAGAAGAAGAGATATTGCGTCACGACTGAGGACCAGCCAATCAGAAGAAGAGATATGACGTCACGACTGAGGGCCAACCAATCAGAAGAGATATGACGTCACGACTGAGGACCAGCCAATCAGAAGAAGAGATCAGAGAAAGAGATATGACATCATGACTAAGGATTAGCCAATCAGAAGAGACATGACGTCACGACATCAGCTCTGTGGGTCCTAAGGAACCCCAGCTCTGAGCGCGTGACGTCATGACTGCTAATTCCCCAATTTGCCAAATTTTTAATTTCCAATTTTCCGATTACATATTTTCTGACCATTAATATTTAAAATTTTCATATTCATTATTTAGATATATAGCCAACTCCTGAATTAGCAATCATGAGCCATAATGAGTATATTAGAATAGTACGTAGTGTTTCAAGCAACGACGACATGACGTCACAATTTTCCGATTACATATTTTCTGACAATTGATATCTATTTTTTTTATATTCAGTATTTAAAAGTATAATCAACTCCTGAATTAGCATCTACAAGGCATAATGAGTATATTAGAATATTACGAACCGTATAATTCATATGATGCTTAGTGCTCCAAACAACAACGACATGAAGTCACAATCTTCTAATTCCAAGATTGAAAATTGTTTTATCTGCCATGAATGTTCATAAGTCTCAAGGACAGACTTTTCAGAAAGTTTTATTTTATCTAGATCAACCTGTATTTCAGCATGTTGCGCTGAGTAGAGTTGAGCAAAAAGGAAAATATTAAAGTGTTTTTAAATCATTCAAATTGTACAAAGAATGGTGTAAATGTTGTCTTAATAAAGATTTTATTTGCCATTTTATTAACAACGTATGATTTAAAATTTTATTTGACCCAACGGGTCACGGGTGGTCTAGTATATATATATACATTATGTGTGTGTGTGTGTGTGTGTGTGTGTGTGTGTGTGTGTGTGTGTGTGTGTGTATTCACTTGATCTTTGGATCACGTGTTGGACTCGTGATCGACAGCTATTTCCCTCCTGGAAGAGAGCTCAGAGCTCGTAGGTCCGATCTATGGGTAATGCTATGACCTTGCACACACACACACACACACCCAACTCCCCGCCCACGAGAGTCAGAGTAACGACCCGAGGCACAGCGATACCGAAATAATTTCGGCCCTGGGCAGGATTCGAACTGGGTACTGGGAGCACTTCTACTTCCCAGTTCAGCGCTCTACCAACCGTGCCACCGAGTCGTGTGTGTGTGTGTGTGTGTGTGTGTGTGTGTGTGTGTGTGTGTGTGTGTGTGTGTGTGTGTGTGTGTGTGTGTGTGTGTGTGTGTGTGTGTGTGTGTGTGTGTGTGTGTGTGTGTGTGTGTGTGTGTGTGTGTGTGTGTGCACATATACACTTTGCAGCTCGAAGCAAAATAGCCCGATTCAGAAACAAAGAATTAGTGCTTTAGGCAATAGTTTGACAACGAGCATCATTGAGCCATGAACGATCATCGTTGAGCGACAGTGATGACAAAACGAACCTGAGGCATTTGGCAATGTCTGTATCTCGGCTTTGTAGCGGCTTCACATATGTGAAAAATCTAAGCTCCTTTAAAACGAAGAAGAAATAAAACATATAGCAACGGAAGTTAGTTTTCAAGTAGCTTAAATTATGAAGATATGGAAATATTAAACCCCCTTTTAAATAATTCCTTCATTTGATTATTTATCAGTGTCAAACGGATAATTAAAAGGAACTACGAGTTCAGTTGGAGCTGTCGTCGTAGTGGCAGCTTCAAGGATGTCACAAAAATATACCTGTTTGTCATTTTATATTCAGAAAATGTTCCCAAATAAAGAGAAATTCCAACATGGAGCAGAATAATTCAGTTCTCGATTTTAGCATCACTGTAATCTTATCAAGTTTTCAAATTTGTATTATTTTTGTCTATCATTTCCAATAGCCCCTGTCTATTTTTTTTTCAAGTAATATTTTTTTTCACAACTAATGTCCACTCTGAAAGTGGATATCAATTGATAAGTTGTGTATATGCATATTTTCGTACATTACAATTTAGAAAGAATAGGAAGTTAATTATAAGTATGAGCATGTGATATTGTATATGTCTAAAATAATATGCAAAATAAGATTTTGACAACAAACCCATCATAAGAGGATGATATTGAAATATTAAAACACTTTTTTTTCGCTTGTCAAGTTATGCTTTTGATACCAAGATATCCACAGCCCAGAGAGATTTCCATACATTATTATTTATCTGTCAATTTATTATTATTTACTATTTACCTGTTTGTTTATTATCTAACTATACCTATGCTTTTATTTATTTCATTATCATTTGTATTATCATCATTTTTTATTCATTTCATTTTATTTTATTTTATTTTATTTTATCTCATTTTATTTTATTTTGTTTTATTCTATTTTATTTTATTTTATTTTTATTTATTTATCATCATTTTATTTTTTCGTATCCGACCTAGTTATGGACCAAAAGGTCTCCTGTCGGCATGCTCCGCCTTTGTAATCCTTTGTAATCCTTTGAATCAGGAAAGGGAACGCGAGATGGTAAACAATAATCAACCCATCCTTAATTACACCAGACAAAAGTCAAACCAATCCCTTGTTGATTTGCACAGATAAGCAGACTGAGACTTTGTCTACTACTTCGATAAAAGATTAAATTCTAATTGTGTATCGTGATTAATATGACAACAAACAGGATGTGACTAGGTCACATTTCAAAGCTAAGAAATATAAATTAAATGCATAGAAATGTTTGAAAACATTATTACTGTTATCATTGTAACGATAGTAAACATAGTAAATTATTTTCTAATTATATTTTACTTCTTTTATATTTCTCTAGTATAAAAGTAATGTAAATAAGCCTGCATGTTTTTTTGTGTTATCCTTGCCAATTGTAATTGTAATTTCGAACTATGTGTTTTTCCTTATATGTATTTGATGTATTTGATTTATTAACAAATAAACTTATTATTATTATTTCATTATTATTATTATAGTTTTTATTATAATTATTATTTTGATATTATCATTATTGTTATTATTGTGAGAGAGGCAGAGGGGAAAACACACAAATAGAACGACAGTTTATTCTTTAACAAGATGTCGTCACATTGTTGTTGTTATTATTATTATTATTATTATTATTATTATTATTATTATTATTATTATTATTATTATTATTATTATTATTATTATTATTATTATTATTATTATTATTATTATTATTATTATTATCATTATTATTATCATTATTATTATTATCATTATTATTATTATCATTATTATTATTATTATTATTATTATCATTATTATTATTATTATTATTATTATTATTATTATTATTATTACTATTATTATTATCATTATTATTATTATTATTATTATTATCATTATTATTATTATTATTACTATTATTATCATTAGTGTCAGAGAGAAAAGCTATCCCTCTAAAATTTTGGATGTACTTAGAAATTGATTCATCATCCAGCTCTAATATCTTTAAATTACTATTGTAATAATTAAAATTGATTATAATGAAATCCATAAAAAGGACTGTATTCGTCAACAGACACATGTAAAAATTTTACTATGTCACTTATATTTCTACTCGCTATCGGAAAGAAGGGATCAAAAAACGTTTTTGTTTGTTTTCCTCGCGCCCGCGTGTTCAGAGAGGGGGAAAATGCCACGTAGGCACTCCAAGACAGCCAACCCAGGCTATTAATATCTTCGTCAAATTATCCCTTTTAAAAGGTAAGAGTTAAAGTCAGAACCAGTTATAAAAATTTACTTAAAGAGCCCACGTCCGATATAGAGAAAGGAAATGAGACGTAAAAGGGGAATGCAAGTTACACGGATGCTGGCAATAACCCCATATCTTGTGTTGTTGCTACGTGTTTGGATAACCCTTTTCGATTCTCATAAATAGGTTATACTCTGTTGTAGGAAAAGTAAAATTTTCTTTTTTTGTGTGAAGGTCACGACATAGCTGCCGTATAGGGGGTTAGCCTACGCCTTACCTAACCTAGTATAGCTTAGCCTAAAATCATTTGTAAACCTTAAGTAGGGTAATTTAAAGAATTCTGAAGAGGCCTATCCTATGATATATTACAGGAAGAGGCATATTAACCTCATGTTACCTCGCTTTAATCTTATAAGGATTTCTTCTGCCTCACGAATCTTTCAGATACCCTACTCCATTTTCACATTGATGTGGTATTTTTTCTGAATAAGTTGTAAACTTACAGGGAACCAGTATTGGAGAACAGAACGAGTCCGGTCTCAGAAACTAGTCTTGGAACTAGTAGGAGACCGAAGGGGACGCAAGTTCTCAATTCCCTCCCTCGGTTTGGGAGGCGTATAGACTGATGTGAGAGAAATAAAGGCAGCAATGACCGGAGTGTTTCCTTTCAACCACGAATGGAAAGTGTAGTAGGACCCACCTACCCGATGCCCCAGGTCCTACCATACGACTAACCTGCAGCCCAGTACAACTCCTCATCCTTCGGTTTGTGTGATTGACAGTCAAGGAGTAGCGGAATAACGCTCACTTCATCCCGAATATGGGTGGCAATCTGTAGCATCTGAATTGTTGACATATATATCACACAATTTTTTTCTTTTTTTTTTCTGTCGCGGTTCGCCGCGACATTAGTACTATTATTATTATTATTATCATTATTATTATTATTATTATTATAATCCCACTAATGATATACAGCACACGACACAACTTATTTAAGCTAGTCCTTAACTTATAAGTTTTCTCTATATTTCTTTATAGAAGAAAACGTATCCTGGCTTGGCAGAATGTTTGTTTGTATGTATGTTTGTTGTTAGATAATAATAATAATAATAATAATGATAATAATAATAATAATAATAATAATGATAATAATAATAATAATAATAATAATAATAATAATAATAATAATAATAATGATAATAATAATAATAATAGTAATTAATATAATAATAATGATAATAG
>NC_134802.1:50004792-50222292 GCF_046742065.1 Oratosquilla oratoria | reverse complement strand
CCTGCACATGTTTCTGGGCCTCGGCTTTGCGGGCTTCCTCGGCCTCTCTCTGCACGGCCTCGATCTCCTCCTTCAACGAAGCCGCCTTGGACTCGAGCTGCTCGACCTCGCCCTTGAGCTCCTCACATCGACTGCTCACTTTAACCTTGTGTTCCTCCGCCTGAAAATACAGAAGGAGGAGACGATGATATATATATATATTTTTTTTTTAAAGAACCCACTATGAGGGCCTTCCTTCTTTTTTTTTCTTTTTTTCTTAAATAACCCACCATGAGGGCCTTTTTTCTTAAAGAACCCACCATGAGGGCCTTTTTTCTTAAAGAACCCACCATGAGGGCCTTTTTTCTTAAAGAACCCACCATGAGGGCCTTTTTTCTTAAAGAACCCACCATGAGGGCCTTTTTTCTTAAAGAACCCATGAGTTTTTTTGTTTTTTTTTTTAAGAACCCACCATGAGGGCCTTTTTTTCTTAAAGAACCCACCATGAGCGCCTTTTTTTCTTAAAGAACCCACCATGAGCGCTTTTTTTTTATGAATCCACCATGAGGGACTTTTTTTTAAAGAACCCAACATGAGGGACTTTTTTTTTTAAAGAACCCACCCTGAGGGCCTTTTTTTTTTAAAGAACCTACCATGAGCCCTTTTTTTTCTTAAAGAGCCATGATGGCCTTTTTTCTTAAAGAACACACCATGAGGGCCTTTTTTTCTTAAATAACTCACCATTAGCGCCTTTTTTTCTTAAAGAACCCACCATGAGCGTTTTTTTTTTCTTTCTTTCTTTCTTAAAGAACCTACCACGAACGTTTTTTTTTTTTTCTTAAAGAACCCGCCATGAGCGCCTTTTTTTCTTAAAGAACCCACCATGAGCGTTTTTTTTCTTTCTTTCTTAAAGAACCCACCACGAACGTTTTTTTTTTTTTTCTTAAAGAACCCCATGAGCGCCTTTTTTTAAGAACCCACCATGAGCGGTTTTTTTTTTTCTTTCTTAAAGAACCCACCACTAGCGCTTTTTTTTCTTAAAGAACCCACCATGAGCGTTTTTATTATTATTATTAGATAACCCACCACGAGCGCCATTTTTTTTTTTTTTTTTTTTTTTTGTTCTTAAAGAACCCGCCATGAGAGCCTTTTTTTTCTTAAAGAACCCACCCTGAGGGCCTTTTTTTTTTTTTAAAGAACCCACCATGAAGGCCTTTTTTTTATTTTTTATTTATTCTTTTTAAGAACCCACCATGAGCGCCTTTGAGTAAAAGCATCAACGACTGCAACAGCACTGTAGTCGAGAGGCCAAACGCAGAGTATGGGATCCAATATATTTGACGTTTCGCCCAGCGGGGGTTCTTCTGAAGAAGCCCTGCTGGGCCAAACATCAAATATATTGGACTCCCATACTCTGCGTTTGCCCTCTCTCCATGAGCGCCTTTCCTTTTTTTTTTTTTTTTTTTTCTTTTCTTTTTTTTTAAGAACCTACCATGAGGGCCTTCCGGACACCGTAGGCACAGGAGGAGGTGTAGAGTCGCTGGTAAGCCTCCAGTGTCTCCCGGATCTCGTCCCGGACGCGATACAAGAGAAGCCCACGCTCGGCGCAGTTGATCGTCGTCTGCCGGATCAGCTCGTCTAAATAGAGATAGAAATTGATGAATAGATAAATAAACAGAAAGACAAATGAATTAATAAAAATAAACAAATAAAGAGATAGATAGATATGTAAATAAAGATAGATAAATATGTGAATAGATAAGCAAATAAAAAAGTAAATATATCAAATAACAGTAGTTTGTGTTCATGTGTGTGCGTGTGTGTGTGTGTGTGTGTTTGTGTGTGTGTTTGTGTGTGTGTGTGTGTGTGTGTGTGTGTGTGTGTGTGTGTGTGTGTGTGTGTGTGTGTGTGTGTGTGTGTGTGTGTGTGTGTGTGTGTGTGTGTGTGTGTGTGTGTGTGTATTTACCTAGTTGTATTTACCTAGTTGTATTTTACGGGAAGGGGAGCTATGTTCGTGGTGTCCCGTCTTCATATCTCATTCTATCTAAACTATTTTTAAATTCATGAATTGTTTTTGCACACACCACTTTTTCGTCCAACTTGTTCCAGATGGCTATTACTCTGTGGGGAAAGCGGTTCTTTTTCAGGTCCCTTCTATAACTGTCTTTCTTGATTTTCTTTTCGTGTCCTCTTGTATTTTGTGTGTGTGTGTGTGTGTGTGTGTGTGTGTGTGTGTGTGTGTGTGTGTGTGTGTGTGTGTGTGTGTGTGTGTGTGTGTGTGTGTGTGTGTGTGTGTGTGTGTGTGTGTGTGTGTGTGTGTGTGTGTGTGTGTGTGTGTGTGTGTGTGTGTGTGTGTGTGTGTGTGTGTGTGTGTGTGTGTGTGTGTGTGTGCCTGTGCCTGTGTGTGCCTGTATCTGTCTGTGTGCCTGTGTATGTGCCTCTGTGCATGTCTATCTCAAGATACGAATCTCAGTGTGTAATCAAAGGAGACGACGCCTTCGCGTAGTCGAGCTCGACTTCGGGGAGACGCACCGAAGCACTGAGTGTACAGTTCTCTCCTGATGGGGCAGATCCCCGTCTCGTAAGCCGACTGCTCCTGCAGACGCAGATCCAGCTGCTCCTGCAGCTGCTGCACGTCCACGGACGTCGCCGGCGTTGTGGACACTGACTGCACCCACAGCTGACCTGTGACAGGTCAGATGTATAAGGTAGTGGCCATGAGATGCGACGTGATATGTGTATATATAAGCATATATATATATATATATATATATATATATATATATATATATACATGTATATACAAATATATATATGTCTGTATGTATATAAATGTATATACATATATATATATATGTATATATATACAGACACACTGAATGGTCTCCAGTACACAGATATTAATCTTTTCCAACCACATTAATTTTTAACTTTAACTCAATGCCATCACGATCGAGACTGACATGGAGTTCGACGGAGGCATATACGGAAACTGATACGTAGTCAAGCCATGGACTCGAACCCAGCTGAGACATAACAAGTGAACAGTGACTTAAACCATTGCGCTATCAGTTAAGCTCCTTGTCAGTCTCGATCATGATGGCATGGAATTAAAGTGAAAATGAATGTGGTTGAAAAGATGTATGTATATATATATATATATATATATCTATATATATGTATATATATATATATATATATATATATATATATATATATATATACATATATACATATACACCCAGCATATATGTCAGCCTATAAGACGCAGGGCGCGTGTTAGACATACACTTGCCTTGAAAACCCTAAACCTCGGGTCTACCTTAAGCCCAGATATTATTAGTTCTAAGTTACACGAGTTACGCCAATGCAAGTGATCTATTTTATAACTGATACACCAGAGTGAAGAGGCATTTGCAAGAGAAAAAATATAATAAAAAAAAAACTCTTAAGGATTTAGAGAATGGCGCAAGCTTGGTGATGAGGATATCACACGTAACACTAGACCAAGTTCAATTATCCAACTTGACGCATACCTAACCATCAAGCTGTACCACCCGTCTGACTTTTTTCGTGTTTTCATTACAGAACCATTCTCTCCCTCACTCCCTCACTCACTCACTCACTCATTCACTCACCGTTCTCCTCCCACTCCCTCGGAGCCAGGATCAAGTTGAGAATCTCTTCTGTCTCCTTCTTGCGAAGTTCGTGGAGTGGCGGCAGGCGGAGCCTCGAGGACGCGGGGGCCGTCCCCAGGGGACCCCCCGAGGGCAGGGGGCCGCTCATCCCAGGGGCGCTTGTGCTGCTCACCTCTGCGGGGGAGAGGGAGCGCCCCCCGGGGGGGGGGGCGACACGAGTGAGAGAAGAGAGTAAACACTCCATGGGGGCGACACGAGTGGTTGCGCCCGCCTGTGGGAGACTGTCTGTCTGTCCGCCTGTATCTGTCTGTCTTTCTATCTCTCTGTCTGTCTGCCTGTGTATGTCTGTCTACCTGTCTCTCTACGTGCATGCCCATCTGCCTGTATACCTCTCTATATACCTGTATGTCTGTCTGTTTGTCTATGTGTTTGTCTGTCTGTCTATCTGCCTGCTTAGCTTTCTGTTCGCCTGTCTGTCTGCCTGCGTCTTTGTCACATCACAGACAAATCCAAAGGTTCTGTTTCCACTTTCAAGAGGAGAACCTCTTTTCCTATACCAGACATATTGCAGTAGCAGAAATAGTAGTAGTACGAGTAGTAGTAGTAGTAGTAGTAGTAGTAGTAGTAGTAGTAGTAGTAGTAGTAGTAGTAGTAGTAGTAGTAGTAGTAGTAGTAGTAGTAGTAGTAGTAGTAGTAGTAGTAGTAGTAGTAGTAGTAGTAGTAGTAGTAGTAGTAATAGTATAATTGTATTAATGATAGTAGTGGCAGCAATGGTGGGATAAGTATTTAAGGTAAGCAAGAAAGGAAGAGAGGGAAGAAGAGGAAAAGGAAGAGGAGGAGGAGAAGGGCGAAGAAGAAGAAGAAGGAAAGGGAAGAAGAAGAAGAAGAAGAAGAAGAAGAAGAAGAAGAAGAAGAAGAAGAAGAAGAAGAAGAAGAAGAAGAAGAAGAAGGGAAGAAGAAGAAGAAGGAAAGGGAAGAAGAAGAAGAAGAAGGAAAGGGAAGAAGAAGAAGAAGAAGAAGAAGAAGAAGAAGAAGAAGAAGAAGAAGAAGAAGAAGAAGAAGAAGAAGAAGAAGAAGAAGAAGAAGAGGAACGGGGAAGACAAAGACATAAGAAGATAAGAACATAAGAAGATAAAAAAAAACATAAGAATGAAGGAGACTGCAAGAGACCATAAGGCTTACACTAGAGAGTTCCAAGACGAAGACGAAAAGGAGGCAGCCTACCTGAAGCGTCCTGCACAGGAACTCCTTCCTTCATAGTGAGGAAAGGAACCTGAAATGAAACCAGAATGTGCCACAGTCACTGATCCAAAGCCAACGAGATTTAAGTATTTTGTTGTAACATCTATTATTCTCTAACATATTTGGTTGCATTCATTTGTTTCTAATTTATATCAATCTATTTCAATTATTTACATTTCTTGTGCTCCATTTTCCTTTGTGTTATGTTATAGCGCCGTAGTTTATTTCATAAATTATTTTCTAAATGCCAATTAAACCCGACCGGTATGGGGTCTTCCCCAAGCTGAATAGAGTTGTCTGGCGTTAGAACAGATCACTATAGAGAACACGGGATGGGCTTTCCTTAACTGAACAAAGCCGCCTGGCATAAACCAGGACAAGAGATCCGAGAAGTTCGGTGTCCGGACATAATCCCTCCTGGACACAATCCCCCTGGACACAATCCCCCCTGGACAAAATCCCTCCTGGACACAATCCCCCCAAGATAATATCCCCCTGGACAGAATCCCTCCTTGAGTATATGTTTATTCATGTATTCTAATATGTTAAAGTATTTTAATATATATTCTCATAATATTTGACTGTATATGTGAATATATTTTTATTTATGTATTTTAATATATATATATATATATATATATATATATATATATATATCTATATATATATAATATTTTCATATATATTTGTAAGGTGTAGTAGTGGAGCAATAAAACTGTTTTCATAAAATATTTATTCTAACAAGTATATAAATGTCTGTAATGCATGCATTAGCACCTCAATAAAGTACGATGTTGATTACTTCGCATGTGATGGTATATAATGGGAGAGCTGCTATTCTGAATAATGTGGGGGATTTTGTCCAGCCCGCTCACTTTTATGGAGGGATTCTGTCCAGGAGGGATATTGTCCGGGGGGATTGTGTCAGGGAGGGATTATGTCCCAGATCCGAGAAGTTCGCATGTACTGTACATCATTCATCATCGTCAGGAGGCATGTCGCTTCACTCACACGCCGATTCCATCACACACAATTTCTCAAGAGGTTCTGCAAGCGTCCCCACTCCCCTCGTTTCCTCTACTGAGGGTTGTCTCTTTTCAAAACAACTCTATGAGTTTGATCAACAACGAGAAAACGTGTCATATGCCCGTATAGCTAGAGTTGGTCTTCACGGATCATATTCGAGGTAAGAAGCCTTGAATGAGTTTGCGGAACAGTGGCAGTTTTGATACAAAGTCAACGTAGCGGAACCCTGTCACTCCTCGAAGGTAGGTAATGCCAAAGACGTCAAAATGCTTCTTCAGTCAGCATTTGATGTCCATGATTTGATGTCCCAGCAATCTTAATTTTATTGTATAAATATCGACAGCGTCATATACTCTGGCTGAGCGAGTGCAGGACACCATGGGACATCCCAAACCTTCGAAGTATTTCCTGATATGACCTATCACTGTTATATAGCAGTTATGTGAAGCTTTCTAAAGCCGCATTCATAATGTACTTGGAAAATATATAGTTGAAATAATCTATATTTTCCTGTATACGAACTAGACTATTTTTGTTGCAGTTATGAAGTTATTGTTAAACTATCAATGAATGGATTTGGTTCATTCTCAGCCTAAAATACGCTAGGTGTACGATCATAGATATTAAGAGTATATTGTCACTAATTGACTTTGTTTTACCTGATCTTTTTTATCCTCTTTCTTAGTTGTTATCAACACAGGTGTGTCATATTTGACAAGCGAAATGACCTTATTTTCTCCCATAGTTAATGAATTGTTGAATGACTTGTTACTGACATATGCCAAAACTTTGTTTACATTGTAGTCATGGAAACATTTCACATAACATCTTTGATGTTTAAAGTATACAAAAATATTTATAAACTAATCACTTCCAACCACCTACATAATACAAAATTTACAAATTTGTAAATATTATGTATTCTATCTTTAATAATATTTAAGTAAAAGTCGAACAATTTCATAGGGAAAACAAAGTTATCAAAAGCATACTGCCAGTCTTTAGCAGACGGAAGCAATGGCGACGCTAGATTTGGACTGGGAAGGTAAAAGAATTGAATTTGTAGTGTTCATAAGACTCTTTCACACTTAAAAACCTGTGTTATGAATTGAAAGTTGTTATTCATATTTTGCAGAAGTGATAATATTTCTCTAGTTCTTACTGTGATGCACATAATCACCATTTAATTTTAGTGAAGTCTGACACCGTATGACATGTCTTGTGAACAAATTTAGCATTTCTCGTGATGTACTGAAATTATTGTCCGAGTACTCAGTAATAGGAAAAAATGTTGTGTATTAACTTCATCTAGTTCATGAAACACTGGAAATGGTCTAGTTTGATTAAAAAAGAATACAAACTTAGTTGATTGCATCATTCTGAATCAGCTGAACAAGTGAGGTATTTTTGTGGATAAATCTGTGCATGTGCCCATAGAGATAAAAAGGTCGCTGCATTACAGTGGAATTTACAAATTACATGTCTTCATTATATTTATATTTTCATAAGAGACCTGAAGAGAGGGTTTGTGTATATATTCTTATGAACAGTTACAGTAGTCAGTACTGTCCCTATTTGTGGAAATAAAGGTTTTGTTGCCAAGTTAGTCAGTACTGGTAGTAGTTATGTAAGGGGGAATTCTTTACTATATTGGGAGCTTTCCCTAACTGAACTAGACTTTTGACAGAAAAAGAAAATGGGAACCTTACATCTTTATGGAGTATTGTATTGAGATACAAATTAACATCAATCAGGTGTTTCCTAGCTTGAAAACCAAGATCATCTAGCAGTGTGAACAAGAGACTTAGTCTAATTTTCTAATTGAAAGGGGTCAGATATTATGAACATGTAAAAGTCAGACATAGGTTATTCTCGTTGATTTGCAGGACCTCCCACAAGGATAAATTTCCAGACTTGTACATTGAAAATTAAATACGTAATGTGTACATCTTAATAACTGTAGTCACATATCACAGCTCATTCATGTCCAAGGCAACTCTGTTCAGAAGATATTCACAAATGGTTATATTACCAAGATTTTATCAAATGAATACAGTAAAAGAAATGAAAGAACAAGAATGTATTAATTATGAACTGCAAATTCATTTAAAGGACCAGCAATGGACACCAGCATCAGGTTGTCCTGCAAAATAGACATGAAAGAGAATTATCTCTTCCTGCTGCTCATCTTCAAAACCCATCAACATTCTCACCATTATTTGAAGGTACAGCCCCGAAAGGGCCGACAGTTGATCTTAGGATAGGGCTCAAGGTCTCTGCCCATCAACTTCGACCGAATTTCCTCCACATTTTTACACAAGGATAGCTGACAGCCAGCAATTGCTCCCCTCTTCATTCTGCTTTAAATGATGGAATAGAAGTAGTCCCACATTGATACAATGCAAATATCAATCCAAAGTTTCTTTCCATAAATATCTTTGGGAAGGCCTGAGGACCATTGCTTGTGTGGGGTTGAGTTTCCAATTGGCGAAAACAAGGGCAACAATGAAATTTATTTCTGTATAGAATAGAATTGTATTTTGCTTGAAAACTACCACAGACAAAATGCATGAAACCCAGCATAACTTTATAGATTATTTCTGTATAGATTAGAATTGTATTTTGCTTGAAAACAACCACAGACAAAATGCATGAAACCCAGCATAACTTTATAAATTACCTAGTCACTACAGTACACTAATGATATTATGGCAAATTCTGCCAGTCTTGAAATGTTGAACTGCAGCATACTCTCCATGAAAGAACCTCCCAACACAGCAAACAATTGACCTTTTCAGATATCTCGGGATGTTTGTCCTCCTTCCATTCACACCTACAGGCTCCGGCAATTGGCCTTTAAGCCAAAAATTTCATAAATCAATCAATCAGTCCTTTCATTCATTAAAATAGGAAACTATCCATGATTTCCCCACTTATCCTGTGATTGGGTCTTCTACAAGAGACCACGGGCAATGGATTGATTAACTGATCCCCTCTGATCATTCCCAGTATCCTGTATACCAAAAGCTCTTTCCTCTTTATAAAGGGGATGGGTGAGTCAAAGCACACACGCACATCATGCACAAAACCCATTTGATCACTTCTCCCATCTCGGAACTCCTGGTGTGTAGGGTCATCCTTCTCTCCAGCCACACTACCAGGATGGCAGTGCAGTGAAGTGCAACTATTCAACAGTAGGGCTCAACAGCCTTTGTAATGAGCTCATGAAATGAAACCCATCACATTCACATGTAATAAAATCACTTGGAAATAAAATGAAAGGTGACAGAATGTTTTAGTCTATTAAGACCTTTGAAAATTTCTTAAATAGACAAAAACGTTCGGTCACCTTTCATTTGATTTTCCAAGTGGTTTTATTACACATTTTGTGAATCATGTGTTTTTGTGATTTATTTGCACATTCACACATGTAATCATTTTTTCAGATGTGCGAGACCAGTTGCGGCAATGGCGAGAAGACAATACAAGACACAGTGAGGAGGTGCTCGACATGTGGACGTACTGCCTGCAGCACTACAAACACAAACTAGGAGATGAGCGTAAGGCTTTTCATGTACATACCCTATGTAGATAGCCTCCATAAGTTTTAATTTGTACACGAAAGTTTCAAACACTACTGTATGGGTGAGATGTGCTCATGAAACTCGGTATAAGGATTTCCATAAGTCCACTAATATTTTGTTCAGAGTCTATGTAAACAATGGATGGAAATAAAGTAGATTGATGGTTAGATAAGAGGAAAAATGCCACTCGGTATTAAATGGATTGGTTGAGAAATATGCAAGATCTTTACTTTTTTATGCTTCTAAGCTTACAACTCTTTACAGGCTGGATGGTCGAGGAACAGGTGGTCATTGCTGGTCTTGACTGTAACCGCCTGGATATTGCCGAACAGTGCCTTTTATCCCTCAACCGCCAATTCCCTGGCTCCCTTCGGGTCAGAAAGCTCAAGGCAATGAGACTAGAAGCCTTTGAAAGGTACGAAAAATAATGCACGTAATGGCCAAGATAATAAGCTTTAAGATTTGTTTAGGTAAACACCTAAGCAAGATGCTGTAATGACTGCCATTTATTTTATATTATTCGTTTGATTTTCATTTATTATTAGTTATCCATCAATTTATTATTATTTACTATTTACCTGTTTGTTTATTATTTAACAATACCTATGCATTTATTTATTATTATTTATATTATTATAATTTTTATTTATTTTTCTTTTATTTATCATTATTATAATTTTTTCCACATCCGACCTAGTTATGGACCAAAAGGTCTCCTGTCAGCATGCTCCTCCTTTGTAATCCTTTGTAACTGCTCACTCTAGTATCATTGAACAAAAGCCTACAGACCCTACAACGGCTGGTAATAGTCCTCAGGTTCTCCCATAGATTTCTCTGAGAAAAAAAAAATGGACTGCTGTAGTAATATGAAATTCATTGTCATTTCATCCATCGCCCCTGGTCGCGCATACAGAAGACCAGTGTCCTTTAGGTAACCAGCAACAGCCTTCAGGCAGGACCATGAGTCATTCGAGGAAAATATATTTTGTTGTTGTCAAGGATTGTTAGTGTTGGGCAATAAGAACATAAGAATGAAGGAGACTGCAGGAGAACATAAGGCCCACACTAGGCTATTCCATGTCCATTACCACCTTTTATCGTCTTCCATAAAGTTGTCTAACCTTCTCTTAAACCACCGATATTTTGGTACCTCCCTTGGTATATAAATAGAAATCTACATATATATATACCAAGGCTTTTTCCCCCTTACAAGGGAGGTAACCAAAAAGAAAAAGGCATAAAATCATTCCCACCCATTCCATCCCTGAATACACTCCCCTCCACCCTCCCTCTTATCTTAGCACCTCCTGGATGATGGGTCATCCCTGCACCTTGTCCACTACCCTGGGTCAGAAGCAGTGTCACAAGACACGGTATATCCACAGCAAGGCCGCTTCATTAAATCGGCGACCCCTTCTCTCCGTCCCCCCATGCATAAAAGGAGAAGATGGGGAGAAATCTCTTCGGGCTGCGTCAAATTTTGCTCAAACATACTCCCTCTCCCCCAACCCATTCCACCTCATGGATCACAACATCATCCTTACACAACCATTCTCCATTCACCCTTATATTCTGTCCCCTACCGTCCTTCCTTAACAGACATTCCCCTCTTCCCCAAAGCCCCCGTCACCCCATCCATCCACCTCATCCCAGGACGTCCCCTCACGTTCACTCCCTCCACATCTGCCTTCCATACCTCTTTTACCAGTCTTTCTTCACTCATTCTTTCCATGTGTCCAAACCATCCTAATACTCTTTCATCAACCCTATCTCCCAACTCCCTTTAAGTCTAAATACGTCCAATTTGAATTCATTATGAGTCCTGCTCTGCTGTCTTAATATGATAACCTTTTCAGCTTCACTCTTGGTATGAGGCATTGTGTGTCCAGTTGCACTAATAAGGAAGCTGTTTCAGCATCACTGGGCTATAGTAGTAGGAGGAAAAAAGCATTTGCTATATATCAACTCACTTTTTGTGAAAAAGTGGAGTAAATATAGTTGAAATTGACACAGATCCCAACCTAGTCCAGAGGCCTAATGTCAGGCAGTATAGACCAGGTTCTCATTACATCTTTTAAACATAGTCACCTGATTTTGGAAGTGGTTTACATATTTATATTTGACATCTTCATACCGCCCATTTTCCTTGTATGTTCTCATTTCTAGAACTTAGTAGTACTTGATTTTTCTTTTTTATTCTCCATTGTGCTTCTTTCATATAGGTTTTGTCCTTAAATTCGATGTTATGTAATAAAAAAACAATTAAATTTTCTGATAAAATTATTTTCATTTATTATTATTTCACTGTTTTCATTATTTTATGTAATTAAAAAAAAAATTCTGCTAAAATTATTTTCATTTATTATTATTTCACTGATTTCATTATTTTGTTTATTTCATTTATATTGTCCCTGGGTGATTTATGGTCCCACCCAGAGGTTGTCAGTTATTTGAAGGCTGCAAAAATCTTCTGCAAGAAAAACCAGGGACAACATATAGATTGTTCATTTATTTTTCTAATTTGGCTTCCTTCTTACCAAATGCTGGATGTTCCTTGTGGTATTTTGGGTACTCGTGTAGAAATGTTTTTTGTTTCCAAATTCCAGGTATGACGAGGCCAACGAAGTGTATGATAGCATTATACGTCAAGATGAAACTCATTCCACAGCCCGGAAGCGCAAAGTAGCGGTTTTAAGGGCACAGGGTCGCATAACAGAAGCCATCAAGGAGCTCACAGAATACTTAAAAAAGTAAGGGGGCTTAAACAGGTATATCTCACTCTCTCTCCATCTCTCTCACTCACTCACTCTCCATCTCAGTCTCTCTCTCTGTCTTTGTGTGTATGTCTGTCTATCTCTATCTCTACCTATGTTCCTCAAGAGATGAGATTGGTGTTTTGTAAAAAGAATCACTTAAATAATTTCATATATACACATATACCAAGGCTTTTTCCCCCTTACAAGGGAGGTAGCCAAAAAGAAAAAGGCATAAAATCATTCCCACCCATTCCATCCCTAAATACACTCCACTCCCCTCCACCCTCCCTCCCATCTTAGCACCTCCTGGATGACAGGTCATCCCTGCACCTTGTCCACTGCCCTGGGTCAGAGGCAGTGTCGCAAGGCACAGCACATCCACAGCAAGGCCGCTTCATTAAATCGGTGACCCCCCTCTCCGTCCCCCCATGCATATAAGAAGATGACGAGGAGAAATCCCATCGAGCTGCGTCAAATTTTGCTCACACGTACTACCTCACCCCCCATTCTCCCACCCATTCCACCTCATGCATCACATCATCATCCATATACAACCATTTTCCATTCACCCATCTTCTGTCCTCTCCCATCCTTTCTTAACAGACATTCCCCTCTTCCCCAAAGCCCCCCATGTTCACTCCCTCCATATCTGCCTTCCATACTTCTTTTACTAGTCTTCACTCATTCTTTCCATGTGTCCAAACCATCCTAATACTCTTTCATCAACCCTATCTCCCAACTCTCTATCCACCCCTGTTCTCCTCCTCACCTCCTCATTTCTCACTCTATCTAGCCTAGTAAACCCCATCATACTTCTCAGACACCTCATCTCAAACACATTCAAACTCCTTCTCTCTCTTTATATGCAAGTTGAGGAAATCTTTAGTTTTGATATGTTCTTTCCCAGTTTCTCATAATGCTGCCCATAACTGCATTTTCCTCAACTAGTATCATGTATTTTGAAGGTTTTCTATACACACTTGTTCAGCAATGACATGATTTCAAATTGTTATTTCTTCTTTTAATCTTTTTCTTTCTCTTTTCTTTTTAGATTCATGTCTGATGGGGAAGCATGGCAGGAACTATGTGACCTCTACATCAAGGAAGGGGACTACTCCAAAGCTGCCTTCTGCATGGAAGAGCTTATTCTCACCAACCCTCACAATCACCTCTACTATACACGCTATGCTGAGATCAAATATACACAGGTGTGTACATTCTTCTTCAAGTGACTATACTCTGTAGCTTCTGTGTGGTCATAATGCAATCATGGGATGCAGCATCGGAACACTGTCCATGTGGACGGGAGTCCAGACATATCGAGTCCTTTCACTGTTGATTATAATTTGTTGCATTGCAGGGTGGTGCAGAAAATATGGAACTAGCCCGAAGCTACTTCAGCCAAGCTGTCAAACTGAATCCCAGCAACCCAAGAGCATTATTTGGTCTCTTTTTGGTAAGATTTTAGATTGTATGAGTGTGGGATGTATGTATTTACCTAGTTGTATTTTGCGGGAGAAGAGCTATGCTTGTAGTGACCCGCAGTTGTATCTTTCCACATCCAGTTCTTTCTTAAAATCATGTATAGTTTTAGCACTCACTGTTTTCTTTCAATTTGTTCCATGTATCTATTACTCTGTGTGGAAAGCTGTTCTTTTTCAGATATCTTCTGTAACTGTCTTTCTTAAGTTTCTTCTCGTGTCCTTTTGTATTTCTTCTGTCCCATTGTGTGTGGGGGGGTATGGGGGGAGTTATCCCTCAGCTGGCAACCTCCTTTACAAGGAGAAAGGAGCCTTTTGATATATAGATGAGTGGTTGGCCCAAGATAAAAGGGAGAACAAATGGGTGTTGGCTGGGTGTAAAATAGGTAAAGGGTGGGTGTATGCCTTGGCTGGACCACTCCTCTTATAACAGGAGAAGGTCTTTTTGGTATGGATAAGATGCAGGGATGACCTGCCATCCAGGAGATGCCAAGATAAGAGGGAGTGGAGCAGGTAGGGGATGGAATGGGTGGGAGTCGTTACTATGCCCTTGTCATTTGGCTACCTCCCTTGTAAGGGGGAAAAAAGCCTTTGGTATATGTATGTATGTATGATTATTTTGGATGGATGGGGTGGAAAGTGCTTTGAGCAGGAGGGGAATGTCTGTTGAGCAAGGAAGGGAGGAGGCAGGAGATAGGAGTGGAGAATGGCTATGTATAGATAATACTGTGATGCAAGGATGGGAGGAGGTGGGGGAAGTAGGGAGTGATTATGTGTTTATGATATTTTGACACAGCTCAAAGGGATTTCTCCCCTTCTCTACTTTCCGTTTGAAGAGACGGAGAGGGTGGGATACTGATTAAGTGAAGCAGCCTTGCTGTGGATGTGCTTTGTCTTCCTGCATTGTTTCTGACCCATCTGGGTAGTGGGCGGGATACAGGGATGACCCTTCTTCCACGAAGAGCCAAGATGAGAGAGAGGATGATGTGAATGTGGTGCAGATGAGAAAACAAGGAACGAGATTGACAGTATGCTTGTGAGGAAAAAGATGGATGTGTTAGCATTGAGTTAAACCCAAGGGTTGTTTAGCTTGTTGTTGTTGTCGTTCCCTAGACTGTCTGTCCGAGCAGTCCCGTCTCCCCAAGGAAGGCCACAGCCGAAACTGGGTTTTCCCACAAATCCTTTATAGAGTGTATGTTGTGTTGTTTGCGTGCATGATTGTGTATAATGCAGTCTTCCATTATGTGTTGTATGGTATGGGGTGAAGTGTTACATCCTGGGCAGCTGTTCACAACACGGTCGTCCAGCCTCTTCTGGTAGCTTAGAAGTGCTGGGTGGTGACCGCATCGCAGTCTGGCCAAGTGGACTCTGTCCTTTCGTGGGAGAGAGGATTCAGAAGGGTGGATATCAGGGGGTCTGGCATGCAGCAGTGTGTTGTCTTTCAGTGTGTTAATGGAGCGGTGAGTGATATGATTATGAATATGTTTCCGGAGGCTGGTATTTGGTGGTTGTGGAGGAAGAGAAGAGAGTATCTGTGCGTAATAAAGGTCTTTGGGTGTAGTTTTAATGTTTCTTGGTGTGTGTGGGTGTTCTGCTATGTAGTGTAGCGGGTGTGATGTGTTTGTGGTGGCTGCAGCAAGTGTTTGTGTGCCTCTCATGTCGAGGTGGTCCTTGACTTTGAGGACTTTTGTTTCATGGTGTAAATGGTCTGTAGGTGATGTATTTGTGCAGCCTGTAATTGTTTTTAGGGCTTTGTTTTGTATGATTTGAAGGGTGTTGTGGTGTGTCTCACTGAGATTAGGAGCCCATGCAGGACTCGCATAATTCATCACTGAGCGTATGCATTGTTTGTATATTGTTATATTAGTTTCTTTGTTTTGTCCAAATGTTGTTCCAGTGATTGACTTAAGTGCGTTAAGTCTAGGTGTGCACTTGTCCTTTATGATATTTTTTGATAATATTGATAAGAGGGGGGGGTCGCCGAATTTATGAAGCGGCCTTGTTGTGGATGTGCTGTGTCTTAGGACACTGCTTCTGACCCAGGGCAGTGGACAGGGTGCAGGGATGACCCGTCATCCAGGAGGTGCCAAGATAGGAGGGTGGAGGGGAGTGGAGTATTTGGGAAATGAAATGGGTGGGAGGGACTTCTATGCCTTTTTCTTTTTGGCTAACTCCCGTGTAAGGGGGGAAAAGCCTTTGGTACATGTATGTATGTATGTAATAAGTTTATTTTGGCATTGAATCAATATACGTGAAGTGCAGATAATGAAAAGAACACATAGTTTAAAATAACAATTGCAATTGCCGAGGATAACTCAGATAAGCATGTATATTGTATTTTTCTTTTTCTTTTTTTTTCCCCAGAGTTGCAGTCAAGTTGCTTCTTCACCAAAGTGCAGTGCACAAAAGAAAAAGGAATCACAGAGACTGGCTGCCTGGGCCCTCAAGGAAGTGTCACAAAAGTAAGTGATAATGATCTCTCTCACATATATGGCAATCTCCTTATCCAGTCGTAAATTTGTTGAGCAGACAAAAACATCCTGAGCTGCTTCATTCCTTCGTCCATTCACAGTCTCCGTTCATCATAATCTTTCACACTCTCTTCCCTCCCCGACAGGTGCTCTTGTATCCAGTGCCCAGAGCCCTTACATGCCTAAGTGCTGCCCCAGGGAAAGTTCTCAGTGATCCCGACCCCCCCCCCTCCCCCATCACCACTTTCCATCTCCACCATCCTTTACAGCCTGTTTTAGCTATTGGCTTGCGAGATAATGAAACAGATTTTAAAAATTGCATTTAATCTCCCTGTTGCCTAAAGGATAAAGGAAAAATTATTCATATTCTGTCAATTCTAATGCAAAATTCATATATTATAGTTAAATATTCAGGTCTCCTTTGACCCTTTTTTTTTTATCATAATTACTTTGTCACCCTTGTGGGCGGCATGTCCAGACTAGAATTGCCACCCCCCTAAATGTGCCACCCCAAGGCATATGCCACCCCCACCCCCCCATGTGAGGGACCTGCCAGTGCCCCCATCATTCCATCCATCCACTTTGTTCTTGGTCTTCCTTACAATTTGATTCCATTTACTTCTACTTTCCACACTTTTTGTTAGTCTTTCCTCAGCTAAAATGTGAATTCTAGACCAAAGGTTATGTCAGTGTTTCATAGATTTGAAAAGGTAATGTTGCCTTTTTCTCTTTTTCAGATATGCCAAGTGTAGATCAAATGTTGTGGATGCCGGCAAAATTCTGGAAACCTTCGGGTCCCTCAGTATAACGGATAAAGTTTAGACGAGTTACAGAGGCTGTTATTATTCAACAAATCATTTTCAACAAATCATTTATTGTACGAGGATAATGCAAAGTTTTGTTTAAGACTTAAACAGTAAAATGGTTATGTAAGATTTATGATTTTTATATGACTGTCTATTGAGTATATCTTGTTATGTTTAAAGTGATTAAATTTTCTCATGGGTAATAACAATCTTCTTCTTGACTTTTCAGTTTTTTTTGTGTATTCTCTTTCATTACATGAACAAGTGATCTCTTTCTTAGTTTGCCTCCTCTCCCGTCTCCCTTTCCGTTCTTCGTATATATGTTCATCTCAGGATGTTCCGTTAAGGGACTCAGTTTGCTGTTTGTTATTCGATGAGCATCTTGTGCAACACATTTCCCAGCGTAATGTTTAAAGAAAAAGGTCATCACTGTATTAAACAGACAAGATTGATGGCATTGATTTATGTCCATTATTTCTTTTGATTATATACATTCCCTTTAATATATACAGTAAACCTTAGAACAAAATAGCCTTTGGTACATTGAAAAGGTTTAACAAATATAAATCCCAAGACTACTGTATGTTATATATATATAGATATATATATATTTGTTTATAGGGATTTGCAGTACATATGAGCATCACTTTTGTATGACTAGTGAACTGCAACAAGTTTTCAATAAATGCATAGAAACGTTGTATTTCTCCTTCCTTTTATCAGTGGTGCTTTGTTATAGATTTCCTTTTTTATGATTTTGTAGAAGAGGTTCAAGTATGTGGGCATCTATACTTCTTCCATTATCTGGTGACCCATAGGATGTGGCCGGCAAAACCAGCAGCGTTACCACGTCTAAACCATCTCCAAAGAAAATGGGGGAGACACCATTTTCTTTATATTTGCATGTATGACTGACAAAGGATGAATGAGTGACCCACGCACCAGTGACTCAATGACCCCAACCCCATGGAAATTCCTAGGTCGGGAGCTGGGGCAACGTCACCTGACCTGAGATGCCACATCGTTTAACAAGTCTCTTTACATGTATAACAATTACTCATATCACCTACCATTTAATGAAAAAATAAATATGCATTTAGAATGGGCGGGGGGGTGGGGGGTGGGGTAGTATGTTGTGAGTAAATTTTGACGCAGCCCGAAGGGTTTTCTCCCCGTCCTCTCCTTATATGCAAAGGGGGACGGAGAGGGGGGGTCGCCGATTAAATGAAGCGGCCTTGCTGTGGATGTACTGTGTCTTGCGACACTGCTTCTGACCCAGGGCGGTGGGCAGGGTGCAGGGATGACCCGTCATCCAGGAGGTGCTCAGATGAGAGGAAGGGTGGGAGGGGTGTGGAGTGTATTTAGGGATGAAATGGGTGGGAGTGTTTTTATGCCTTTCCCTTTTTGGCTACCTCCCTTGGAAGGGGGAAAAAGCCTTGGTATATGTATGTATGTATGTACATGACATCATGGCAGACAACACTTTGTGGGTCATGAGATAATAGAAGCTGTGACAGTGGATGGTGGAAGGAAATGTGAAGTTAAACATATCACTCAGTTGACTGTCATCTTGAGTTTCTCTAACATGAATCCTGCACTCCTGTAGTAACTTGTACTGGTCTTCTGGCCTTCCTACAGATCTCTCTGGGAAAGGCACTGCACTGTTATTTATGTTTTACTGTTGACCAGGATCCATTGTACACACAGGAGCAGAGAAGTTTACAGACATTACTTTGGAGAACCAAGAAATACATTTTTTTATATTGACATGCAACCCATAACAATCGTAATATATTAGTTTAAACAATGACGGACTGAAGCAAATAATAAAATTTACACCGTCTCCCATTAAGTCAAGTAAAGAAATCCCTATATTTTGATCACTATCTCTGATCCTCTTCTGCTGAAAAGGATCACAGATAGTGATCGAAATATACAGATTTCTTTACTTTTGCCTATTCTTCTCCGAAAGTGGGTCATTAGTATAAGTGTATATACACACTTAAAAGCTATACCACATACTTTACCTCCACCCCCTCTCTCCACACAGTTGGAACAAGGAGGTACATCAGTCCTTGTCTAACCAGATATCTCATCACAATCATGTTAACTCTATCCCTCTCTAAGCCACTGCAGATTAACTTTTCTTATATCACCCAAAAAACATCTCGCTATATCTCCATTAGACTACATTATTAAAGAAGTGCTATCAGATCTCCTTATTGAATTAATGCCCCCATACATACCAAAAGTTTTTTTCCCCCTTATAAAGGAGGTAGCTAAATCAGAGGCATGCACCTATTCCCACCCATTTCACCCCTTCACCACCCTTTTCATCCCTTCCCTATCAACTCCTCATACATATTTTGTACATACATATACCAAAGGCTTTTTTCCCCTTACAAGGGAGGTAGCCAAAAAACAGAGGCATAAAAACCATTCCCACCCATTTCATCCCTAATACACTCCACTGCCCTCCACCCTCTACCCTCCCTCTTATCTTGGCACCTCCTGGATGACGGGACATCCCTGTATCTTGTCCACTGCCCTGGGTCAGAAGCAGTGTCGCAAGGAGATTTAAACACTTTGTCCCATACAAAGCAAGCTCAACTGCAGATATCAAGCCTACTCCTCTGCTACGCCCACAGCCCCTCGAGTACTAAAACCTGTGCTCTCTTTCTGGTCTTGATTATTGACAATGGACTCACTTGGACTACCTGCCTCTAAACTAAAATCATCATGCCCAAGACCTTGTGATTTCTTGAAGCTACTATCCCGCACAAGATGGGGAGTGGATAGACAATCCCTCTAAAACTTGTAATAGGCCCTCATGCAGAGCAAAACTGACTCGTGTCAAGTCCTGACTATATCCCTTCAAATGCTCGAAACATCTTTGCCAGCTCAATAATGTTTGAAAGTTTAAATATGCATTCATACTTAAGAAATTTCTTGGATAAATGGAGTATGCTTAGCATACACACATATACCAAGGGCTTTTTCCCCTTTACAAGGCAGGTAGCTAAAGTCAAAAGGCACAATTCCATTCCCACTCACTCCACCCCCATTCACCACTCTTATGCATAGTGGGAGAACTGAATTTAGCCATAGTAGACAGTGAAAAAGAAAATCTCGGTCTTTGTGACCTGTGAGGATCATGGAAAGTTGTAAGAAATTAGTCAAAGTTTAGCATGAAAGTGACTTGAAAATGCCCAGAGGAAACTTTACCCACATCTAGGTGATACTCATACAGAGATCAAGACTAGATAAGGATTTCAGTAACGAGATGCACAAGTCACATTTACATTCTTATCTTGCTCAGTCCCGTGAGTACCCCAGATATGACTCCTGATAAGGACAAAACTTGTTTGCATAGTTCAGATAAGTTCAATGCTATTTCATCATACTCTCTATGATAAAATATTATATATGCAGAAAAGCAGCATCCCACAGTGGAATTTTCTGCAAAAATATGTGTGTGTGTCTGTGAATGCACATACATTTGTGGAAAAAACATGTCCCATGGAGTAGATTGATATATAGTTTATGGGAGGAAAGGGGTGGATGGGAGTGGAGTATGTAGGGATAGAATGGGTGGACATGGGTTTTATGTCTGTTTTTTTGGCTACCTCCCTTGTAAGGGTGAAAAAGCCTTCGGTATATGTATGCATGGTGCCACAATATCTCGGTCATCCCATGGAGTAAGATGTCTGTATATGTGTTTATATGTATGTATAGCAAAAAGCCCTTTCCCCCTTATAATGGGAGGTTGCCCAGCAGAGGCCCACACCCACCCTTCACCCATCCAAATCTGGTTTATTGCCCCTCCTATCTTGACTCCTTGTGGGCGAAAGAAGGTCTATCTCCTGCAAAAGTGCTCGAGTCAGAGGCAATGCAGTAATACCTCCACAGCTGAAGATGGTTTACCCCCACTGATTCATTAGATGGCACCACTCCCCCCACACACCTCATCCTATCAATATACCAATGGCTTCTTCCCACATATAAGGAAGCTGGCCAGCCAAGGCATACTCCCACCCGTCACCCAAGTGTTTCCCTTTTATCTTAAACTCCAGGATGGAGGGTCATCCCCCACTCCTGCCCACTGCCTGAATCAGAAGCAATATAATTTTTTTTTACCCCCTCATGCACTCGAGGTTATAAAAAGCAGACAAATCCTTTTGGGCAGTACAAATTTATCATACACGCCAGGGTGACCAGATTTTGAAAAATGGTATACGGGACAGCTAAATTGGAGAGGTATATGGACAATGCGTCTTCATTCCTCACGTGCACTTCAGGCGAGAGTGCGGTCGTAACTGAGAATGACTTAAATGGCCAATACCCTCGCCGTGGTATCAGATCCGCTTGGTGCTCAGATATATATATATATACATATGCATATATATATGTATGTATGTATATAAATTTCATTCAAATATTGTTGCTTTCGAATTATTATACCTGTAAAATGTAAACATTTCTCAGATTTTCATGAGAAGTGTTTAATAATCTTGAAAATACGGGACAAAACGCGTCCCGGGGAGAGTCGATACAGGACGTGGGACAGATGTACATAGGGCGATCCCGTATAATTCGGAACGTCTGGTCACCCTGACACACCTACATATATAGGGGATAGGAACAACGCTCGCGAAGTTGAGCCTAATTCTCTCCAATTTATCATGCCTAGGCTCAAATTCATGTACAGTTCCAACTTGGTCTATATCCATAATTTCTATAACAATTTTAGACCAGCTCGAACCACAACCACAAGCATTTATGCATCTACATAGAAAAATACATTTCTTCACATCTAACTATACGTTTTCATGATCATACAGTCTTCAGGACTTCATAGCCACCATGGAAAGAAAAAAAATATGACGTGGATCGAGTGTTTGACAAAATAAAACCCTCGAGATCCTTCATAGACTGCCTTGCATTTTTCAGAGATTACAATAATACATCGTTCCTTCTTAATTACAAGAATATTCTAAACTCTAAAATGTGATGGTCAATGGCAGTGAACGAATTTTTTCAACCAGCCACTATTCGTGTAGCTGCATTTCATGAATACATAAAGTTACACAACTTGGTAGGAAGTTTCTGTAAATTTGATGACTGTGTGGAGAAAATAAAAAATTATATATTTCTAGCCTACTCCCTATTTCATTGTCAATATTTTAGAATATAAATTTATTTTCATGTGAATAAACCAAGTAACGTCAATCTGGAAAAGATGTATACATATAAGACTTATGAAAACACGACTCCGTGCGCGTGGATTGTATTTATGTAAACACCTAAACAAAACTGGAGCTCGCGACATCGTCTGCCTCAGTTGACGTTCGTCTTTATAGGTAGAAAGTGTGACGGATAAGCAAAATGGCTATTGCAAGAGTAGAAGATGTCAAAGGGAAAGGTGAGAATTATATATATGTAATACAGTTAGTTAAAGATAGAATTGAACTAAATATTTTTGTTTGGTATTTCCATTTTAACGGAGGAAGGTCTCACAAATACTATTGTTCTTGTCTATCGTTAAAAGTAATGTAATACCAGGAAGATGTTTAGGAATTCATAAATACAGTGATGTAAGTCATGTGTTAATCGCAAAAGAATACATCTTGCTGCGTTTTGCAGCAGAGGACTGGAGGAGGAAATAATGTTCGTGGATTCGTGTGTTCATTTGAATAAATAACCACGTTTTTACCATTGAAATATAGGCGATTACGTGGAGACATGATCGAGATGTGGAAGCACTTTAATATATACCAGAGAGAAATCCTCCCAGCTTCCTTGAGGCCCACTGTCAGACCAAGACAACTACATAGTAAACAACTATTCCGACATCGTCCTAATGATGGGATGTATGGTGCTCATCATAATAGCTTCTACCATCGAGTAGCCAGGATGTGGAACGGACTACCATCTGAGGTTGTCGAGGCAGGGACTGTTAGCTCTTTTAAAAACCGCTTGGACTGCCACTGGAGAGACTTCAAACTTAGATTTGACCCGTCAGCCACTCCGCCAGAGCAAAAAGCTATAGTTTAAGTTTACCCTGTGAGCGCAGCGAAGAGTCGTCTCCTCGACTGGTCTGCGTAATATGCTTAAGTATGCTTAAGTAAGTAAGAAGGTTTTTAGGTTAGCCACCAGCATTTTCAAGGGTATGTGCAACAATATAGTAAACATTGGATTGAGATAGTTTTGTTCATAAGAGATATGTTTTATGTAAGGTCAGAAGTTGTCTTGTAACAACTTTACTTATTACCCAGATTTGAAGTTCTATTAAAACTCACCATCAAATATCAGGCAGTGGGAAGTGAGAAACTTCTTACTTACTTAGTTTACTTAATGAAGTTCTGAGGTCGATCCTCAGAGCCGTAGTGGACTACCGCTGCTGCCAGTCCTGTTGTCCTTCCTCACGAGGGTCAGTTAGTCTGGTAGTGAGTTTTGAGAGAACCTACTGATGGCAGTGTAGCCTGGCACTGGAGACTCGTCTGGCACCTTCCGCAGGAGCCTGTCCAGTGCATGTTTGAAGCTGTCCACCGAGCATTTAGTTTTCTCTCTCACCTCTTTTGGGAGGGTGTTGAAGATTTTTGGACCCTCATGGCCTAGGCTGGTTGCCAGTAGGGTCTTAATCCTTTCCAGGGCTCTTGATGGGAGAGTTTGTCTCTCACATTTGCGCCCATGCCTTACACTGTGGTATGACTTGATTGTAGAGGGCGTGGGGTCCGGAACAAGTCCCTCAAGGATTTTCCATGTGTAAATGGCCCTGTATCTTTCCTCCTCTGTTGAGAGTATAGACCTAGTGCTCCCAGGCGATCCCAATAGTTGAGATCTTGCATCCCTTTGATGTGCCTGGTGTAGTTCCGTTGGACAGCTTCAAGCATCTGGATGTCTCCGCGTTTGTGTGGTGACCAGAGTTGGCTACAATAGTCCAGGATCGGTTGGATAAGCGACTTCCAGAGGGTAAGCATCACTTGAACCTCTCTTGAGGAGAAAGTCCTTAGGACCCAGCTGGCCATCCCTCTTGCTCTATTTACTGACTGCATGATGTGGTGTTGGAAAGTGGCATCATCACTTAAGTGAATGCCCAGGCATTTCACATGGGCTTTGGGTGTGATTTTCATACCTTGGAAAACCAGCTAATTATTTACTGACATTGAGTTGCCTCCCTGCCTGGCCAGGGCTGTCGAGAACCAACACACCAAGCCTGTTGTTCCATTACCACCTAAAACTTGGGTGGACCAATACACGAGTCGTAAATAATTTATTTGTTAGAAAAAATCAAGGGCCAACCTGTACACGAGATCATATTTGATATTATACTCATATACAAGTAAATTATTTCTTAGAAAAACTCAGGGGCCAACGTATACAGTAAACAGATCAGGTCTCGTGAGGAAAAAGTTTTGGTTGCGGTTCAAGTTAGATTAGGTGACTATCTACAAGTAGTCATGCTGATCACAGACTTCCACTGTCCTCCACCCCAAAACACCCTCAGAATGTTACATTTGGGTTTTGTTGTTACCAGACTCACAGCCAGCTACATGGAAAACTCTGTGTATGACCAAATAATATTCTAAACATTATTTAAGTTTTATGCAAAATATACACAGCAGAAACATCATGGACCACTTATTCTTATCATGTACACCAGATGGCCAAGGAGTCAGTCTGGATAAAGGCCCACTGTACCTGGTACTTCATTCAGAAACAACAATAAAAGTATATAAGCAATAATATATATGATAATAACATAATAAATAGGTACATTGGGTCCTCCCAAGGTACTACCATTCAGTGTACCAAGTACATTGGGCCTTTACCCAAACTGCCAGGCCATCTGGCATACGTGAGTAGAATTAGTGGTCCAAGATAATGTTTCTGTCATGTGTGTTTTGCTTGAAACATATAAATAATGTCCAGAATATTACTTGATCACAAAGTTTTTTTATATAGTTGATTATGATTTGGACCAGAAAAAATAGAAATAAGTAATAATTTGAGGGTGTTTTGGGGTGGAGAATGGTAGAAGACTATGATAAATGACACTCGACAAAACCACCACATTCAAGTACCCACCGTTAGTTCCAAGATAATTTGAGGTTAAAGCATAGGTTCAATTAACCATCTTAAAAGTCAACCAAAAAAAAGTCATCCCTGATTTGTTTACTCACGACATACCATCAGAGTTTATATATTTGTGTTTTCTGTATTTGCAGTTCATTTGGTGGAAGCAGACCCAGCACCGGGGGGAATGCAACTTGTCAACCCATACAGGACAAATAAATCGCAGCCCATGGACCTTGTTGAACTTGCATCTGAGATTCAAAAGGTAAATTGTCATAGGGAGTGGAGTGGATTAATGTTCTGGGATCTGGAGGGGAGACAATTGCTGGATGACTGTTCAGTTCCCACTAAGAGTGTGTATGACAAGAGTAGGACACGCAGTTGTAAGTTCCTGAATCTAAGCAACAACGGTGGATGATGGCTAAAAAGATTAATCAGTTGACCAATCATTGCCACAAGTTTCACAAAGTGGAAAAGCCACAGCTCCACAAGTGGCTGGCATTGGTCCCTGGAACCGCATACAGTTCTCTCCGGGAAGAAACTTTGAACTGTTGTATGTATTGTATTAGTGTAGGACTATGTGTGTCACTGGCTAAAAGTTGCAGGAAGCAGAGACCGGTTGCCAGTTGTCAGCTCTATATGTGTAAAAAAAATATATATATATATATAGATCAGTAGTTCTTAACCAGGGGTACTTGTACTCCGAAGGGGAATGAAACCTTGAACCTGGGGGTGAGACATGATAGCCAGTGCAATGGTACTGTACATTTATCATGAGAAAGCAAAGCAATGTTTGTATCACTAATACTTTTCATATGTTCGCATTGTATTTATATTGGATTTTTTACTAAGTGTCAACCCTTTAGGTCTGCACATCCTGATACAGGTGAGAGGGTTGGCAGGTTTTGAAAAAGGATAGCTTCACTGTAGGACCACATGAGGGTACCTGTCATTGGTCCCTGGAAATGTACTCCCCAGCTTGAAGAAGTGGGAGATGATCCTATCTTAAAGACCATGGAGGAGAAACAACAAAGTGTTGGGCATGCTCTGCCTTTGTAATCCTTTGTAGTAAGATTTTGCTTACTGTGGTATGTCTTTCTATAACCAGAAATAAAATTTTATCAGTATAGTGTCAGCCAGAGCCTTGGCAGCCAGTCATGGAAAACCATCATGACATATATTAAAATAAAAGCTAAGGGTTGATGCTTTCATATACATATCCTGACGTAAAGGAGATTGAAGTTCGTAAATAATGAAACTACCTAATACTGTCATTTGTATCTTTGTTCAATTTTATATAAATATACATGACTTCCTTTGCAGGCTGACAAGTTCGTACATGCCAATGTAAGCAACAAACTACAAGTCATCGCTGAACAAGTACGATTTTTACAAGAGCAGGCCAGGAAAGTATTAGAAGAAGCAAAGGACAGTGCCAACCTACATCACGTGGCTTGCAATTTTGTTAAGAGACCTGGAAATATATATTACTTATATAGAAGACCGAGTGGCCAGAAATATTTCTCCATGTTAAGTCCCAAGGTAATTAAATTGTTTCATTTGAGTTGTTTTTATGAAATGATAATGTTTTGCTATAATTTTTCTTAAAATAATTTGTCATTAAATCTCATCAACACCCTCACCTCTGTCTGGAAGCACAACTCCTCCTCCTCCTCCTCCTCCTCCTTTTCCTTCCCTTCATACCAGCTGGTGGCCGAAACATCCACTAATACAACACAGACATCAATCCAACATCTCTTCTGCATCTAATATTTTAGGGACTTTAGTCAACATCTGTGGCTCAGTATTCATTTGTGATAGGAGACCAATCACCCCCCCCCCCCTCTTTCGCTCTCTTGCTCTCTAAAAAAAAAAAATGTTAATCACTTTTATCTTCTATCCTTCCAATCTGCTATCTATATACCAAGAGCTTTTTCCCCCATATAAGGGAGGTAGCCAAGTCAAAGGCATGAACCTACTCCCACCCACTCTCCACCACCCATTCCTCCTCACCATCCATTCCCCCCCTCTCATCTTAACTCCTCACTGATGATGGGTCATCCCTGTATCCTGCCCACTGCCCTGGGTCAGAAACAGTGCAGCAAGATGCAGTACATCCGCACTAAGGCCACATCTCTTAATCACTCCCCCCTTATGCAGAAAAAGAGAAGAGTGGGAGAATTCCCTTTGGGCTGCGTCAAAATATCAATCACACAAAAGCACCCCCCTACCCTCCCTTCCTTGAATAACAGTATCATTTATACAAAGCCACTCTCCACTCATTCCTATCTCCTCCCTTCTCCCCTCCTTGCTCAACAGACATTCCCCTCTTGCTCAATGCCCCTTTCAACCCATTCATCTATCCCATTCTGCTGCCCTCCATAAACCTCTTCTTTACTGCCTCTATGACAACACCTGAGTGCAGTATTGTTCCCAAGGATAGAAGCACTGGATATTGTTGACAAAAAATCTTGATATCTATGATGGGGCATGAGGGCTTGTTGGCTTGGAGATATGCAGGTTTCCAGTCAATGGAACTTAGCAGCAATTATCACTTATTCTGGGAGCCACTAGTCGCTGATTAAATGAAGTGGCCTTGCTCTGGATATACTGTGTCTTGCTGCATTGCTTCTGACGCAGGGTCATCCAGGAGGAGCCAAGATGATAGGGAGGGCTGGTGAATGGGAGTGGAATTATGCCTTATGACATGTATGTACTGCCAGTTTATGGCACACCTTTAGAAGCAAATGGGTGAGGAGTAGGCGCAGCCTTCAAACTAAGTCTGGTACGATCATTTATTGTCTATTTTCTTCACATGATTTAGAGAAATAAATAACCTGGTACCTGTCCTCGTTTTACAAACGGGTGACATGTTGGCCCCCCCCCCACTACATTGCTCAGGTCAAAGTATATATAGGGAGACAGCACTTCCACAGCAGGACCTGGCAGTTGGAGTTGGTTTGTCCCCATTGCTTTGTTATAGGGTAATCCCTTTCCTCATCCATACAAAATAATCTATAGAGCAGATAAGAATACCACTCCTTCAGGCCAGTTCATCCTTTCATCCATTTACAACCTCCATTCATTCTTTTTAGGACTAATGGCAGTAACCTGCTTGTGGTAGTCCTGCAAGATGGACAGCAGAGCCACCTATTTCCAAAACTCATCAACCCACTCGGTTCCATCAGTAGGTGCCGTCCTCTTGGGCCAATGCTTGGTCTCCCAACTGGGCCCAGGATCTCTCCACCAACTTCTATTATATTTCTTTTGTCTTTTCACATTTTGGGGGCTGACAGCTCGTGACTACTCCCCTCCTACTTTCAGCCAGTGACATGAAAACAGTCCATACCAATACAGCAGAGGCAAACCTCCAAAACCCCTTCCCAGAGATGTCTGTAGTTGTTGTTGTTGTCGTTCCTTGGGTAGAGCCGGTGGCCAGGGCTGGTTGCCGCCGTTTGGCCCCCAACTCTTGGGGTTGGGGGGTTGTCCCACGACGTAGACACTGCAGCTCCAGGACCTGTCTGTAGTAGGTCCTCAGGACTGTTGCTACCCATTATGGGGCTATAGTTCCATTATATCATGCCCTGTTTTACTTGCTCAACATTCGTCATGCAGGGCCTCTGTTTTCTCATTCCCCCACTTCATTCTTGGTCTTCTTCAGGAGTTCATCTGGTTCAGCTTTCCACAGTTATTGCTATCCCTTCCTCACTCATTTTTCCCATGAGCTAAAACCATTCTTCAAAACTTAGATTATTGTATCCAATGGCTGCCCTGTATCTATCTGTATACCAAGGTCGTCGTTGTCCTTTTCTTTTTTCTTCTTCTTCTTCCTCCTCTTCTTTTTTGAGGTAGTCAAGTCAAAAGGCACTTACCCACTCCCATCCACCCTTTCCTGCAGCTGTCTTACAAACTCCATTTTCTGCCATCTCATTTCTGTTTCCATTATTGTAATACCTACCATATTTCTCAGACACATTCAAACTTACTGACTGCCTTCTTTAAAACCCAAATCTGCTCTATACAGTGCCTTGGCTGGATGACCGCATTGTGAACAACTGCCCAGGATGTAATACCTCACCCCATACTGTTCAACATGTAATGGAAGACTGCATTATACACAATCATGCACACAAACAACGCAACGTACACCCTATAAAGGATTTGTAGGAAAACCCCGTTCTGGCCGTGGCATTCCTTGGGGAGACAGGACTGCTCAGACAGACAGTCTAGGGAACAACAACAACTTTAATCTTTCTACTCAACACATTAATCCCTAAAACTACTGCAGTCATACTTGTCTCCCATACCCTTGCAAAGTAACAAGGTTGCCTGAACAAAGAATACTAGCTGCTTGTACCATCATCCTGATGGGATTGAGAAGCTGTTCCAAATACAAATCACCACTGCAAGGCTTCATTTCTCAAAAATAGAATGGATATCAAGACCTCAGACCCTGCTTTTTCTTACGTGTGCACTTTTTCTTCATAGGAATGGGGTAGCAGTTGTCCACACGAGTACCTTGGAGCATACAGGATGGAGCACGACCATTCTTGGACACCAGAAGATCAAATTGAAGCAAAAACTGCAGACCAGCAGGTGATCAACAAAATCATATCCACATCAAGTACGTTATCCATCACCATGGGAGACTGAAGATGCAGTTGTGGACATTGCTGGCAATTTGTTTTGGGTCCGTATTTTCAGTTGTTGCAGTCTTGGAGTGGCCAGTAAATAACAGGACATTGTGTTTCTTACTTGGGAGACCCATTTGATTGTATGAAAACAGTTACGTTGCTTCAGTTCTCTTGCAAGAGATTTGTGGCCGTAAGGTATTGGAGTAATTTATATATTTTTCCCTAACCTGAGACTGTAAAAATGTACTCAAGATTTTCTTGCTACAAGTGCCAGATACTTTCAGCTGAGAAGCAGATGTGAAGAGTGGCTAGATTGCACAAGCCAGTCTGAACTGGGCTCCACCCTTATGAATAAGTCTGACATTTGTCACAACAAAATCTATTCATTGTAATCCTGGTACAAGGATTATATGAAGATCAGGTTGTTGCACAGAATGCACTGTGGGTTCTTCATAGTGGTTATGTGCCAGCACCACTGGAACGTGCCTCAACTCGGTTATTTTCTCCTATGATTTAAGTATCCATGTTTTATTTGTCAACCTTATAGGTTCTGTTCAATACTTAAACCTTTGAGAAGGTGTTAGAGGCCTATGGCCTCATGCTCCTCGTTTGCAGGGAAAGGGGCAGCATTGTCTTAGTCAATCATTTTTCAATGGTCTTTTCCCTTTCTTGTTTGTTTATCATTACTCTTGATGAGTAAATTTGACCTCTTGTCCAGCTTTTCTCATTAGTATATACAGATGCAAAGGTAATTAGATTTTTATATCTCCTCTTTTTAGAGGGTTGTGTGTATTGTTGTAGAGAACAATGTATGTATATATGTACACACACATGAACATGGGCATGTGTGTTTTGTGATGCATTTCAGTCCCCTCAGAACCCTTTTACAAAGAATCGAGTGTATGATCATGCAGTTTTTGATGTAGTGTGTTACAAAGTGCTTCAGTTGCATATTTGTCTCATCCAAGGTCTAAAGCTGACCAGTCGTAACCTTGTGCAGTTGGATGCACTTTGCACAGTGAAATCTATATTTCTCATGAAAGATTTAAGAACCATAAAAACTAATTTTAACAAGGCTTTTTATTATCATTTGTACTACCCTGGTCATTTATAATATTAAGTATGGCAAATTGTGAAGTAAATATTGCCATTTGATGCTGAAGAACAAATAAAAGAAATTTACCTACATGTCGAATATCCAATGTGAACCTTTGCAGGAGCTCTTTATTGTTTGGTTTAGGTTGTATACATTTGAGTGCTGGTGAAAGACTTGGTTGTTGCATTTGAAAGTCATACATGTTTTGGTATTATCTTTGAGAGGAAAGGTACATGTACTCTGGCTGTGTCTTGTGGGAGGAACTGAGAAATCTAGGATGTTTACATGGGGTATGACCCATCATCCAGGAGCCAAGAGAAGAGAGAGGAATGGGATTGGAGTATGTGGGATGAAATAGGTGGGAGTGGATTTATGCCTTTGACTTTGGCTACCTCCCCTGTAAGGGAAGTATATGCATGTATGTATGGTATTAGTGTATGCATGTATATAGTATTGGTGTGTGCGATTGGGTTTCTGCTTGTGCCTCCAGTTTTGAGGCTGCTTGCAATGGAATGGGTATTGTGGGAAGGGTGATTTACTTGTTTGGTGAGGGAAGGATTTCTTTACATCTCATTTCTCTTGGAGAGCTGGGCCTCTTCTTAAGCAGGGTTGTAGATGTTGGGGTGGGATGTATGGAAGGTTCTTAAAATTCATATGGGAAGAGGGTGAAGGTTTAGGTTGAGGATTCTAGTGGCACATGTGAGGAGGGTGTAGTTTGTGAAAGGAGTTCTTGTATCATGGTTGACCTCTTGGTGTGGTCATTCAGGTGGAACTATTGGGATGGGTTCATCTGAAAAAATTGTGGAGACCTAGAGTATGGGACTGATTTATCTCCATTGCAATATTGGAATTGGGCAGGTAAGTTAGTGAGAACGACTGATGAGCGATGGAGCACGTGTGTTACTTGTGGACACCACGAGACAGGAAGTGTGGAAGAGGAAGATCAGATAGAAGGTGGAGAGACGAGATTGAGAAGTTTGCAGGAGTGATGTGGCAGAGGATGGCACGGTCATGTGATTCATGGAATGCTATGAAGGAGGCCTTTGTTTAGCAGTGGACTCAGGATGGCCAATTTGATTGATTGCAATATTGTCCTTATGGACAGAAATGCTGGTTGTTGACGACATACACAACACACCTTCTCACTAAGCTGTCATGAAATAATTATTCGATTTACAAGACACCTTTCTTGCTATAAGGATTCATTAAAAGAGAATCTATTCCCAGTCAAGTCTGTATTGCAATAGTGTAACTACAGACAAGTTGTTCTAGCATTACAGAGCCAATCTTTTCTTGATCTCTGATGCCAATTCTTCTCGTCTAACAGTTGTTTCTTCTCTACTGGACACGTCCCTTAGCTTGACAATTCCATCCTTTACTTCATTTTCTCCTATAATGCACACAAATGGAATTTTTCTATCTTCACAGTACTGTAAAGAAATAACCAGATTTAGAACTCTGTTCCATAACAATATATATATATATAACACACAGGAACCCACAGTCGGAGAAAGAATAAACATAGAATAAAGAATAATACAATATTTCGGCAATCAAATGTAGCCCTCTTCAGGTACTTTCCTGAAGAGGGCTACAGTTGATAGCCGAAATATAGGATTATTCTTTATTCGAAGTTTATTCTTTCTCCGACTGTGGGTTCCTGTGTGTTATCTACAAATGTGCTACTACATTTCTATTTAGAAATATATATATATGTATAAAATATGAGCATATGGAATGGAAGGTACAACAATAAAGCCAGATATATACGGGCATATGCAATGGAAGGTACAGCAATTAAGCCACACAAAAATACTGCTTTGTAGTACCTGCAACTGATTCAGGAATTTGGGATTTTTCTTGTAAGGAAATTCCACATTCAAATCCTGTTCGTGAAGCTCAGCAGTGAGTTTCATACACTCTGGTAACATTCCTTTCCCTGCTGCTGCTACGTAAGCATGGGTGTCCGTTGTCCTCATCTAAAGAAATAATGAATTTATGAATAAAGTGGACCATTCATTCTTAATATTTTAATTCAACCACTTTAAAAAATTGTCTATTCATAAAATGTTACAGTATTATATGACAGTTTCATGCACAAGTACCTATAAATATATTGATACAAGACAAGCAAACTATTTGAAGAAAGGAATTAACATTATACTAAAAACATACATATACCAAAGGCTCTTTCCCCCTTTCAAGGGAGGCAGCCATACTAAAAAATTATTTATTACACAAAATGGGCATACGAGTTCTTACCTTCCCTTCGCTGATCTTCTTCCTCTCCATGAGGGCGAAGAGGCGTTCAATCCCAAAGCTGACACCGACACATGGAACCGTTTTTTTCTTTGGATCAAACATCCCAACAAGCTCATCGTAGCGCCCACCACCGGCAACGCTGCCAACAGTTCCTTCACCACCATCATTCAACTCGCATTTTAATACAGCTTCATAAATAACTCCTGTGTAGTAATCTAGCCCTCGTGCCAAGCTCATATCAAACACTAACTTGGTATCACATTTCAAGCATTTGGCATATTCAAATAGAAGTGTCAGGTCATTCAGTCCTGTCTGAAATACACAAGAATTTTCTTCAATCAAAAACCAGTCTTTCAGAGTTTAGGTCACTCCAGGATTGTAAGCCCCAAACAAATGAAGGAATGTGTACCAATGTTATGTACTTTCTAAAACACATGATTCATCTAGGGGGTTTGTAAACAGATTGTAAACTCAACAATAAAGACAAATATGATGAAAGAAAAGGTATTCTAGACTTAGAAAGAATGAAGCTGTAAAGCTGGCAATTTTATGCAACAAATAAAACTGCTTCAATCCATCTGTTGCCCGATGTCTTTTGCAGAAGACCCATAGCTCCCAGGTTACTGGCAACAGCCACCTGCCTCACAATATATGAAATGGTATACAGGTCACAGAAGGAAAACAAAAATATAGGGAAAAAAAAGCAACATGAAACTGGGAAACGGATCCAGCAAGTAATAACTACTGCCCCAAATTTCAGTGACTGGAAAGCCAATGCTCCATAGCAGCTAGCATTGATTCCTCAAATAAGAAAAAATGGACATCCATAGCATATTAGTGTATGTCTGTTTCTGTCACCACCTCAGTGGACAAGGACAGCAGATGCCTACTGTCAGCTCTCCTTATTTGGAAGAGAGGATGAAGAACAGTCTTATGATAGAGATGGACCCTTCCCTATTGGGGGCACCTCATGGAGAATAGTACTGCAGTAGATATAGTAAAATGAAAAGGATGATAACGACATCAGTTGTCTGTTGTCAGTTCTCCTTGCATGAAAGCATGAAAGAAAAATACTTAATGAAGACATATGTTACCTGGGAGCCATGGGTGTCATACAAGAAGCATCTGGTACAACAAATTGATGAAGAGAGTTCCTCCCCTATCTATGCAGGTCCCACATCTTCTCAACCATCAGTTCAAGACCAACACTTCTCTCTAATTCCCAACAATGACTGCTACCTGGCCCCAACAGTCCACATACAATAGACAGAGGTGATGGTTTTAGCCATAGCTACATATCAAAGGCCCTTTTCAAACTACACCTACCTGAGCATCTTTGGATGGACTAAGGAGGTCGTCCTTCTTTAGCTTCTCAACGAGTTCCTCCTTGCCAGACAGTTTCACATACTCGCCAATTCGATCCGCAATATCTTCATCAAGACCCTTCTGCTCCGTCATTTCTTTGCGTACCTCCTCCCATGGGCTCTTGTCCAATTTATCTACAGCAGAGCAAATTGCTCTAAATTTGTCGGAGGGAACGCCACAACTACCAAAAAGTCCATCTAGAACTTTACGGTGGTTTACCTAAGAAATGATAAAACCTTATATTCTACCAAGAAACATAACAAAGATTAAATGCAGTATATCATGAGATACATTGAATCGTAATTCATGCAGTATATAATGAGATACAATGAATTATAATTAGATATATAATACTTAATGCAACCTTACCTTTATAACAAATTCTCCTAAATTCAACTTCCTAAGGGTTTGGTCCACAATCTGAATGCACTCTACGTCTGGCACCATTGCATCATAAATACCAGCAATGTCGAAATCACACTGGTAAAACTCACGGTACCGACCTAAAATGGGGAGTAATTTATATTGAACAGGGACAGCATATTTCTTTTTAAACCATCTGCTTTTAGCTGCTCTACAAGATGGATAGGTATTGACCCCTTGTGTTGAAGCTTAAGGGTTTAAGACCATATGATTTTATCACCTTCATGTATAAGCTCGCTGGCTGAGCAGATTAGGGCGTCGTTACTTGCGGCAAAGGTCGAGGTGAGGGCAGTTCAAATCCTGCCGCCGGCGAAGTTGAACCCAGGGCATGGTTTATTAAATTCCAAGCTACAAAGCCCTCTGTGAGGGGCACCGTACTAGCCTCCCGATAGGGGGTGTGTGTGTGACATTAAACCATATCATCAAAGGTCCCCAACCTTTTGTGATCTATGCAGCCCACTAAAGACGACTAAACGAGTTGGGGTGGAGACTACTGCTGACTGCACAAATACAACCAACTCCAATGATTGAAATGATATCAAATGAAGAAAGTTAGATGTGAAGGGGGGCATCTGATATGAGGAATGTCTGTTGTACAAAGAAGAAAGATCATAAAAGATAGGGAGTGAAAGGTGTGTGGTTGTAAGAGAGCGAGCAACTGAACTGGCCTGGATGGATTTCTTCTTAGCTCTGTATAATTCCTGAGTAACGGGGGAAGGGGTGTCACTGTGTAATGAAATAATGGGGGTACACCAGTTCTAGCTGTCAGGTCTTGGTGTGGAGGTGCTGTGTCTCGTTCCATTGCCCTTGACCTTAGCAGAGTGGCAGGGGATGACCTTTCATCCATGAGCTGAGATGGGAGGAACAATGAAAGGGTTTCTGGATAGGTGTAGGATGTAAATTGGCCACCGCCCTCATAAGAAGGAAAGCCTTTTGGTATATCATTACCCTGATGAAGAAATTACCAAGTTTTTTTTTCTGGATTTTTGCTTAAATCAATTCTTCATCACATTGCCCTTTTAGTGGTACAATTGCCAATGTCATATCTACTGTCTGAATAGGTTAAAACTAAGGAACATTATATACATTTATACAAAAAAAAAAAAAAAATTCTATATTTCCAGAAAAGTTTAAAAAATTACTTGGGCACTTTCTTTATGAGGATGGCAATATGTTGGTATATACAGACCTCTTGTCATAGCGGGATTGTCTCGTCTGTACACACGTGCAATATGGGCCCGCTTGATGTTGGCAATCTTGTTCATGGCTACATAGCGAGCAAATGGTACAGTCAGATCGTATCGCATAGATAGGATCTCCCCTCCTTGATCTTGTAAGTCATAAATAAGCTTGGAATCCTCCCCATACTTCCCTGTGAGAACTTCCTGAAAGATGGAGAAAAGGTAAACAAACTATCATCTGATACCTCTTCTTAAAACTTTGGTTTTATAAACTAAAGAAAAGTTATACAGACGACCTATCTGTTGTACAATGTGTTCAACACACAAATATAACAATATCATATTAATACTACAAAAGAACTCATGACAGTAGCAATAAAATTTACAACTACAGAACCACAGTCCCTCAAAAACCGTACCTTCAATTCAAACACGGGAGTTTCAATTCTCTCGACACCATGAGCATCAAAAACTTTTGAAATTATTTCAAACACCTGCAAAATTAAAGTGATTTACAATGTTAAATTCTTCCAAATAACAATAAAACATGCACCACAACACATATATAATCTTTACTGTCTTCAGTAATGAACCTCATCTCCCACCCTCATACTTATGATATCTTTTACAACTAATCTATTCATTCTGGAATGCACTAATAAATCAATCAATCAATACAATATACCTCTGTGTTTATAAATCAAACCATACCTCATATACATGGCTTCTGACCACCATACACTTTTCAAATTATTTCTGCTTGAGAACATCAATCTACCTTCTCCTCTTCCCCATTCCTCTCTCTTCTTTATTTCATCCCTTCTATGTTCAACAAAACATCACAAAGTGACAGCTACTGCCATCACACCCACCTGCCTCCTTACAGCCATCTCCTTTGGTCCATAGTCACGAGTACCTTTGGGCGTCTTCAGCTCAAATTTGCTCTTTTTACTTTTCTTGCTTACGTCCATCTTTTTAACACCATCCTCTACCTTGAAATAGAAATTGTGAAATAAAATTAACAACACTGGTTAACATTATTAAAACCTAAGATACTACATACAGTGTATGTTCACTACCTAAATATCTAATATAATATTCTAATAATGAAATAAACAAACAGCCCAATCAAATAGTGATGTAGGACCAGAAAATAATAATCTACCGGTGCTATTATAGCGTGAGGTCTACCACCATATGTCGCCCACCCAGGTGCAGCCTGAGGTCTACCGCGTGACCAGCGTTCCTCCAGAAATCTCCCCGCACCTGTCCATCAAACATGTGACCTGCCCAATTACATAAAAAACGTGACCTGTCCAAATTATGTGTTTATCGCAAAAATAAATGTATGGAAATGATAGACCTCACACTATAATACTAACGAGAGGTAGATCCCATGCTATAGTGTGGTAGACCTCATGCTATAGTAACACCAACCTACCTATCTACAGTACAACTTCTCATAGGAATATACCCCTAGAGCAGATTGCCTAATTCCACACTGTCCTGTTTAGCTCCCTCTGTTACCCAAGTGGAAGATTCAATGACAGTATTCTTTTTCCCCCTACCACAAGGGAGAGGAGCTACGATGAGAGGGAGGAAGGGGAATGGAATGGGTGGGAGTAGCTATGTGCCTTAGACTTGGCTACCTCCCTTGTAAGGAGGAAAAAACTCTTGATATATAGAGATAGACCTACAGTATATATCGAAGGTTTCATCCAGCTTATAAGGGAGGTAGTCAGCCAAAGCACGCACCCATCTCAGTCCCATCCATCATCCAATTGGTTCCCTTTCCTTTTACCTCCTTTTGGATGACAGGTCATCCCTGTCTCCTGCCCACTGCCTGGGCCAGAAGGAACGTAGCAAGACGTGTGCAGCTATGTGTGCATTTCCCTAATTATAGTATATTGGCAAGGAACAATGCTCATGAGGTCCTATCTTTTACTCTCCAATTATGTGTAAGATTCAACAGTCTTGGATCACATGTCAGACTTGTGATTGACAGCTATTACCCTCCTGAGCAAGAGATCTGAGCTCATACATGGCAGAATCTATAAGTAATGCTATGACCTTACACATACATACATACACATCCAACCCCTTATACCCATAAGAACTGGAATGCCAGTATGCAGTGTTATGATGCCTTTGAGCCCTGGGTAGGGACTTTAACTCGACTGCTGAGTTAGTAGTCGAGCACAGTGCCACTACACCAGCAAGCCATAGCAGGTTCCATTAGCAACACTCCGAAATCTTTCTCCTCTTTCACTTTTGCAAGTGCCTCACTTTCCACTGAATAATTCAATGATAGTCTCTTTGAACTTTTATCTTTTTCCAATATTTTACATTTTCTCTGCAACCAAAGCTTTGCATCACTGCTTAGCCTGCAGGGCTTCCATCTCCTGGCCATGCAGGTCCACTATATATGGTAAACAAATGGGTTAGCGACTCATAATATTGGGTGATCAACTCAAGGAATTCATCTGCTCTTTGGATGGTCTAATGTTTTATCCATCTAAGTATCCAACACACCCTCCTCACCAGAAGCCAGAAGAGCCAGTTTAGTCACCAACAATACAACAATATGGTAGGTAGTACAGGGTTAGATGTCCAAAAAGAAAGGTAACTGTGCCTCACCAAACATACAAGGCTACACATTACTGACAAAATATCCTACAATATATTCCCTAAACATTATAAGGTCAATGAAAAAAATATAAATCCACATACAAGACTACACACTACTGACACTACAGTACTGTATATTCCCTGAACATTATGTGGTTAATAATAAAAGATAAAAACCAATCCTCCAGATGTAGTTCCATGCATAAGGAGTCACCAAAGCACAAAGAAGTTCTCAACAGCTCAGCTGTCCATTTCACCCACATTGTCATAGGCATACAAATACACCCCAACATGATTATACACTACTGAGTTGTGGGTGCAATATATATGCTACTACTTTAAAGGAGTACATTATTTTCAAGCACAATGGCACTGCACATGCAATGTATTTTGTAATTACTTTTCACTTTCATACATAAACAAATTCTAACCTACAACAATGCAAGTTTCATGCAAAAGCAATTACATTTGTGGAGTAACAGTGGGCAAAGTAATGTAAGTTGATTTATATGCAAGTAAGCGCATAAGAAACTGTAAACAGACAAAGCTGGCTCCCTTAAATATCTGGAATTTTTTTTCCAAAATTGGAAAAGGTAAGTGGTTCAATTTAACTGGTTGCCAAAGATAGGCATTTCTTCCTATCCTTTCCTCCTACTTCACTTAATTCCTTCACTCCCTTTTCCCCATAGTTTCCACTTCTTTCTGCCTCCTAAAACCAATAATTAATTTCCTATTCCACCATCTGTCCCAATATTCTGAACTCTCTTATTTGCTTTATGTCTTTTAAGCTACATAAAGGTTCAATCAACTTCCTAAAACACTTCCTTTTTCTTCATGTCTCAAGACAGACTACCAGACCACCTACTACATCAACCCTTCTCCCCGTAGACATCAGCCTCACAGAAAAATCCCTCCAAAGACAAGGAAGAACTACATTGGCATACTTGCATTCAGGTCACCATTCAGCACAAAGGCAGTACCAGCACAGAATAGGGCTGGCTACAGAAACAAACTGTCTTAGATTCAACCACCATAAGGAAGACATCAAACACTTCATCTTACACCCCACCTTAGCTACACCCAGACAACACGATATTTCTTCCCTGAGTGACTTATGGGCCAATCTGGTGAATCCCTACAAGAGAGACCAGTGGCAACGGATTGACTAACTGATTGATGCATTTAACCCTTTCTAAACCAACTGCCACTTTTCCTTTTTGGCTGCCACCAATAAAATCATACCCATACTACTCCTGCCTCTAAATATCCTAATCTAATTTTTTCTAAAATATACAAAGTATAAAAGACCAGTGCAAATGGTGCTTTCTCCAAGGAAACCAGCTCTGCCTAACATACTATGTTTAAATGTAAGAGTATAAGACAACATACCTTGTACCCTATTAAACGATTTCCAGGCAGATTAAGTAGGTCAGAGGTATTCAATGCAAATGCAGCACAACTTGGCCCTAATATCCTCCAACTACGAGAACTGACCAAAGGGAAGGAGTGATACTTTGATAAAGTTCTTATCACCAACATTTCTTGTGCTTTAAAAGTGATAGCCTTTCAACTTCTTCTACAGGACCCACAGCAGATGCTTTCATGCTAACCCACAAAGACGACAGAACAGCCAACAAACTTGTGTCCTTGCCACAACTGAGGAAATAAGAAGAGTCATCTTTGAAAACTAACATAAGTTGCACCAATTATTAAAGGTTGTAAAACCCAACATTCAGGAATGTGATCACACATTCAAAGAGGAGGCCCATGCCATTTTTGCCAAATTACCACCCATCCAGGAGGTGCTAAGATAAGAGTGAGGGTGGAGGGGAGTGGAGTGTATTTAGGGATGGAATGAGTGGGAATGATCTTATGCCTTTTTCTTTTTGGCTACCTCCCTTGAAATGGGAAAAAAGCCTTGGTATATGTATGTACCACACTAATACCTACATATAGTATTACATCCTTAAGAACCTGCCTTTTTTGTCTGTTGGGTTACAATGCCCCTCGTCAGCAATCAAAACAAAATGCCCATTCATAAAATAGTAATAATGGCTGCCTCAAGCTTCATCAACTGCAAACTTGCAGTCCCAAATCAGTTGGCAAGTCCTCCTTCATAGATCATCTCTAGGAAGAAACATAAACTTATGTCTATAGTGTATTATTGTAGGTCTGTTTCTATGCCACTAGCTGGTTGGTTATTGGCTCTCCTTACACAAAAAATTTGAGAAAAGCCAATCTAAAATTGGGGTTGATCAAGAGTTTAAGCACCAGGTCCTTGGGACTGCACTTCCCGATGAAGATGAAAAAGTTGATAATCCTAAAGATGAGCAGTGTATTACGACACTCAGCAATTTATTTTACCAGACCAACACAAGCAGGTGCTCACCAATAGTCCCTTATTTCCAATAACAACCAAGTATCATGATCACATCTAACCATCTATATAACTACTAAGTTTCCACTGTTACTCCACCAAGACAGAAGGGAGAAAACAACTCACACATTAATGAAGCTAAATAATTTAATATAGCAAACCTTTTTGGACACATCAACGCATGAAGTTATCTGTTGTTTATCCTGTGCTGAGAAAGAAGCCATGTGATCAGCCCACCTTCTTATACTTGGAGAAGAATTTGAGGATTTGACAGACTTTACTACTTGTGCTAAAACATCAAAGTCGGCTTGAGAAGGGCAGTAGCCACCAACATAACTGAATTCGGTCAGATGGGCTTCTAAAGCTACGAGATCCACTGGATTCTGTTTATGGTACAATACAAAGAAAGTGATTCCGATTACACTTCTATCACAAACTAATGTCTGTTTACTTTAATCTGCCAAAATATAAGGGAACAAAATTTACTCAGGCTGAATACATATACAGTAAAGTAACCACAGTTTGGGAAAAATTTGGGAATGACAAGAAATTTTCACTCAACAAGATTAGAGAACTAGATACTAACTGTTCAATAACATTAATGTAAAACATCACTATCAAATTTGAACAACTGACAATTTATTATTCAATATAATCAGATTCCTAAATCACAAGCTGTCAATTAAGATAATTGCATAAGTTTACTATTAATAAAAAAAAAAAAAAAAATTGTAATGAAGAAGAATGAAAATAATAATAATGAGGTTATGATACAAGTTTGAGATATGAAACCTACAAAAATCAAAATAATATTTTAGATTGTCAGGTGTCAAATGTTAACTAAGAATGATCATATACGTATCAAGCAGATTACAATAGAGATAAGTTGCGCTACTCTCTGAAGGCGAATAAAAATATGAATAATAAGAAGAATGGTAATGATGCAATTCTATATCCAAGATTACCAGATGCCAAATGTTAATTTGGAATGATCATAAAATCTCTAATACTAAACTGTCTTGTACTGCCGATGATTAATCTATCTACCCATCTACATACCATGAGCTTTTCCCCCTTTACAAGGGAGGTAGCCATGTCAAATGGCAAGCACCCATTCCATTCCCATCTACCACCCTTTCCTCTCTCTCATCTTAGATCCTTATGGATGACGGGTCATCCCTGTGTCCCATCCACTGCCCTGGGTCAGAAGCAATGCAGCAATATGCAGCACATCCACAGCAAGGCTGCTTCACTTAATCAACAACCCCCATCCCCTCTCCCTTAAGATTTACTTCCAATTTGCTGAAAACAAATTATAATCAAAATGCATAAAACTGCAACTATACTAGTTTAAATAGAAATAATATATGGAAACTGACACACAGAATATCTCCAAGTTCCCCCGTGGTTTCAATACTCTGATGTCATGATAAATCTAAACCTGGTTGAACACATGAAAACTACTCAAGTCCTCTATCAAATAGTGTTCGAGAGGCAAGGACAGGTAGCTGCATGTGGTGGTCCTGTAAGATGGAGAAGCTGCTCATTGTCAAAGCCCATCAACCCCCTCACCACCATCGGAAAGTGCCATCCTGAGAGGTTGCCATCTCTTCACTATCCCCAAGACCTCTTTCTATGAATTTCAAATGTACGTTTTACAAACTTTTTACACATGGGGAGCTGACAACCAGCAACTGTTCCCTTCCCCGACCACTTTCTTAAAGATGGTAAAGGAATCCTAGAATAACATGGTACTGTATGGATATAGCTTGGTTCACCATCTGTCTCCAGCTAAACTTAGCAAAATCAAATCACATTTTTTGTAAACTAATTTTTTTGCAATGAAATCGTTAATTAGAATAACTGCCCTTTTGTTTAAACAAGTTTCATGAAACATATATAGATTTTAAAATAATTACGTTACCCTTAAAAATTACTCAAAAAACAACCCAAACCTGTGATTTCTGACATATACATCAGATTTCTTCAAATCTGAAATAGAACTATCACAAAATGTTTTTCATCCTACCTTCACTAAATCTAACCTAACTACGCAGTAGCTCTAACCTGACATACTGTGATTAGAAAACCTAACCTAACAAGAACAGACTTTCACCCATTTCATCCCATTAGAAAAATGATGCCACAATTAATTTCTCCAGATTCTGTTACACAATAAAATTGTAACATTAAGTTCAAACTAAGGATATATGCTGTGCTGAAACCAAAACTGGATTCTACTCAAATATTACACATATTTTTCACTTTTTTTTTCATTTGAAAAATCAATTTTATCTATATGTAATGGTTAGGTTAGGTTCGATTAGATTAGGACCTATTACATATGGTAAGTTTCATGTTAAACATCCATGATTGTATGATTCTAGAATTTCACTTAGAAGTGACCACTTCATTTCTAACTAGTCTATTGCAAGGCTATTCCTATTACAGGGATGTTCTGTAACATCCCTACTGATAAAGGGCTACACTTGTTTCAGTCAACCCCTTCCATAGAAAGGAATATACAACCATCTACTGGCTACTCTAATCAATTCTGTATTATTCCTTGATGAGAAGGTTTAATCTTTAAGATATTTAAAACAACTTTAGAGGGCAAACTTAGGTAGATACCTGCAATACAGTCATTAGAACTTTATAAAAACAATGTTACTTACTTTTGCTAAACTGTCGGCCATAATACTACCGGAATTGACCACAAGCAACCACTTTATAATTGATTTCACCGACCACAGCTGTTTTTGACTTTCACACAACTCATGCGATACGCTTTCCGCAAATGTTTCCTTGCGTCAACAGATCGGAAACCATGCAATCCGTCGGAATATGACGTTCGATTTTGAAAAAAAAATCTCTGATTTGTGTGGACATATACACGTGTATATATACATATATGTGTAACTAAAAATTATTATTGTTTAAAAATACTTAATACATTATTATTTGAAATGAGTAAAGCGTATTTTTTAATATTGGTTGTCTTTAGAGCCTATATCTTATTATTCCATTTACCAAATATCAATGATAATTTAAATGTCATCATCATTTGCAAAACATATGCAGAAATTAGGTGAAATATATATGTAAATATATTATTTACTAATTGGACACCACGTATTTTGTTCTCTAATTGTATGAATATCTTTAGAAACAAAAATAAGAATATAGTTATTCGCTAAAATTATGTACAGAAAGGGGATGGACAACATTGATGATACTAATTAATTTATCTTTAATAATTATGTTGTCTATACAAAATTTTAAACAACCAAGAACACTGAAAAATAAACAAGGATTCGTAATCCAATGCTGAAGTTTCCATATGACTTCTACATATCGCACCAATGCGCCCTATGCCACACCGCTTATGCAAGTATCTCTTCGTCTTCTTCCACGCTTCCAATCTTACGGCGTCCAGTCAGTGACACTAGAGTTCCATCTCCCATCACCCTCTCTAGCTAACTTCCATGCTCAAATCAACTTCCGTTCTTTAATCATTTACATAAAAAAGGAGACTGCAAGAGACCGTAAGGCCTACACTATGAAGTTCCATGTCCATTTTCACTACCATCTCCATCCATAAAGTTATCTAACCTTCTCTTAAAACCGCCAATATTTTCTGCGATTACTGCACTGTTACTAAGTCTATTCCATTTGTTAGCCACTCTATTGGTAAATCAGTTTTTGTCCATATCCTTCTTAAATCTAAAATTGTCCAATTTATATCCATTGCTGCGAGTCCTGCCCTGTTGTCTTAACATGATGATCTTGTCTACATCACCCTTGTTAAAACCCTTGACCTATTTAAATACCTATAGTAGATCAACCCTTTCTTTAATTCTTTCCACAGAGTTAAGATGCCTAAACCTGACTATATAAGGCAAATTTCCGAGCCCATGTATAATTTTGGTCATTCTCCTCTATACTGATTTACTGAATTGATATCCATTCTGTAGGACGGAGACAAAAACTTTACCGCGTTGTATCATTCTCTCCAATCTGTTCTCTCACCCAACCTCGCCTCTTTCTGCCTTTCAGCGTAATTATCACCTCCAGCGTTGACCTCTCCATCCTCATCTCTGTCTTTCTTGGTTTCATCTCCACCGTCTATGTTACCACCCAAGTCTTACAACCGTAGATCATAGCTGGCATAATACAGTGGCTGTAAAAATATATGTTTGTGTCATTTTGACAATTGGAAATAAACTCATCTGCTGGGATTCGAACCCCTGCTAGAGCGGAATGTTTCATATAAAGCGAGGCCTGTACCGCCTGTACTACACTGACCCTTTAAAACAGAACGAATTAGTTCACGGACTAATCATTCTGCCGAGGGCACGTTCTACCCGAGTGCCCTAATTCGTTCTGTTTTGAAGGGTCAGTGTAGTACAGGCTGTACAGTCCTCGCTTTATATGAAGCATTCCGCTCTGGTGGGTGTTCGAATCCCAGCAGATGAGTTTATATACATATATGTGTGTGTGTATGTGTGTGTGAAGATCTGGAGTCTGGTATCCATATCGTAGGATAAAAGGTAAGCACGAGAGTCGATGATGGAGGTTGATTGCCAGACATTTCGGCCCTAGGTCATGGAACACAAAGATCACAAATTGCTAATATTGTCTGCTGCTGAACCTGGGACAGGAGCTGCACGGCCGGGGCCTGCCACGTTCCTATTGACACATTCAAATGTACACAATCTACAAGCATTTATACCCATGTCCCCTTCTTACATTCTCACATTCGAACTTAAACCCAAGCATAACAACTCATCTACAAATGTAAGCTTGTATATCTAATGAAGATATAATTATTTACTAATTTGTTTGTTAGGATTGATTCCTTGCTGTTGAAATTAATTAACAAACCTGGGACAGGAATTGATCGGGCGGGGCCCGCCGCGTATCTTCCTTGCTAGGGATTTACCAACAAACACCCAAATTAGACATAAACACAAGACCAAACATGTATTAACTTGTTCACGTATACACACATACAAACACTCGTACTACTATGATAGTAGAGACAGGAGCCAAGTGAAAGAATAAAGTTCTGTTTTAGAAGCACGTTAGGAGACCTGCGTAAAGTGTCGTCAGCGTAAGAATGTATAGACCAAGGCAAGGTCTAAATATACAGGTCAGACCGTTTACATTCTTCTGCGCAGCTTCTGACGTCATTTGGCTGAGTCCATTTTCTCTTTGTGATACACTGAAGAAAACTGTGAAACGCCAAGGAAGACAGGAACTATAATATTTTATATATTATATATATATATATTATATATCATATATATTATATATTCATATATATAGACAGGAACTATAATATTTTATATATATTTATATATATATTTTATATAATATTTGTCAGAATATAACTAATTGCGTGGAGCAGTGCGAGCGAAGGCAACGTCATTTTTGAACGACGGACCAGCTTCAACTGACAGCTATAGGACCCGCTAACCCCACTTTGAGCAGCCAGGTGACGTTCACGGGCCCGCTGCGCCAACTCCCTCGAAATTCGGTCGGAAGTGGTTAGACCTTATATTCTTAGATCTTGGACCAACGGTTCCCAACCTTTTTGCACTCGCGACCCCTTATCTAAAAATTTTAAACCCATGTGACCCCCCCCCCCCCACTTAGGGCTTACTATCATCAGCTTAATTTTTCTTTTATTTTCTGAGAAAATACTGAAAAATTCTGTAATTATTTATTAGCAAATTAAATCACATTGGTCCAACCTAAATTCACAAAAAGAACATATATTTCTTAAAATAATATTAACATACGTTTGAACAGCTATCCAACCCTTATCTTGCATTTCAGCAGCAATCTTTGAAATTCGTGGCCGAAAGTTTGTTAGAGCCAGTCTCATGTCATCTCCAACATCCAATATGTTCCTATTCTTTGTTTTTATATTGACAAAAGTGGAAAATCCTGCCTCACACAAGTATGTAGAAGCAGATGGAACAAGGACACGTAAAGCTATCATGCTGACTTTGGAGTATGACTGATACATAGCGCACCAGAACTGAGTCACTGATTTCACCTTGAGATAATGAGCTGAAGAGTCGTTCCTTAGATTAAAAAATTCATCTTGGATTTCATCTGGTATGCTGGATACATCAAGCTTAGTAGAAAATGGGTTCCTTACCAGGGCCTCTTGTTCCTGTGATAGCTCAGGAAAGTAACACTCGACTCCCTTTTTTAGAGACTGAAAATGTCCGGTAATCTCATCCTTGAGGAACTGATCCAGTTGGAGCTGAGACTCATCCATCATTCCACAAAGTTTTTCAAACATAATGATGTTTCCAAGATTGGTTTTCCGGCGCCAGTTCTGCAGTTTGGAAACAAAGGCCCGAAGACTATCTTGAAAAAGGAGAGCATGTGTTTCACTTCCTTGAAGCTTCAAATTGAGCTTGTTCAGCTGGTCAAAAATGTCGGCTAGGTACGCAACCCTTTTATTCCATGCTTCATCTTCGAAGTGAACAACAAGATCTTTCCTTCCTTGAGTCTCCAGGAATAGCTTTATTTCATCTTTCATTTCAAAGACACGATTAATAACGTTTCCTTTCTACAACCAACGTACTGCTGTGTAGAAGAGAAGGACTTCGTGGTCAGCATGCATGTCTTTGCATAGTTCTTTGAATAGGCGAGTGTTGAGTGCTTGAGTCTTCACATAATTTACCATTTTTATTACAGATTTAAGCACTTCCTGCAGAGAGGCAGGAGGAGTCTTACTGGCGAGAGCGTATCGGTGAATCATGCAGTGGATGCCCTTTGCTTGAGGTGCGTGCTAGCTTCTTCACTCTCGATTGGAATCCTGATTTCGATCCCAGCATAGCCGGTGCCCCATCCGTACAAACCCCACACACGTTTTCCCATTGAAGATCTTCGTCTTGGAAAAAAGTTGAAACTTTTTCCATGACATCATCAGCTTTTGTTGTGGTTTCAAGTGCACTGCAGAATAAGAATTCGTCTACTTCTAACAAGGCTACGCGACCCCCCTGCCAAGGCTTCTCGACCCCACTGCCAAGGCTTCTCGATCCCCCTTGGGATCGCGACCCACTGGTTGGGGACCCCTGGTCTAGATATCATCCAAAAAGACCCCTCAGGCTGCTACACTTTTTGATGAAAAGTCGACATTCATAAGTTCACAGTTTTAAAGGACCGCATATCATAAGTAATAAAATATATATATTTAGAAAAAGTAAAGTAAACAGTTATTTTTGTTAAATATTATTAGTGGAAATTTCATGTGAAACGTTTGTTTGAAAAACAAAGTAACTTAGTTTAGAGAAGATATATTTTTTTTTGTCAATTAATATTTCTACAACGCAAGTATATAGAACTGGCTAGGGCTATCTCCATAACCTACAACGACATCGCAAAGTACATCAGCAAAACAAAAACAAGGTCGGTGATATTAGTGTTGCACATAGATATTCAGCAATGACGTTGACCGAAAATTCAGTCCAAGTGTGGAAAATTATTGGGGTATGGAATCACCATTACACCACTCCTGAATTCATAAGAATTAATCCATATATGTCTCCATACTTTGCAGTACTCTTTGCCCCAGAGTATAAGCCAGGAATCAAGTATTCACTATCTTATCGGTTATTTAACGAAGATACTGTAAGCATATCATAGTGACCTCATTCCCCAGATCGCTGATTTCATTAGTTATTTGCCACAATTCTTCAGCGATGAATTCACATTAACCGTGATTATTCAGTGTGGCATTTAAGTCACAAAACGTAGCATTGACTTTTAAATCGCGAATCGTTTTAAAATCTCTACATTCTTCGATCAGGAGCTATTCAAGCAGACTGCCGACTGAGAATGCAATGATGCAACAAGTTAGCCAAGAAACTGATGTTGAGGGTCTAAGATCTGTATACAATACAGTAATATTTGCCTCGTATAAATGATGAAGGTCTCAAACAAGCTGATGTATCATGTTGATTTAGCACTGGCAGAGGATGCAAGGAAATGTCTCGATACCTTTTAAGTGCTAATTCCCGTCGACTGCTTCCGCGTGTTACTAATTGATAATTCGCTGCATTGCAGAAACTTCCTTTGTTTGGTTGCATTCGGTAACAGACATGATTCTTATATTCGGCTAGAACTGAAACACGTAGTTATGAAGTAGACATATGTTTTACGGCTTAAATTACGTGGTTACATATTAGTAAGGAGGTAAAACATAAAAGAGAACTATGCTTCTTTACTGGATCTGGGGTTACTGTTGACTACAACTTGAAATTTGTAATATATATCATGTGCTGCAGGGTCAACATGCTTTCAAGTGACAAAGCAGATCACCCTCAACTCCCGCCCCCTCAAGATTTGTTTTTGCTGTTTTCGTCATTGTAAAGTCTTAGCATTTCCTGCATTTAAAACTTTAGAACCCCCTAATAGTGTAGGATAAACAATCGGATTAGATATATTTTGACGTTTCTAACCAAATATAATATTAAATAAAACTTATTGATGTTCTTTTGTTTTTAAATCTCAGCCAGGTACTATCATTTCAAGTATCTATAGTGTTGATGTAAACAGTACCCGTGGCTCGGAAGAGCAGGGAGCAGCTGTAGTGGTAGAGAGTACACAAAATCGGGCGAAGAAAAATGGAAAAAGTAAGATGATATTTGTGGTGAGATTCTGACGATAAAAATCAAGATTTCATGTGGTAGCTTTAGGTTGGTGGAGTTCTCGGTTGCTCGTTCGGAAATGTTAAGTGTACCCGGAACAGCAGGGAACAAATTGCTGGTAATTCTGGGGGTGATCATTAGGTCATTGTGACTGATGTCAAAGCAGCAAAATTTAGATACAGTAATACTCTTTAGTGATGTACAAATAAGCCTAAGAGATATATTTTTATTAGGGCTTGTGAATTGGCAGTGTTGAGTCAAGGTGCTCTTGATAATTATTTTATTGTAGATTGATCACAGTGACCCAGAGGCTGAACTGGTGACAGTAGCTGGTTCCCTAGAAGCTGCAGGTCTGCAAGAGAGAATTAAGGGTATTACTAAGGAAGTGCACACCTATGCAATAGATGGGTCTCACTAATTGCCGAACAAACCAAACAAAACCGAGAGAAGCCGAACAAAACAACAAAACCCAAACAAGGATGGGTTTTGCTCAAATGCACACCTCTATATATATATGGTTGCATTATTTGAACCATTTTCTTTAAAATGTGTGATTTCCATGTAATATGATGAAAGAGAACTTATGTTTTTATCCTCTGCAATTTTACCGACCCCAGCTACGATTCGTCCAGCCCGCCGTCTATGATCACTGGTGGTATGGATCAAACTACACTCTTTTAAGTTTCTTACTGTTGTGTTATTAGTGTAATAGACTGCATATAGTTGAATTATTTAAACTCTCTTCTTTAAAATGTGTGATTTTCATGTAATTTAACACAACAGTAAGAAACTAAGAGTGTAGTTTGATCCATACCACCAGTGATCATAGACGGCGGGCTGGACAAATCGTAGCTGTGTTCGGTAATTTTGCAGAGGATAAAAACGTAAGTTCTCTTTCATCATATTACATGGAAATCACACATTTTAAAGAAAATAGTTCAAATAATGCAACCATATATATATATAGAAGTGTGCATTTGAGCAAAACCCGTCCTTGTTTGGGTTTTGTTGTTTTGTTCGGCTTTTCTCGGTTTTGTTCGGCAATTAGTGAGACCGCAATAGATCAGTACAAAAATATTAATTTAGTAAGTTAGAATACATCAATATATTATGGTTTTCTTGGCTGAAATTAATAACAAAAAACCTTACTAAAACTCTTAGTAAGGTGTTTTGTAGCGTATCACTCTCAGTGAAAGTAATATGTTACTGAATGGAGCTGTGATGCGAGCTTCAAGATGCCATGTTTGTTTCATCTCTCCAGTTATGTACAATCATATCATTCACAGACGACGATGACATCTAGGAGTTTAGGTTAGGTTAGACTAGACCAGTTTTTTAGGCTTCCGTTATTTTGTCTTAGACAACAAACAAGAACGAAAATGGTGTCTTGAAGCTCGCTGGTGTCCGAGTTGGCTCTATTGTATCACTTTTAAGCAATATTTGTTGTTATTGATTTCCACCAATAAAAACATATATTGTGTTGGTGTGTTATAATGTACAAAATGTTTGATATTCTATTGCTGTATCATTTAACTACACTTCTTTAGATTTACATAATTAGGGTAACAGCCTGATTGACCATATGATGCTACTGTATTTACCTTTCTTGTATACTGCAATTAGGTAAATACAGTGGCATCATATGGTCATTCAATCTGTTGCCATAGTTACCTCTTTCAGAGTTATCTGGAGCAACTGTAGGACCACAATTATTTGCCTATATTTTTGTGTTGTATGTCTTCCATATGGTGATTGTATTTTGGGCATATTGTGTCTTTTGCCAGGCCAACGCAGATGTAGTATGATACTACTAGTAGAGGTTTGGGTTGTAGTCTTTGTAACAAGAGGTTTTTCCCTCTTATAAGGGAGGTAGCCAAATCAAAGGCAAGTACCTACCCCCACCCACTCCCACCACTTCCTCCCTCTCATCTTAGCTCCTCATGGGTGACAGTCATCCCTGTATCCCACCCACTGCCTTGGGTCAGAAGCAATGTAGCTAGACACAACACATCTACAGCAAGGCTACTTCACTTAATCACCAACTCCACCTATCTGCCCCCCTTACACAGAAAAAGAGAAGACAGGGAGAAATACTTGAGACTGTGTCAAAATATTATTCACACATAAGCATCCCCTCCATTCCTTGCATAACAGTGTCATTTATACACAACAACTCCTCAATTCATCCCTATATCCTGCCCTCTCACTTCCTTGCTCAACAGACATTCCCCTCTTTCTCAATACCCACTTCACCCCATCCATCCATCTCATCCTCAGTTGTCCCCTCAAGTTCACTCCATCCACCTCAGCCTTCCATACTTTTTTTTACTAATCTGTCTTCACTCATTCTTTCCATGTGTCCAAATCATCTCAATACTCTTTCATCAGCCCTATCTGTCATCTTTTCCATTCCCACTCTCCTCCTCACCTCTTTGCTTCTCACTCTATCCGACTTAGTAATCCCTATCATACTTCTTAGAAATTTTATCTCAACCACATTAAAAAAAATTCTCTGTGACTCACTTAAATTCTATGTCTCTCCCTGATACAAAGCTGTCATTACAATCACCCCTTCATATAATATCCTGTTTGCGTCCATTTCCAGCTGCCTTTTTCTCATGACACTTTTTTAATCCCCCAAGGCATTTACTTGCTTCTCTCAATCTACAATTTACCTCTACTTCCACTCCTCCCTTTCCTGCTACATACAACCCCAAATACCTAAAGGTGTCCACTTCCTCCAGCCTCTCTCCTTTAAGACTTACTTCCAACTCACTGTCATCCTCCACCCTTGTACATCTCATCACCTTGATTTTTCCCACATTTACTTTCAACTTTCTCCTATCATATACCTTCCAAAACTCCATCACTAACTCCCTTAATCCACCCTCTGACCCTGCCACAAGTGCAGTGTCATTAGCAAACAGCAACTGGCCCACCTCCCACTTCTCTCCATTTTCTTTAACCATCACCTTTACTTCCCACACCACCCAATTCTTGTTGGGTTGTAGTACTGACAACAACCTGCCCCTCCCTTGCTAAATACAGTAGTGAGATAAATGATCACCAGCCTTTTATCAATGAATGCTCAAATTGCATTAGTTTGAATATACAAGGAATTCACTATAAACCCACTATCGGAGAAATAATAACGGAAAATACAGGGAAACTGTATATTTCGACTACTATCTGTAGTCCTCTTCAGCAGAAGAGGACTACAGATAGTAGTCGAAATATACAGTTTCCCTGTATTTTCCGTTATTATTTCTCCGATAGTGGGTTTATAGTGAACTTTTACAAATGTGTTATAACATACCAATTTCCAATACAAGGAATTGTTGAGACACTATGACAAGTTGAAGACAAGTCTTGGCCTAAATTTATTCATGATTAGTTTCAAAGTGAGCTTAAAAAGCTGAGTGTGGTTATGGGTACAACTAAAAAGGAGTGGTCTTGGCAGATGTGCTGTGGACAGATGGAGTTATCCATTTGGTGACATAATTTTTTCAGATAAAACACAAAAGTATCAAAATACCTTGTATATTTTTTTCTTTCTGTATGTCTTATTTAGACCAGTACAGCAATTTTCATTTTTAGAAATAATCATTGCAGATTACTCCAGATAACCAAATTTGCCTCTTATATTTGCCATAGGCAGAAGTGTGGGAAATTAACATTAGATAGTTTGCAGTGGTAATAATAATAATTGTAGTAGTAAGTTTTACTGACTGGAAACCTGAAACCTAATATTCACTGTAGATTTCTGTAGAAAGAAAATTTGAAATGTTGTCTATGTTACATTAGGGTGGGACTGATTGTATGTCATCAGCTGAAAGTAGGTGAGGGGGAACAGTTGATAGTTGTCATCTCTTCTTTTCTTAAAAAGTATAGGAAATGCAGGTGAAATCGATAGCAAGAAATTTTGATTCTCATCCTGAGACCGAGTACCAGCCCCTTAGGGTTGCGTCTTCAGATGAAGGTCATCATCATCATAGCTTATCACGCCAGACAGACAGCCATTCAAGTGTTCTTTGGTTAATTTTGACCAGGTCAATGTTGTCTAAATTGGTTGAAAGCGGGCACGAGCTTAGGACATGGTCAATGTTCTGTTCAGTTTCTCCACACTCGCAGGATGGGTCGGTTTTGAGGCCCCATTTAACCAGATTGTCACCAGTTCTGGCGACTCTGGATCTTGCTCTATTTAGTGTGGACCATTCGCGTCTTGGTAGCAGTGCCCCATCTGAGAGCTCTTCACTGTGTCCTTGCACTGTATTGTTAGGGAGAGTTGTGCCTTCAGACGAAGGTGAAGGGGTATGTGTAAAGTGATTTTATTGGCCCCTCATTCCTCCACACTACACAATGAGTTCATTTACCTGGCATAATTAGTGAACCCAATAATTCATTTTACGAGTTAATGGAAAGAATTTTATTTATTGCAGATGATTGTGTACGGGTGCTTGCTTCGCACCATAGATGGAACACCACTATCTGCTACAACAGACTTTGCCAATGATGCTGACAAACGGGTTAGGGAAGGAAAACGTTACCTCAAGCTTATGACAAAACAGCTGGGCAAGTATCCAGAACGGTCATGCCTTCAAGTGGACGACATATCAATACAGTTAAGTCTTGTTGTGATGCTTTTTATATTTTGATGAAAAAATGATAAAGGGTCTTTAGGTTATATACATATTAAACTATTTAAATGATTATGTATTTGATTTGTAGCTGTGTTAATGATGGATCCACTTCGTATATTGTTATATGCGATGCAAGCTACCCGCATATCTTGGCTTATAGCTTCTTAGATGAACTTCTCAAGGAATTTAGTATCCTATATACTCCATCTGTTGTCAACTCAGTGAGAAGACCATATGCATTCATTGAATTTGGTATGTATTATTGTACTTATATGTATTATACCTGTGATCTAACATGGTGCAGCATATAGTAATAGGCTTCATTTGAATTGCTATGTTTCTTCACATGCATGATCTGTACACACTCACATGGCCTGATGGTAGTGGTATATAGGTAGACATGTGTGAAGGATGTGAAGAAATACAGCTTTTCATACATACATACATACATATACCAAGGCTTTTTCCCCCTTTCAAGGGAGGTAGCCAAAAAGGGAAAGGCATAAAAACACTCCCACCCATTTCATCCCTAAATACACTCCACACCCCTCCCACCCTCCCTCTCATCTGAGCACCTCATGGAGTGAACATGAGGGGACGTCCTAGGATGAGGTGGATGGATGGGATGAAGGGAGCTTTGGGGAAGAGGGGAATGTCTGTTGAGGAAGGAAGGGAGAGGACGGAAGCTTTTCATATAGATGCATAAATACTTTGAATAGCTTAGAGGGTGATACAGCCCAAGTTGGAACAATACAGATCCTCACCTAGGGCTGAAAAACTCCACAGCACTACAAGCCAGCATTCCATCTATGGTGGCCAAAGAGTTGTGTGTGTAAGGTCACAGCATAATTCGTAGGTCGGGCCATGTATGAGCTTTGAGTTCTCATCTGGGAGGGTAATAGCTGTCAGTCTCCAACACTAGTTTTATGCAATAGCTTGTAGTCCCACACATTCTGTTGCATAACACAAGCTCCACAAACAGAATACAACAAAAAGAAGCTCAGTGGGAACATACTACTCAAACATCTACAACCTATCACCAGCCTCACTAAACACCTCCTCTTGCATTGCCCTATCCAAGCTTTAATCTTGTGGGCCAACTCAGTGGCTGTTGCCAGTTTCCTTAAGGCTGTGCATCTTCTGCAAGAGAGACCCATCTTCACTGTTCCTCTCCATTTTTACCCTTATACCTGTGTTATGATATATAAATCCTTATAATGAGAATGTAAATTATTATTGTTTTTTTTTTTTTTTAATTATTCAGATAGTTTTCTTAACAAGACACGTCAGAAATACAACAGCCCTAAGACACTGGCTTCACGTGTCAATATAGCAGATATGACTGCAGATATGAATCTTCACCCTCCATATTATATCAAATTAACTGACTTGGAACCTAAGCTTCCTCCACCATTGCCATCTTCACCATTGCTGGCTACTATACCATCTGGCAGTAGTTACACAACTGGACCAAGTCAAGTGAAAATAGCTAATGGGTCGTTAGTAAATGGCACAGTTTATAGGGATCCAAAGCAAGGTGAGTCACCAAATATCACTGGTCTTATTTATAAAAAATTTAAATGGAATTGTGACACTGAATCCTGTTGTGAATATAGGTCTGCTATTTTAATTTCCAATTGAATTTAACAGTTATCATGTATTTGTGTTACTGTTGTGTCCACAGTTGGTGTAGCGTTAAGACTGCAGGCACTCACGTGGTTTGGCTGGCTGTCTTTGATCCTGGCGAAACTTTGTCTGTTACTAGATATCTACAGAGGCTTCGCAGCACTAAGCATGTCTAGTTTAGAGGTGCAGTTTTTTATTCTTTCTTTTTAACTTTTATTTTATACTTGTCATTGCAATAGAGAGGGCAGTAATGTGTTTTGTTTCAGCTATCCCAAATCCCAAAAAGCTTTCTTGGAAGGGTTAATCAAAAGGTAAAGGAGGCAAAGAGGAGAGCAGATGTGAAATGGGGTAGGAGTATGACAGAAAATTTTGAAAGTAATAAAAAGATGTTTTGGAAAGAAATTAAGAGAGGAAGAGGAGGCGAATCAAGTAGGGAAGAAAAGGTAAAAGGTACAGATGGAGAGTTGATAATGGAAGAGATGGCAGTGAGGGGAAGATGGGCAGAATATTTTAGGGAGTTGCTGAATGTGAAGGAGGATAGGGAAGGAAAGATAGCTGCAGTGGGAAATACGAAGAAAATGAGAGTGATGAGTGAGGAGAATGGAGGAGAAATAAGGAAGGATGAGGTGAAGGCAGTTGTAAAGATGATGAAAGCAGGTAAGGCACCTGGTCTGGATGGATGTCATGCAGAATGTCTGAAAAAGGGAGGTTCAGTGATGGTGGACTGGTTGGTGAGATTATTTAATTTTTGCTGGAGAGAGGGTAGAGTACCGGAGGACTGGAGTAGTGCCTGTATAGTTCCTCTTTACAAGGGAAAAGGGGACAAGTGTGAATGTAGTAATTTCAGAGGGATTAGCCTGTTGAGTGTAGTAGGGAAGGCTTATGGGAGAATCTTAATTGAGAGGATTAGGAGAGGAACAGAAGGAGTAATTGGTGAAGAACAGTGTGGTTTTAGGACGGGTAGAGGTTGTGTAGATCAGATCTTTGTGGTAAGACAGATATGTGAGAAAGCTATAGGAAAGGGGAAGGATGTTTTTTGGGCTTTTATGGATCTGGAAAAGGCTTATGATAGGGTAGACAGAAAGGCACTGTGGGAGGTTATGCAGATTTATGGGATAGGAGGAAAGCTTTTGGGAGCTGTCAAGAGTTTTTATGTGAGTAGTAGAGCATGTGTTAGGATTGGAAATGGAGAGAGTGAGTGGTTTGAAGTAAAGGTGGGACTTCGTCAAGGATGCGTTATGTCGCCCTGGCTGTTCAACTTATACATGGATGGGGTGGTGCGAGAGGTGAATGCTAGGGTAGTGAGTCAGGGATTGGAGATGGTTAAAGAAAATGGAGAAAAGTGGGAGGTGAGCCAGCTGTTGTTTGCGGACGACACTGCGCTTGTGGCAGGGTCAGAGGAGGGATTGAGGAAGCTGGTGGCAGAGTTTGGGAGAGTATGTGATAGAAGAAAACTAAAGATAAATGTGGGTAAAAGTAAGGTGATGAGATGTACAAGGGGTGAAAGTGGCAGTAGACTGGAAGTGAGCATTAAGGGAGAGCGACTGGAGGAAGTGGATAGTTTTAGATACTTGGGTGCAAGTGTAGCAGGAAAAGGTGGAGTGAAGGTGGAGGTAGAATGTAGATTGAGAGAAACGAGTAAATGCCTTGGTGGTTTAAAGAGTGTAATGAGAAATAGACATTTGGGAATGGATGCGAAGAGGAGACTGTATGAAGGAGTGATTGTGCCAACAGCACTGTATGGGGCAGAAACGTGGAACATAAGAGAAGAAGAGAGAAGGAGTTTGAATGTGTTTGAGATGAGGTGTCTGAGAAGTATGGCGGGGGTTACTAGGCTAGATAGAGTGAGAAATGAGGAGGTGAGGAGGAGAACAGGGGTGAAAAAGGATTTGGGAGAGAGGGTTGATGAAAGAATATTAGGATGGTTTGGACACATGGAAAGAATGAGTGAAGAAAGACTAGTAAAAGAGGTATGGAAGGCAGATGTGGAGGGAGTGAACATGAGGGGACGTCCTAGGATGAGGTGGATGGATGGGGTGAAGGGGGCTTTGGGGAAGAGGGGAATGTCTGTTGAGGAAGGAAGGGAGAGGACGGAAGACAGAGGTGAGTGGAGAATGGTTGTATATGGATGATGTTGTGATTGCATGAGGAGGAATGGGCGGGGGGGTGGGGGGTGGGGTAGTATGTGTGAGTAAATTTTGACGCAGCCCGAAGGGATTTCTCCCCGTCCTCTCCTTATATGCAAAGGGGGACGGAGAGGGGGGGTCGCCGATTAAATGAAGCGGCCTTGCTGTGGATGTACTGTGTCTTGCGACACTGCTTCTGACCCAGGGCGGTGGGCGGGGTGCAGGGATGACCCGTCATCCAGGAGGTGCTCAGATGAGAGGAAGGGTGGGAGGGGTGTGGAGTGTATTTGGGGGTGAAATGGGTGGGAGTGTTTTTATGCCTTTCCCTTTTTGGCTACCTCCCTTGGAAGGGGGAAAAAGCCTTGGTATATGTATGTATGTACATATATATATATACATATATATATACATATATATATATACATATATATATATATATATATATATATATAATGTTTTCCTCCATCTTGCCTCTATTCACTCCCATTTTCCTCATCTCTTATACCATCTTTGCACACTTTGTCACTTCCTCCTTGAAACAAACTCATTCCTCTTGTACTCCTACCTCAGATCTATCCTTCATCATCTTCCACACTTCTCTCAACTTCAGGTATTCTTCTCCTTTTCCTTCTCATTTAAATTGTTTACTGTAAGGACTTCTCTACCTTTTGACTTTTCCTCTTTCTCCACCTATCCTCCACTCTCAGCTTCTCTTCTACCAAAAAATTATCTGACATTCCTCCACTCTCCCCAAAGAACATGGATATCTAGAACTCTTCCCATCCTTTCTTTGGATACCACTACATAGTCCATTAAGGTCTTATCAACCACCCTTCCATCCACTACCCTTTCCCATATGTACTTATATTTTGACTTTCTTCTTAAACATTGTGTTAGTTATCATCAACTCTCTAAACACATCTCTCCACTATAATTTTCACCTTTTTTACCTGGCACTCCAAGCTTCCCAGCCACTCCGTTTGTTGGTTTAACCCCTACTCTAGCATTGAGAACTCCCAACACTATGACATTGACATTCTTCCAAAAATTCTCTAAGCATTCATTTACATACATACATATACCAAAGGCTTTTTCTCCCTTACAAGGGAGGGAGTCAAAAAACAAAGGCATAAAAACAATTCCCACCCATTCCATCCCCACATACTCCACTCCCATCCAGCCCCCTCAAATTTTTTTGTCATACTCTTACCCCATTTCACATCTGCTCTCCTCTTTGCCATCTTTATTTTATGGTTTACTTCTCTTCTCTCTTCTGTGTACCTCTCATATTATTCTCTCATCCTATTTTGTAACCAGTCTGTGAAAGCTCATTTCTTCTCTTCTACAACCTTTTTTGCATTCCTCATCCCACCACTCACTACCCTTTCCTCTATTTCCTACCATCCCTTTCCTCTGCACTTTTCATTACCAGGCCCATACCTGCTTACAAAAACCCACACCTCCCATCCCTGTTCTATGTTGATACTGTTTTAAGGCAGGTTGGTGAATGTTTTAAAATGCCAGACCACATGTTTATATTGTACTAATTTTTTATTTGTATTTTTAATTTTTTGTAGGAATATGATGGCCCTCCACCAGGACATGCTATAATATTCTTAATGGAAGGTGTTACTTTAAGTGTTCAGGTAAGTTGGTTGCATTGTTTCTTTGGATAGTATTGTATCTGAATTGACAGATTTAGTATATTGGCCACTGTTATCACTTATTGTAGTTCATGTTTCTTTCACTGGATTAGAGTACAACATGTTTTTCTTACGGTTACAGATGTATGTGTTGACAGTGTACAGCAAATTCCGCAAATTGGAAACCCTGGTTGGAGTGGTGCTTATTATCGGCCTAAATATCTTTCTTTTAGATGTTCGGGAAAAATGGCTCTGTTTCTTGTATATATTTGTTTCAATTTTTCTTATGATTGCAACGTTTAGAAGAACTTTTGAAAAAACACTTCCAAAATTTTGTGTGTGAATACCACTATAGGACTAATTTGTTTCTACTATACCTGTTTCATTGACATATCAATAACTGTTACTGTTTAAAAAGAAATGCCTGTACTTATTGTCAGCTTCCTTGAAATGTGAATGACGCCTACAGAAAATAGTTACAACAAGAGTGAAAACAGTACTTGATATAAAACTGAAACTCGTTTGATATGGTATAGACTACTATTGTTAAAGTGTTCAGACTTGTTTTTTGACATGCTGCTTCAAAGGTTGAAATATGTGAAACTTATTCTTGTGCTTTTGGCAATATAAAACTCAAGCATTTTCTTTCATTTGTAAGGTACATAATATCATTATCTAATTCCATTTTTGTAAGATATTTATGTATGCAAATGTGTGTCTATGTATGTGAGTCACCATGGTCTTAGATCACGTGCTGGACTTGTGATCAACAGCTATTACCCTTCTGACTGTGAGCTCCAAGTGAGCACATTATCCAGTTGGTGAGTAATACTGTTATGTTACACACACCACACCCATCTTCTCGCTCAAAGGGGACTACAACAGCTTGTGGTAGAATGATGTCCTTCAAGTCCTGAACAAGGCTCAATCTCTGGTGTTTGTGACTAACCTCGACATTAACCACTACATCAGCAACCTGGGTCTGTGTGTGTGTGTACATGTGTGCGTGTGCATACCATACTGTAGTGTACATGGTTGGAGTTACGCTCATGGGATCATGTCTCCACTAATTAAATTTTGTTTTAAATTTACTTTTGATGGCTTAGATTATTTCTTCTTCAGACATGTCCCACAAATTGAAATGTCAATGTAAAACACTATGCTTTCCAGCATCTTTTAAGTAGTCTGTCTTATTTTATAATTTTGCTTTGGCCTCCTGTTCTTTCATCCCATACTGACCAATCTCCTGTCCATTTTTCTGTTCCTTTCTCTGTTCTAAACATTATTATCATTTCGGTTTCCTTTTTTGGTTCTCCAATGTGGATAGTCACTTTTTCAGTTTTTCATAGAAGAGACAGGCTTGGGATCATCATTTTGTTTGGGTGACCACATCACTACTGCGTAAACCAGTTTGGTGAGAATCAGACTTTCAATTATTATTTTTTTAATCATATTCTCATCCATATAATGAAAAATATTTCTCACTGTTCATCAACAATTTATGTCTCTTCCATTATTCTGTGAGGTATTTATTATCGACCAATTTTTTTTTCTTCAATTGTTGTTCACTGTGCAAACATTCTTAAAATTGTCTCTGCTTGCTAGTTTCTATGTCCTATTTATTATTTTACTCACCATGCTTTGTGATGTAAACTTAATTTTTATATATCATGTCATGCACCTCCCTGTAAATATTTACCTAACCTAAGAAATTCTATTCCTTCATGTGCATCTTCCTCATTGTCTATAATTACTTGTACAATTTCTCTTGCTTTCTCCTTTTTTGTTACTCTTTGTTCTTACTGGTAAATGATCCTCTTTCCATCCAACAAGACCATTGCATTTACATGTATCTGCTACCTTTCTTATCAGCATTTTGTTATATCACCTTTTCCACATAGCTAAGGTGAGAGTGGGGAAAGGACGGTGGAATGAGTGGGCTACCTTCCTGAAAAGGGGGAGAAAGCTCTTGGTACATAGATAGAACCTTTTCTACAAATTAATTTTCCTCTCTCCTTTGCTGTTCCAGATCACTCTTTTGATTTTCTTTTCAATTGTTTTTCATTAGTAAATTGGCATTTAAGTCTTCTACTCTTGTACCCCTAAAATGTTAGTTTTGTATTAAAAGCACCCATTCTTCTTTGTATTTATCATGTCTTCCACTATAATCATCAATAGTGTGTGTGTATGCATTTAACATTGTATTTACCTAATCTTAGTATGTATAGGAACAACATTCATGGGGTCCTGTTTCATACTCATTAATTGTCATACCTATTGTGTGTATGCATGTGCATATGTGTGTGTGTGTGTGTGTGCATATTTTAAATAGTTTATTCATTTAGCTGCATGTTATGGGTTTTTGACAATCCTTTACCCATTTTGCCGAGAAATTTTATCTATGGAGCAGTCCAACATCATTACAAGTTCTCCACACAAGAAAAAAATCCTATTTCCATTTTAATTACCTTGCTAACAAGAAAAATTAAGATTCCTCAAAAACATTAAAAATTACTGGAATTTACATTCTTGGTGGAAGAGATATATTGTTACTGAATAACAGGGTAAAGATGAAAAATGTCACTGGAGTGTAGTTAATATAATCTGGAAAACACAATCATAGCCCTATAACCATAACAAATTATGCAGAACCATCATGTTATCCAACTAATAATTTATAAATCCTTGAAAGTTCACATTCTGTGTTTCCATGGCAACATGTACACAACAGAAAACAAAACTTTACAAGGTTGGAGGATAGTCTCATATTGCTGTAAACATTTAGGAAGATTTATTAATCTCCATGGCATTTTAGTGATTTTACAAATGTGAAAATGAATCTATGTCTCTATATACCAATGGCTTCTTCCCCCTTTACCACTTCACTGTAACTCAAATTCTCACACACAGCATTGGCTGCCATATGTAATTTGCATCACACTACTCACATAAAATATAAAGTCACTGCTGTATTACTCACTCTCTTTTACTCTAAGTAATGATAAACACAGAAAACGTGATCAAACCAGTTCACAGAATGCAAGGGTAACTCATGTACAAGTACATACATATACCAAAGGCTTTTTCCCCCCTTACAAGGTAGGTACAAGTACAAAAAATATATATAATCAAAACGCCAACGCCGGCATCCTCATGTAACCACTCACTCCTCATGACGCCTTCATAGGCGTCATCATACCGAAGTGGTTAAGGAGAGTAGCCAGTCAAGACACACATTTACTCCCGCCCACCCACCACCCTCGTTTCCCTCTCATCTTAGCTCCTCGTGGATGAAGGGTCATCTCTGTCTCATGCCTACTGCCTGGACGAAGCCATGGGCAAGAGACAATAGACAGTAAATCTTAAAAAGATGTGATTTTACCATCAAAGAGCTCATGTATAATATTTTTTCAGCTCATCTTGAACTTTAATTTGTTTTGAACCCTGAAGACACTATGATGATGATATGGTTTAACGTCACACACACACCCCTATTGGGAGGCTAGGACAGTGCCCCTCACAAAGGGCTTTGTAGCGTGGAATTTAATGAACCATGCCCTTGGTTCAACTTTGCTGGTGGCAGGATTCGAACCACCCTCACCTCGACCTTGGCCGCAAGTAACGACGCCCTAACCCGCTCAGCCAGCGAGCTTCCTAAGTATAAATAATATAATCCTTTCAGTAGCTATATGGTCAGCCAATTTGTCATAAACTGAGAAATGGATGTAAAGTTCTGAAAGTGAATTTGTGCCACCACACCCAGAAAGACCAGGTGTCAGTTGCCCCAATGTCACCTAAGTTAAATGTGAAGTGTCAAAATCTGATCAGCTGTTGACTTACTGGGTATGAACCCAGACCTCTCAAGTCCCAGGAACGTTAGGTGGTAGCAGACCTGTGCCAGCAACATATGGCCAAGCACCTTGCTCAACACACTGCCCAAGATGTAACACTTCACTCCATAATATTCAACATGTCATGGAAGACTTCATTATACACAATCACGCATGCAAACAACACAACATACACTCCATAAAGGATTTGTGGGTAAACCCCATTTCGGCCGTGGCATTCCTTGTGGGGTTGGGACTGCTTGGACAGACAGCTAGAGAACAACAAAAACAACACTGAGCAATGGAATACCATGGCAGCTGTTGCAGTGACAGAAAAGATCTCTTGATCTAGGATGGGAGGGCATCAAGAGGCCACGCTCGTAAACTTGAAAAGATTCTGAATAAGAAAGTGAGGAGTATATGCCAGGAAGCGAATAGCTGCAGCTGAAGCAGTCTGATGGGAATTAGAGAAAAGTGTAGGACTCAAACCCATGACTAAGACAATAAGAGACCCACAATTTTTTATTGAACTATCAGTGCACCTGATGTGCAACTCCTGAAATAGTTTAGGAGATGTAGCACAGGATGGAATATGCGGAGTATTAAAGCATAGCATAACTGAGGTTCAAGTTTCACACATTTCTCTGATTCCTGGCAATGATTGTTGCCTGCCACAACAATTGAAACACATATGGCAAAGGGGACAGCTTTACTTTTAGTTATGTGTCTCCTGGTATATATTACAGACCACCAAAAATATACTACAATTGGGTAAATACAGTTAGGTAAACACACACACACACAGAAACTGCACATGTATGTTCATGCCTAGTTAAGTTTTTCAAAATAAAAAAATCACATTTGGAACATTATTTATTTGAGACGTTAGCATGCATTTCAGTTAGTCAAGAACTAGCATACTTTTTTTTCTAGAAAATTCCCAGTAGCAGATCCAAAAAGTTAAAGAATTATACATACACACACATATATATATATACATGCAAACATACATATAAACTCTCTTTTCTTTCTTTTTTTCAGGAATGTGATTTGTATAGAGTATACTGTTACATAGACATTACATAGGTGCTAATCTTACCACAGTACCAGTCTTAATGATGCAATATATTTTCATTGTAGAGGATTTAGCAGTTTTGATGAGACAAGATAGACATTTACAGACATGAATCATATGTAGTCTCTCAGTAGTGAAGTTCTGTTATCCATGTTTATATGATTGATTGAGTGCACACCTTTTTCATTTTATTTGGGACCTTGAAATAGTTTATAAGTAGTCCAGATGCTTAATTCATGAAATGTCATCAGAAATGCTTTGTCTTTATTGTGCAAGTAATTTATTTTTTACTGGAATATTATATTGGCACAACTTGCTAAACATTCCATATTGGACTATTTGAGTTTTATCACTTTATCTTGTGCTATATGAGTATTGTGAACCAAATATTAAAAAATGGGTTTTATATGCAATATTGTAAATAACCTTATCATTAGTTTATTGCATTTTTTTTTCTACCCTCATTTTGCTTGGTGACACAAATCAATTATAATTCTTGTTTTACTATCAGTTGGTAAAAAGTACCAGCTCCTCAAGGTTGTGGGTCTCCTGTAGCAGAGAACTGGACCAATGGATTTATTGGTAATTGGTGACAGGAGTCTTATGAAATAAAATAAAAGTGTTTTAATCTTTATATTTAGACAGAATTATATTTTAAACAGGGGTTAGATAGTTGCACATTGGAATCCAATGCAAAAGAAAAATCATGGATACAAGTTCTTGATATCTTGATGTACAACGGACTTTCTCATTCCTTTGAGAAGACCTTTGTGGTGAAACGTCAGGAAATTAAAAGTTCAAATATAAGTCCGTGTTTCCTTCACTATCAGTCAAATCTGTTCAAGTGAATAGTAATGATCACACTTTGCTCACTGTAAAGATTATGAAGTGTAGCCTTGTTATGTTAATCATTTAGAGTTGACAATTATGAAAGTTGGAAATTCATATAACCACAAATTTTTCCTTGGTATATAAGATGAATATTTTCTTCTGTGACTGGGGACTACTATTTACAGGAACAAATTTTTTAATTGTCATCTTTCTTATATTTGTAAGAGGAGTACATACATATACCAAAGGCTTTTTCCCCCTTACAAGGGAGGTAGTCAAAAAGAAAAAGACATAAAAACATTCCCACCCATTCCATCCCTAAATACACTCCACCCACCCTCTTATCTTAGCACCTCCTGGATGATGGGTCATCCCTGCACCTTGTCCACTGCCCTGGGTCAGAGGCAGTGTCACAAGACACAGCACATCCACAGCAAGGCCGCTTCATTAAATCGGTGACCCCCCTCTCCGTCCCCCCCATGCAGAAAAGGAGAAGACGGGGAGAAATCCCTTCGGGCTGCGTCAAATTTTCCTCATACATGCTACCTCACCCCCCATCCCCCACGCATTCCACCTCATATATCACAGCATCATCCATATACAACAATTCTCCATTCACCCCTGTCTTCTGTCCTCTCCCGTCCTTCCTCAACAGACATTCCCCTCTTCCCCAAAGCCCCCTTCACCCCATCCATCCATCTCATCCTAGGACACCCCCTCATGTTCACTCCCTCCACATCTGCCTTCCATACCTCTTTTACTAGTCTTTCTTCACTCATTCTTTCCATGTGTCCAAACCATCCTAATACTCTTTCATCAACCCTATCTCCCAACTCCCTTACCACCCCTGTTCTCCTCCTTACTTCCTCATTTCTCACTCTATCCAGCCTAGTAACCCCCATCATACTTCTCAGACACCTCATCGCAAACACATTCAAACTCCTTCTGTCTTCCTCTCTTATGTACCATGTTTCTGCCCCATACAGTTCTGTTGGCACAATCACTCCTTCATACAGTCTCCTCTTAGCATCCATTCCCAATAAAAAAAAAAGTAAGGCTGATATAAGAATTACTATTCAAATTCAGGAATGCAATGAGCTTGCTTACAAGCAAAGGTGGAATTTTGCCAGAAGAAATGGGGAGAAAAGTCAAGGATCCTCATTTTGACCAAAAGAACTCTACAGGAGGTATTATTATTATTTATTTTATTTATTTATTATTTATTTATTTTATTTATTTAATTTATTTATTTTTTAATCGAAGATATGGGATGGAATTTTTTTTTGCAGTATTTATGACTCAACCAATTCTCACCTGTAAGATGCTCTGCATACAAGTCTGTGCCACATGAATGGAAACAGTAATCCATGGGAATTCAGAAAACTTATGAGCCTACAATTGTCATCTTAATGTTATATGAAATAAGACATGAGGATTAATGTGGTGCAGAATGAAGATAGCCATCTCTGAGTGGTAGGGTGGTGAGATAAACACCAAGAATTGTTGAAGTTTTGATTACTGACATTTTGCTCTTAACAGAGATTCTTCAGAGTGTACATACATGGTCAGAAAATCAACAATTTATACTTCGCATCATTCTGCATTTATCTCGCCACCCTACCACTCATTTTGTCGTCCATTCTTCAACGTAGGCACCTCTTTTGACCTACTCTCAGTTATTCCTTTTTCTCTTTCATGTTAACTCTCCAGGCTATAGCCAGGAAATTTTTAGCAGCCCAGAAGAATGTGAAAACCACCAAATGGGCTAAGAACAGGATGTCCAGGCACAGATATTCAATCCAGGAGAGGTCGGCACCAGGACAACGCAGCGATGGAGCCCCTTGGTGACGAATCACATACTCTGTCCACCATACAGCACGATCGATCGGAGTCTCCTTCTGGTCATGGAGAAGATGCGACGCCTGACTAATAGCTTGGGCATATCTGCAAATTAGATGAATGATGACATTCTACAGGTAAAATCAGCCTCTAAGGAATACTTGGGTAACAAAGAATTTGACATTCTAACTTAATTTAGAATTCTCACTTTGGGTTGCTGATGACTTCATTCAGAGTTTCAACAAGGAGAGGGACTGTCAGTTCCTTCAGTTTAAGAACGATGCCAAATCCAGATTTCTGCATTTTAGCGGCAACTTTGGGCTGGTCTAGGAACACTGGGATAGGAATTACTGGTGTGCTGTGGTATATTGTCTCTTGCGAACTCAAAAGTCCTCCGTGAGTAATGAAGACCTTTACTTTAGGATGAGCTGTTCAGATAGACAACAAAATTAATCCTGCAGAGATGATGCTTACAGTAGAAAATAAATGTGATCACGTCAATTGTTTAAATCAGCATTTCTCAACCAGGGTTCCCCAGAACCCTAAGGTTCTGCAAAAGGTACCTAATGGTTCCGTGAGAACAAGTGAGATAAGCTAATGCACTTTTGATTTTTTATTTAATTTCATATGTGTAATATAATTAAACAAGCATGACATGTTCTTGGTTATTGTAATAATATAATATAAACATCACCCTATATAACCTATTATTATGATGAAAATAAAATAAAAAAGATATGGTATATGTATATATATATATATATATATATATATATATATATATATATAAATTAAACTTAAACCCACTCTCAGAGAAAGATAAGCTGAGATACTCTGTATCTCAGCTTATCTTTCTCCGAGAGTGGGTTTAAGTTTTATTTCATTCTTGTATTACATCTACGTTACTTGATTTGATATACATATACAGGTAAACGTCGACTTACGATGGCCGCGACTTACGATTGTTCGACTTTACGATGACGACGATGACGACGACGATATGATAATTTAACCCCTTCCATACGGTGCCGCACACGTAGGCGTCATGAGGAGCAAGTGGATTCGCGACGCTGCCATATCGGCGTCTTGATTATATTTATTGTAGTCGCCCCTGTGTTTTTACATTCTCTCAAATGTGCCCTAAATCCCATTCTCTGTGGTTTTCAAAATTCGCGAGTGAAAGAGAGAACGATCGATATAAGCGGTGACTATATTTTATGTTGCGAGTATTATTACGTCACGTCGTACGGCTGGCATTGGCTGCTGCCCGCGAGATTTAAGTCCCATACTGAAAATACATATTATAGTGTTTGAATATGGTAAAAAGGATAAAAATAATTAAATAAACTACTGTACATGTTTAATAGGCTATATTCAGTATCTCTGGTGGTTAATATACAGGTAGGCTAGGTACAGTGACCACGGAACAGAGTGGGGATCGACTTACGATGAGATCGTCTTACGATGGCTCTATCGAAACCTAATGCCATCGTAAGTCGACGTTTACCTGTATATATATATATATATATATATATATTTTTTTTTCCACAGGGGTTCCTTGAGACATGCAATTTATTTTAAAGGTTACGCAAGGGTAAAAAGGTTGAGAAACAGTGGATTAAATGTTCATAGTGAACCCACCTAATATATCCTGTTGCGGAAGCCATTTACGGATAAGAACGTTATCAGGACACCCCTCCAGATTCTTCTCAAATTTCCAGATAATTCTCTGCTTCATTTTGGCAAACGTCTTGAGAAAGATGTTACGGTATTCATCTGTTAGAAATGCCCCTTGAGTTACAGATCCAAGATTAAAGTAGATCACACCATGCTCAGCTTCCTCAATCCATTGAGCAAGGTCCTGAAACCATTCATGCACAATGAATGCATATGTATGGTGCACCCTGTCCTGGAAAATTTGGCTTTATTACAGGATGCAATTTGTTTGCATGACCTACCTGAGGAAGCGGTCGTCTTGGTTGACAGTGCATGCAACCCACTTCAATTTGGGAAGGCAAGAGTGGTTGAGTCGTGTCCATACTGTAGTGGGTATTAAGTAAAGACAAGCTCACATTCCTCTCCAGCTCCTCAAGTCGTGGAAGGTTAGGGAACTGCTTACTTATCTGCATATCCCATAAGAAATTATCATAGAAAAACCTGTCATGACTGGGAATGTATAAAGAGAATGGAAATTAGCAAATGTTACTGTTATACAGAAGAACCATGAAACTACAGACTAAAGGGGATACTACTGGTCCACTAAAGCTATTTGTCCGTAGACTCCGTGTGTTGAGCATAACATGTACAAATAAAGGGGTGAACAAATTACAAATAATCATTTATTGAAACTACTGTCAACTCTGATAGTATTCATTGTTTTTAGTTAACATTGGCATAAATAATTTGTGCTATATTTGATCATATCTAAATCTTAAAGTATTTGGGTGCATCAATATTGAGATCCAAAATGTTATACACTACCAGGAACTCATAGCTTGACATGAGCTTCCAAATGTTGTTTTTGTTGTGGAAGACAAACTAATGGAAGTCTGAGAATGACCCATCTTGAATGTTTAGTAGTAGGACTAGAACTAAATCAATCAATCAAATCAGCCATCCTGGGTCCACTGCTGAACAAAGTCCTCCTTCATAGCATTCCATGATTCACACGACCACGCCAACCTCTGCCACATCACCCTGGCAAACTTCTCTATCTCGTCTTTCCACCTTTTGTCTAGTCTCCTTCTTCCATGCTTCCCATCTCGCAGCATCCATTCAGTAACACACTTGCTCCATAGTTCATCAGTCATTCATGCTAACTTAGCTGACCAATTCCACTTCCTCTCTCCTACTGCCTCCACAATATCTTTCACTCTAGTCTGCTCTCTCATCCAACTTGTTCTCTTTCGATCTCTCAGCATTATTCCCATCATTGATCTCTCCATTCTCCTCTGATCATCCCTTAGCTCTAGTCTCCATCGCCTTCATCATGTTTCTAAGTCTCACACCTGTAGGTGATTGCTGGCAGAATGTAATGATCATATACTGTACTTTGTTTCAAACATAAAGGTAGAGAGCCTATCAGAACTAAATACACTGTCTTAAATGAGTACATTTAAATCTAACCAAAAAATCCTGAGCTATGAGGAAGTTCTGTTACTATGGTTAACTCCCATAGTTTAGTTTATTTTTTTTTTTTTTTTAATATTGTACCATATCATATCATATTTGTAAGTTTGAAAGCATGTGGCCATGTCAATATCAATATATTAATATTTCTGATATACCCTGGATATGCTGACTTGACCAACAACTCAAGTTATGAGGCAGTTCATGGTATCTTGAAGCTTGTGTCAAGCTGCCAGTTATCAGTAGTGTATCACATCTTGATTATCTTAATACTGATGCAGCCAAATGCTTTAAAAATTGCAGAAAATATAAACCATAGCACAAATAATTTACTTGTGCCAATATTAAGTAAAAACAATATCATTGGAGTTGTCATTAATTGTTTGCAGTTGTCAATAATTAGTACAACCATAAATAAACATGTAATCACCCATGACCTAAATCTTAGTATAGTATTAATATTGTTATTATTTAAAAGAACATTCTGAAGCACCGAAAGCATCCAGTGTTGCCAATCTCAATCATGTGTAGCCACATTTCTAAGGAACTTTCATATTTTGGTTGGAATCTTTATTCTCCAGAATTTGTCTGTAGTTATTGAAATCCTATGCTTCAGTGTTCACAATTTCTGGGTTCTTCTGTATTCAAAAATGTGTGATAAGCTAAAGTCACGTAACTACAAGCTGATAACTTACCTCAATCATGGGAACAGTTACAAAAAACAGATCGCAAATATCAAAATGTCTTGCAAAATACCAAACTGTTAACTTATCAACTGAAAAAAAATGTAAAGGATACCAACCTCTGCTTGTAACTCTGGTATACAAAGCCATTTTCTAAAGAAGAAAGCAAATTTGATACTTTCGAGGATATTAATTGCCCTTTGGATCAAGGTCATTGGGATGGTGAAGTCAACAGTTAAAGCGACTGTGTAAGATGGGTTGAGTACATTCCCCATAACAGCGCTGTGCATCTCTTCTGCACCCAAGCCAGTGATTGTAATGAAAGGCATTTCATGCACAAAAGGATAGACAACCTGTGAAAGCAAAATGCTAATTGGAGGGTGACAGTAATTGGTGTAAAATAAATTGCATTAAATTAGGCATCACTGGTAAATATTGTAGGAATGCAGAACAAATGTTATTACATCATTCAAGATGCTGTCGACGACAATGAGATCAAATTCCTTCCTTTTTTCATATAATTCCTTCACTTCTTGGATTTGATACAGGCCCTTCCCTAGGGCATTGTAAGTTTCTCTGAATAATATGAGAAACTTCTCAGGAGCTTCGTAGTATTCAAAGGCATTGACGGCATCAATATCAGTTTCTTTAATGTTGTGTGTGAATTCAGAAATGTTTGGATGATTGTCAGACGGAATCTGGTTGGTAAGCATTGTTATCTGTGTAAATAAAAGTGTGGTTCATAAGTATCAACTATCTCTACATGGAATTTATTTGTCAAACACAATAGATATGAAAGACACACAGATAGAGGAAGAGACTGGGAAAGACTAACCTTATGTCCACGATCAGCTAAGGCAGTTGCTAAGGACATATGGAGAATCCTGTGGCTTCTAGTTGTATACGGTAAAAGGAAAAGGATGTTGTAAGATCCCTCAGGAGGTGGCAGTGTTGCCCAAGTGATGATTGGCAAAAGAGCCATGGACACAATGAGGAAACGCATCTGAAATATCACATTAAAATTCAGAATCTATACGAGGTTCAAGATCCAGCGGAATGAGTGATAAATATATAAATATGTATACATACAGTATCAATCAATCAAATCAGCCATCCTGAGTCCATTGCTGAACAAAGGCCTCCTTTATAGCATTCCATGATTCACACGACCGCACCATCCTCTGCCATGTCACTCCTGCAAACCTCTCGACCTAGTCTCTCCACCACCTTCTGTCTGGTTTCCCTCTTCCATGCGTCCTATCTCACAGCGTCCACTCAGTAACACATTTGCTCCATCGCTCATCAGTCGTTCACACTAACTTACCTGCCCAATTCCATTACCTTTCTTTTACTGCCTCCACAATATCTTTCACTCTAATCTGTTCTCTCACTCATCTTGCTCTCTTTCGGTCTCTCAGTGTTATTCCCATCATTGATCTCTCCATTCTCCTCTGTGCAGTCCTCAGTTTTGTTACCATCGCCTTTATCAGTTTCCAAGTCTCACACCCATAGATTGTAGCTGGCAGAATACACTGATTGTAAACTTTACGTTTCAAACATAAAGGTAGAGAGCCTCTCAGGATTTTATTATACTTGCCAAACATTTTACAACCAATTGTAATGCGTCTTTTTATTTCATTATCATGATCTTTCATCACTTTCACCATCTGGCCTAAATAATTATACTCTTCAACTTCTTTAAGCACTCTCACTATCTATTGTAATCTTTTTTTCACTTTGAACTTTTGTGTTGAATATTACTTTGGTTTTACTCTTATTCATTTTTAAACCTACTTTGAGGCTTTCCTTGTTTAGATCACTCAGCATATCTTGCAAGTCTTCTGCTCATCCACTAATCTTAGGTGGTTCAAATATTCACCATTAATCTTTAAACCTTTTCCCAACTCAACCTTCTGAAAATATCTTCTAAACAAGCTGTAAATAATTTGGGTGAAATTGCATCGCTTTGCCATACTCCTTTCTCAATCTTGATCTTTTCTGTATCTATGTAGTTGAATTATAGCGGTACCTTTCGCATAAATCTTTTCTAAAACTCTTACCATCTGTTCGTTTGTACCCTGTTTACATAACAGACTGCCATGCAGAACAGACTTTGATAGCTCTATGAATGTAAGCTCTGATAACACTACGTTTATAATTGTCTGAGCATTCACTTTTACCATTTAGGCATATGTCTGTGTTGGTACGTTTTCATTAGACAGCTTCACACTGGACGTGCATTAGTCCTTTATCGGGGTGAGACGCAAAATATAAATTTAAAACAATGTGAAAATTTAAGTGCCACATAGTAAAATATTTACAAATCAAAATTAAGTGTCACCTCATAAGGCAATAAGGCTTGGAGGTATGAGATTGGTAATGAGCGAAAGACCTACAAGTTTGGCTTCTTTTACTCATACCGACTTTTCGCCGTGTGCCATCCACGGCCCAATGCCGTTGCGTGCACGACCAAGGCCGTCCACTCGAGAACACGACCATGTGCCGTCCCTTTGATGGCCTCTACTTCATTGCCATGGCCACACAATACCGCCTGAGCTTCCTGTATTCTTTATATAAAAGAAAAAAAGTGTTTAAATTTATTTAGAATGAATAGAGAATCGTTTGATGAGGTACAGACTAAGTCTTACTTTACAAGCAGAGAACCAGAAAGACAGGTGCCATATCACTTACAAACAGACGTGTTGTTTTGTTGAGATAAGGAATGTATAAGAATAAACACCACGTGGGGACGGAGAGGCTTTCTCTCTCGTTCGACCTTTGACCAGCCGAAGGGAGATTGAAGTGAAGAAGGCCCTCCCTCCTGAGTGCCCTACAAGCCCAGGGAGACCCCACCGGTGACTCCTAGAGGACCCACGCGGCGAATGCAATCCGCGCCTTTGAACTCCGGGAGTTGGTTCGGCGGCGTGCTCTAGACGGCCCTGGTCCAGACTGTGCCCATCCCCCCTTCCCCCCGTGGCGACCTCAAATTTTCCACCTCGACAGAAGGAAGGCTGACTACGACCCCGCTCGGTTGAGGTCCATGGTCCTTGAGGCCATAAGATCCATCACCACACCAGCGAGCTTGACGTACTTCACGGACGGCTTTGTGGACCCGGACCCTCACAGGATGATGTGGCGTCATGGCTTTCAAAGCCGCCGATGGGGTGACCGAGCTATGGAGAGTGAGTGGCAGAAGCTCTACCTTTCAGACAGACCTTTCTTCCATCTCCAAGGCCCTGGACCACGCTTTCCCTGATGGCCAGGAGGCAGTCGTGATCCACACAGACTCAACGAGGTGCTAGTGACATCATTCGGTCTGCTAAAACGACACCTGCTTAACGACATCCATCCAGCAATCGCTGCACCTTCTGGACCACCATGGAAAGTCTGCAACGTTCCATTGGATCCCCAGTCATGTTGGGATTCCAGGGAACACTATATCGCGGATGGTGTTGCCAAGGCAGTGACGAGGTTGAGCAGGACCCCACTATCCTTGGCATCCACGATCACACAGATCAAGGGCGTGACTATCAAGAAGGCCAGATTAATGGCCAGGGCCAACCACAGTAACAAACTCCACACTCGTACCTCTGAATCAGCGCTGTGGTACTACCTAGTCACTAGGTACGAGGCAGTCCATCTGCCTCCGGGTAGAAGGGCGGAATCTACCGTCCACAGGATCCGCCAAGGATATCGCTGTGGGTGGCAAAAGCTACGCGCGGGAAGAAACAATCCCGAACGCAGCAAACTATGTGGGACCGAGGTACAACAGCCCCTCCATCATTACCTGCTTGATGGTAGAGCCACGGGCAGCACCGTCTTGGACTCAGGCTGCAGGGGTGGCGCGGCACCTCACCGTCTCCCCTTGCGAGGCACCCCCCCCCTCAGCTTCTTGGAGTCCCCCCCCCACGCTCTGGCGCCGCCTGTGTCAGGGGGTTGAGCCCCCCTCCCCCTGGCGCCAATGGTGGCTGAGGCGCCGCCGCCAGTGATAGTGGACAATGGACCGTGTATATGAACTGTTTCTAACTATGTGTAAGGTCGACGGAAGAATAGTGATACTCCCAAATGGATGATGGACAGATTGAAACATGAGATCGGAATGAAAAGAGGACTTTACGTAAAAATAAAAAACGGGGAAATACACCTTAGATCAAGATATAACGAAATGGCAAAGCTGGTTAAAAAGAATACACGTACAGCGAAACGTAATTATGAAATTAAGGTTGCTAGTCAAGCAAGATCCAACCCAAAGGGTTTCTTTCATCTCTACAGAACAAAAAATAAAGGAATAGGACCAATTAAAAACGATGAAAATGTCATGATGGAATCGGAGGAAAAAATGAGTGAGGAGTTTAACAATTATTTTCTATCGGTGCTTACTAATGAGAGGTTAGATAAAGTACCTGACTGCGATCCGATTTTCAGAGGTGAAGAAAGTAGTCTGATATCAGCATTAGTAAAGTAGAAGTTGTCAAGCAGATTGAAAGACTTAAAAGCTACAAAATGCCCGGGTCCGGGCGAAATTTTTCCGAGAATGCTAAAGGAGTGTAAATTAGAAATCTGCGACCAGTTAACCGAAATATTTAATCAGTAGACACTGGTTTTGTGCCTAGTATTTGGAGGCAAGCAAACGTTGTTCCTGTTTTTTAAGAAGAGAGATAGATCGTCTACATACAACTACAGGCCAATCAGCTTGACATCAGTTATAGGGAAAATGCTTGAATCAGTAATAGTAAATAGACACAGAGAACACATCGAAAGACATAATTTAATTCGTGATTCACAGCATGGTTTCTCCAAGGGTAAGTCATGTGTGACTAATCTTCTATCCTTTTACACTAAAGTATATAAGGCGTCAGATAACAATGATAATTACGATGTTATTTACCTTGACTTTAGCAAAGCGTTCGACAAGGTGCCACACCAGAGACTACTGAATAAAATCAAAGCCCCCCATGGCATAAGAGGAAAAGTGTTACAATGGATTAGAGCTTGGATTAGTAACAGGAAACAGCGGGTCACTATACATGGAGTAAAATCTAGGTGGGGCAATGTTACTAGTGGGGTCCCCTAGGGCTCGGTTTTGGGTCCCTTGTTCATTATGTACATAAACGACTTAGACGACGGGATTAGCGACGTTGGTAAGTTTGCGGACGACACTAAAATAGGACGCCTAATTAGGCCAGGAGACGACGCAGCGATTCCGCAGGATGATCTTAACAAATTGTTCACTTGGTTGGTAAAATGGCAAATTAACTTCAATATCTCTAAGTGTAGCGTGTTAAACGTAGGGCTACACAATCCCGAAAATAAATACAGCTTAGATAACACGCTTTTAGAGAAAACTGAGTGCGAGAGATACTTGGGAGTTCTAGTGAGTCCGGACCTTAAAATCAGGAAACAGTGCATTAGCTCCAGGAATAAAGCTAACAGAGCATTAGGCTTGATTGCTAGGACGGTAACGAACAGAAGTGCAGAGGTAATTAATTATTAAACTCTATCTAGCGATTGTTAGACTCATCCTTGACTATTGCGGTACAGTTTTGGTCTCCGTCCTACAGAATGGACATCAATTCTTTAGAATCAGTGTAGGCCTTATGGTCTCTTGCAGTCTCCTTCATTATGTTCTTATGTTCTTATGACGTCAGAGCAGATACTAGCCATACAAAATAAATAAATAAGAATAAATTAATAATAATAATAACAATAATAATGACAATAATAATAAATAAATAAATGAATAAATATCGGCAGGGAAATGTACAAACCTGACCGTTACTTTCACTTTCTGCTAAAATTCCTAACAATCCTTTTCCCACCCGCATGTGGCAGGAACTACCGTTTTTTATGCAGCCGATGTTTAAGGAATTTCAGTGACATACTCGGGACCAAGTGACTTACCATTGATTTTGATGGAAGAGTAACTCCATTCAATTTTTTTTTTTTTTTTTTTTTTTTTACTAATCTCCAATTAAAAAGAAGTAAATAAAATAAAATACAATAATTCTTATCTTCAATTATCCCTTCCTTAAATATTTCCTTTACCACTTCCAGGACAATCTTGCTTCGATCCTACATTGTGGATAGAATCGGTGATATTTTGATGCATGATCGAATCATCGTACATCAGGCATCCGATTCTAAGCGCGAGAATTTGACTCGTATTGAAAATATTAATGAAACTATTTATCATCTTTGCGTTTGCACAGGTTCCTTGCGCTAAACTATTCCATTCACTTCAAGTATTGGAGGAAGTTTCCGAGGATTACTTGGATGGTTGAAGTTAAACGCTGGTAACTAGAATATTCCCTACACGTGTATAGTATCACTGCTTATGAATTCCTGTTTCTGCTTAATAAAGTCATGATATTGAAGTTAAACGCTGGTAACTAGTTTATTCCCTACACGTGCAGTATCACTACTTATGAATTCCTGTTTCTGCTTAATAAAATCGTGATAATTTTAACCATTTCATAATGCCCACTGCAGTACCAATGCATGTTCTAGTATAGTGCCATTCTTTATTCGGTTTCAGGTTAATAGAGATGTGGGCAGATGGCGTTATGATATAGGGGAACCCCTGAGCAACAGAGAATGAATACCCAATGGACACGTGAAAACCGTGAGAAATCACTTGTTTACTTACTGTATCTAGAGAGACGAAGGTTCAAATGCACTCTCAAGTTCGTTCACCACTAGTCCATATCACCGGTTATGCAACTTCACTATAGATAATATTATCAGTGACCTTGAATAATTTCTTTAGGCGGATCAATACCGGCAGTGCGAGACTGGTAATTAATTTAGTTGTCTGGTTTTAACCGGATCAAGTTTTGTAAAGCGTGGTATTTCAGAGAAGAGGCGAAGATCCTATACATGATAATACCCAACCGCATTTTATGAAAAGTAGATCAGAAACGGTCAAACAACTTTCCAGACAATTGACATTACGCATCTATGACGTTGACTCGTAAAACTGACGAAATCCTCACAACAATCCGCCATCAGGAAAGAATAAATAGAGAAATTGTAATAATGATAATAATAATAATAATAATAATAATAATAATAATAATAATAATAATAATAATAATAATAATAATAATAATAATAATAATAATAATAATAATAATAATAATAATAATAATAATAATAATAATAATAATAATAATAACAATAATAATGATAATAATTTTAATAATAATAATGACAACAATAATAGTGACAATAATAATTATAGTAATAATAATAATAATGGTAATAATAATAATGACAACAATAATAATGATAATGATAATAATAATAGTAATAATGATAATAATATTAACATTGTTGTTATTATTATTATTATCATCATTATTATTATTATTATTATTATTATTATTATTATTATTATCATCATTATTACAAATGTAATAATAACAATGATAATTATTATCATTATTATTATTATTATTATAATGATGGATGATGATGATGATGATTGATGATGATGATGATGATGATGATGATGATGATGATGATGATGATGATGATGATGATGATGATGATGATGATGATGATGATGATGATGATGATGATGATGATGATGATGATGATGATGATGATGATGATGATGATGATGATGATGATGATGATGATGATGATGATGGTGGTGGTTTCTGTCCTTCACTCCCCACTTTCGTCGCCAAGGCATATCTACCTATGTCTCTGTAGTCAAGGCCAAACAATAATATTTAATCGACGAAAAAGCGTCATACTGGCAGTCCATGAGAGGTGCATTCATAGAGATACCCTCATCTCAAGGCCACAAATACCGCGACTCATAGTGGATAATCACTTATACAATAGGTGACCGTCAGAAGCAGGACTTGGGTAGCACTCTCGCCCCCGTCGCCGTGGTCACTGTAAGTAGGAATACCGTACTCCTTTTTGGGCTTCAGGGACACATTGTTCCTCTGATGTTCAGTATTATTTGGCAATGATGAGTACGATGCTAACTTGTTCTCAGATGTTAGGATTTGTGGCCCAGTAATTTTACCCAGTTTTAGGGCTGAACTCGAGGCAAATTGCTTCACCAGGTGTGCATGATTTAGTCAGATCAGTATCTTCACATATAAGTTAAAATAATGATATGATGCTAATTAAATATTTTTGAGAACTGAACTATTACATAAATTATGCTGATTAACAACTCTGAGAACAACTATTATTTAACTATGGCATTAACAATTTGAATTTTGTTAAACTACTTGGTTATTTTGTTAAAAGATACATGTGCAAGATCTAATTACTCATCATCATGACTCAATCAATGATATTGTCATCTTCATCTTCAAATGCAGAACATGGTGCATTGAAACATGTTACACCTTTGGATTCCACAAGCCACTGAGCACTCCAGGCCAAATTTTTTGTAAGTGTATCTGTGCTGCAATCAGACTTGCAATTGCAGTATAGAGAAGTCCTTTTGGAACTGCCTCTAAGTCTGTCATCTTGGGGAACATTTCATTTTCTTTTATTGTCCATCCCCCATTCCTCTGCATAAGTTTTCAACACCCATCCACTGCTGGACTTGGTAATATACCCTCAAGCTGCGATACCTTAGAGCAGCTGAAAAAGAGGGCAAAGTGTATGGTTCTACAAACCAGTAATGTGCACAGACATTGCAAGGGGCAGGTGCTTTGGGCAGGTAATTAGGCACTTCACTCTTTTGTATTATTCGTATTCGACAACTATCCGGTAGGGTGCAACACTATTTTCCACATAATAATTTCTGAATGGTAAGAAAATGGAAAAAGCCTGTGAGAAATAATTTTTCATTCATTTTTATATATTTTTGTGATGAAGGGCACTTTTGGGGCACAGGGCAAAGGGCCAGGTGCTTGGGCACCCCCCCCCCCTCTGCACGGGCCTGCCTGTACTGTTAGTACATCAGCACCTCTCTTCACATGGTGGACACTATAACCACTCTTCTCCAATTGTTCACTAAGGAACATGATAAATTTCTGCTTGTTGACTTTATTGTTGAGAAAAATCTTCCTTCTTTCCTGATATCTTCATATCTGGTTTGAAATGTACAGTGACGCTCACCTTCCCCTGAGCTCTTCTGTGATGTGTCACATCTTTTGTAGATGGCCCATCAAGGTACTCATGGAAGATAAATATTGCATATTCGTACCTTCCTTGTACATACTTCACATAGAATTCACACACTCTATCACATGTTTCACCTTAGGCCATGCAATTCAATGTAGAAGTGATTCTGTCAAAAGTGATTGTTTCTGATGACATGGTAACCATTTTCATGGCTCTACTGCAGTTCTGGAACCTCAGTAGAAGGCTCTTGCATCATTTGAATATAGATCCTGACAGACTTGACATAGTGATTATGGTCTGCAGCAGCAAATTATGGTAGCATATTTGACAGAGGCCAAATGTAGTTCCTAGTTGCCAGTTCTCTCACCCTTGAGGCAACAGCGAAGAACATCTAACATGTCCATATACAGTAACCATAACGTTGCTGTTCTGCTTTCTTGGCCATTGTTCACATCCATCAGCTTCTGTTCCATATTCTTTATGATTTCAGAATTACATATTTTATTTTTGCTTATTTCATCATTTATCAGCTGATCATACATTATCATAGCCTCCTTCATGTCTAAATCAGTATGTTCAAACCATGTTTTATCTGTCTTCTGTTCATGAAAGCCATCCTCTTCTGCACTTTGTTCTTTTATTTCTGGAGATGCCACACTAAATTTATCATCAAGAAATAAGGCATAGGGATCTGTGTCCACAAGAAGATGAACTTTTATTGCTCTTCCCAAAGTTTCCCATGCAACGTGCTTCCCCATGTCCAACTACTTAGCTTGCATAGATTTCCTCCAGGACTTCATGAAGGCCAGAACCTGCCATCATGTGTCGTATACATCCAAGAAAACTCATAATGATGTCAAAATGAGGATGTGCATTTCAGTAAAAATGATCTTTTCCCTGTTTCATTATTGTGACATCATTGTAATGTCATTTTCAGGTACAAACATGATACTTTTGTTAGAAAACTTATTTTAAATTATATTTCACTTTCCCATGGTTTTTTGTTGCTTACTTATGCAGAATCCCTGATACTAAGTTATTTATTAAAAAAAAAATTGGAAATGCTGTAACTCTTTCATCATACATTTAATCTCATGTTTACTGCCTCTTCAGTATTAAGTTATATGTTCCTACATGTATGTTCATCACATTTCATAATATAATCAAAAGCAACATATTAAAAGAAAGTCTACGGAGACACTGTATTAATCTACTGAAAACCCCATTTCTTCAGTCTAGTCTTTAAGGGGGATTTTATACATTGCCATCAACATCACATTGTATACACAAAAAATAACTGTAATTTGATAGCTACAAGCAATAGACACAAACAAATTGTTTTACTAAAAAGCTTATGAAAATTTGAAATGAGGGGATACTCAGAAGGGTATGTGCATATCATTCCAATATCACTAAATAATTAAATATGGTAGTTGATAAAAATAAAAAAATTAAGAACTTTCCCTTGATAGCATGTCACATGACTTTTTATGTGTTTTTCAGTAGAACTTCCCAAATAAGGGCCATTGGTTTCATTTCTGCTGTAATTAGTCCTGGGTCCTTTTTCCTTAATTTTACTAGACAAGCCATTTGAATTTTCCAAGTATGTCTTGGTTGCCAATATGGTTTTGTTTGGTCTTTATACTTCATTGGTTCATTATTATTTGTCTTTGATCAGTATCATAATCAAACTATGACAATTCAAACATTCTCCCCCCCTTCACTTTTTTTCTTCTTCTTCTTCTTCTTCTTCTTCTTCTTCTTCTTCTTCTTCCAATTGTCAGTCTCAGGTCTGGTATTTTGAGAGAAGAGTGAAGAAAATTAAAAAAAGTCAAGAATCTCTACCCCAAACTGAATTGAATTGTCTGAAAATGACCCGAACATAATCCTTAAAGAGAACAAAAGTATCTTTTTAGGCAGTGCAGGGAAAAAATGGGTAAAAGAGCACTTTTAGTAATGAATCTCAAATACCGTAACTTTGGTAATTTCTGAACAATGACGATTGGACCTTCAGGTGATCTTAATTATGGTGATGATTGTATGTTTTTTTTTTTTTTTTCTCTCTCTCTCTCCCTCCCTCCCTCCCTCCCTCCCTCCCTCCCTCTCTTTTGGTTTGTGGGGCTAGTAGCCAATCAAACCTTAACCATGCAAGTGGTCCTAAACAGTTCATATACACATTTTGTTGTCCATGCAATGCCACTGTTATTAGAGATGGTGTCTTGAGTTCAGGGAGGTTGGGTGTCACGTGGCAAACTTAACTGGCTCCCTGGGAAGGGAGAGACGAGGCAACAGAGATCTCTCGGAGGAGAGTCTCTGAGAAGAGGGAGCCAGGATACCTGCCAGTCCCCGTTTTAAATGGCCATGCCCCAACCTGACCTGCGGTCAATCTTCCTTGGCCATTTTGACAATCTTCACCAAAGTCGGGTCCAGTATCCTCTCCAAATGCATTATTCTTGCACTTATGGTAGCATGGATGTGGGTATGTGTGCATAAGTGTGCACACATTTTTATATGACCTATAGAAGTTTAACTTAATGTTACAGATGCGGTCCCTCATTGTGTTGACGGTTCTTCTGCCGATCCTCACTTGGGCAACACTACCTCCTCCTCAGGGATCTTACAACATACTCTTCATCTTTCCACACACAACTAAGAGCCACTGGATTCTACATATGTCCTTAGCAACCGCTCTAGCTGATCGTGGACATAAGGTAAATCTTCCTATGCTCCCTCTCCCTCTCTATTTCTGTGTCTCTCCATTCCCTGCCTAGGTAATTATGTGTGGTGTAGCCTTTGGTTGGCTACACAAGTGTGGTGCAGGGAAGATAAAGTCTTGTTGGACTCTATGTTTATTGAAAACAAGCTCTTCCAATATGTACATATCAGAATGTAATCCCCCAAGGTAAGAGTGTTTCCCCTGGTCTCTGTCTATTTCCTTCTAGGGAAGAGTGTCTCCCCTAGCCTCCTGTGGCAATGCAGTTGCTATTTATATTTGTGAATTGTGGCTGTCTTGTATATTTGGTGTGGGTTGTCAGGTCAATGGTTTGGGATTTATACAATATTATTTGTGTGTTAGTTGCATTGCAGTGGGTGTATATTATAGTGGATGGTCCTTGACATGATGTATGAAGTTACACATATGTAGCCTGGTCAAAGGGAATGGTTAATCAAAAGTCTGGAGCCTGTATGTACTTGTGTCGATAACTTCCAGTGGGTACTGGCGTGATGTGTTTGTATGCCTGAGTCAGATGTTTACGATTTGGAAGTGTGGATGTCAGCAAGATTGGGTAGGGATTGCCAAGGCCAGTGCCTTTCAGGCACCTTCGTGTGTGCATGTGGGTCACGTGCTGCACATGTGATATAATGGTTAGTTGATAAAGATACAGTAGAGATAGTTGATTTCTTAGAACCACCTTTTTGTTTACTCAGATCACGATGATCAGCAACCACCCACCGTCCAACAAACATCCAAACATTTCTGAAATTAATCATAACATTGAAGAAATCGACCTTGATAACTTCAACGTCTTCGAGTTCGAAAGCTCTCCAGAGTCTTTCTTCTCATATTTCATACACACATACCAAGTCCTTGGCGAAAAAATGTATAAGATCCAAGAAGTGAAGGAACTGTATAATAAAAGGAAGGAATTCGACCTCATCGTCATCGATAGTTACGTGAACGAAGTAAGTCATAAAATTTTGAATATTCTTGTAATCTTTCATTCAGCTCTTGACCATTACATTCAATAAGCGTTCTACTATCACAGGTTGCTTATCCGTTTGCTTACGAGATGCCATTCATTACCATCACCGGCCTGGGCATAGAAGAGATACACAGTGCAGTGATGGGAAACGTAATCAACCCATCATACGTGCCCAGTACAAATGTCGACTTCACGTACCCCATGACCTTGATCCAACGGGCAATCAATGTCTTCGAGAGTATAAAATTCTCTTTTTATCACAGAAAAGTGTATAGTATACCAACACTGCAAGCAGAGGTATGTATCTTTTATATCTTTTCTCACTTGTATAAAGTTTTGTCTTAAGGCAAAGATCTCTGGTCAGGGCAAAATAATCCATCTGGTATTTCAAAATAGAGTGCAAGATCCTCAATATCTATTTAGACAGGATCCAAATAACTCTTGAGGTAGACTGTATTGGTTACCATGTTGAAAAATAGAAATATGGGGTGAGGGCAATAAGTGACCTGACAACTATGTAGTTTGCATTCAATGGAAAAATGCTCTTCTCTCTGAAATGTCACCACTTCTATAATGCCATCATCCGGACTTACTGGCTGAAAAGCTTAGCTGAATGTTTTAAATGTAACACTACGTCTACCCACACGGGTTTATCTTTATGCAGATCACCAAGCACTTCCCTGACCTTCCACCAATAGAGGAACTGGAGAGGAATGTGAGCTTGTCCTTATTCAACACCCACTACAGTCAGGACATGACTCAACCACTCCTACCTTCCCAAATTGACGTAGCAGGCATGCACTGCCGTCCCGCGCGACCGCTTCCTCAGGTAGGCCATGGAGACAAATTATATACAGTATAATAATAATTTATTTTGGCATTGAATCAATATACATGAAGTGCAGATAATGAAAAGAACACATAGTTCAAAATTACAATTACAAATGTCTCGTCCAGTAATCATGTAAAAATTTCGAAGACAGGGTTTATAGCATAACATGCTTTCATTGTATCCGAACTGTTTCAGGCTCTTGCCCAGTGGATCGAAGAGGCTGAGCATGGTGTGATCTACTTTAGTCTTGGATCTATTGTTAGGGGGGAGTTTCTACCAGTTAAGTACCGTAACATTATACTGGAGGCTTTTGCCAAAATGAAACAGAGAATCATCTGGAAATTTGAGAAGAATCTGGAGGGGTGTCCAGATAATGTTCTCATCCAAAAGTGGCTTCCACAACAGGATATATTAGGTGGGTTCACCTCAAACATTCAAACGATTACAATGATCACATTTGTTTTCTACAAGACTGTGAGCATCACTTCTGAATTGTTCACTTTGTTGTCTGAACAGCTCATCCTAATGTAAAGGTCTTCATTACTCACGGAGGACTTTTGAGTTCACAAGAGACGATTTACCACGGCACACCAATAGTTGCTCTCCCGGTTTTCTACGATCAGCCCAAAGTTGCCGCCAAAATGGAGAATGCTGGATTCGGCATCCGTCTTGACTGGGAGAAACTGACAGTCCCTTTGCTCATTGAAACTCTGAACGAAGTCATAGACAACCCAAAGTGAGAAGCCTAAATTAAGGAGAATTTTAAACTCCTGATTATACAAGTATTTCTTAGGAGCTGATTATACCTATAGAATGTTATTGTTCATCTAATTTGCAGATATGCCCAAGCTACTAGTCAGGCGTCGCTCCTTTTCCGTGACCAGATGGACACTCCGATCAATCGTGCTGTATGGTGGACAGAGTATGTGATTCGTCACCAGGGGGCCCCAGCACTACGTTGCCCTGGCGCCGACCTATCTTGGATTGAATTCCTGTGCCTGGACGTCCTATTCTTAGCCCATTTGGTGGTTTTCACTTTGTTCTGGGGTGCAAAAAAGCTCCTGGCTATAGCCTGCAGAGATAACAAGAAAGAGAAAGAGGAATAACCAAAAATAGGTGAAAAGAAGAGGCAGTCATATTCTTTGTAAGTGGCTATGCATTCGTGGCCAGCATTTGTCAATTAGATATCTTTGTTTCATTGTAGTATGAGAAGTATGATGGGGGTTACTAGGCTAGATAGAGTGAGATATGAGGAGGTGAGGACGAGAACAGGGGTGGAAAGGGAGTTGGGAGATAGGGTTGATGAAAGAGTCTTGGGATGGTTTGGACACATGGAAAGAATGAATGAAGAAAGACTAGTAAAAGAGGTATGGAAGGTAGATGTGGAGGGAGTGAACATGAGGGGACGTCCTAGGATGAGGTGGATGGATGGGATGAAGGGGGCTTTGGGGAAGAGGGGAATGTCTGTTGAGGAAGGACGGGAGAGGACAGAAGACAGGTGAATGGAGAATGGTTGTATATGGATGATGTTGGTTGTGATGCATGAGGTGTAATGGGTGAGGGGATGGGGGGTGAGGAAAATTTGACGCAGCCTGAAGGGATTTCTCCCCGTCTTCTCCTTTTCTGCATGGGGGGACGGAGAGGGGGGGTCGCCGATTTAATGAAGCAGCCTTGCTGTGGATGTGCTGTGACTTGTGACACTGCCTCTGACCCAGGGCAGTGGACAAGGTGCAGGGATGACCCATCATCCAGGAGGTGCTAAGATGGGAGGGAGGGTGGAGGGGAGTGGAGTGTATTTGGGGATGGAATGGGTGGGAATGATTTTATGCCTTTTTCTTTTTGGCCACCTCCCTTGTAAGGGGGAAAAAGCCTTGGTATATGTATGTTTTGACGCAGCCCGAAGGGATTTCTCCCCGTCTTCTCCTTTTATGCAATGGAGGGACGGAGAGGGGGGGGTCACCAATTTAATGAAGCAGCCTTGCTGTGGATGTGCTGTGTCTTGCGACACTGCCTCTGACCCAGGGCAGTGGACAAGGTGCAGGGATGACCCGTCATCCAGGAGGTGCTAAGATAAGAGGGAGGGTGGATGGGTGTGGAGTGTATTCAGGGATGGAATGAGTGGGAATGATTTTTATGCCTTTTCCTTTTTGGCTACCTCCGTTGTAAGGGGGAAAAAGCCTTGGTATATGTATGTATATGTATGTTTCAGTGTAACCACATAACATTAATATGACAATTGGGAGTCTGTGAGGACATAAGTTCTTTGATCCCCTATAGTATCATGACTGTTTTATTCCTATTATCCTTTTGGTACATGTAAGGTTTGGGATTTAATATGCATGGGTGTAGCACAGATGAGAGTAAATAGGAAGATATAGGCAGAATGTGAGAAGGAACATGGATGTGTTGGCATTAGTGAAACTAACTTGAAAGGGACGGGTGATTTTGAGTTTGGGAGTGTAGTGGGGAGGTGTCAAGAGTGGGGAGAGGAGGAAGGGAAGGGGTGGCTCTACTAATAAGTGAGGAGGTAGGTGAGTGGTGGAGTGGAAGTTTCTTAAAGGTTAATGTGGAAGAAAGTTAAATTGGGAAGGGAGATGTGGGTGTGTGTAAGTGCATATGGGCCTGGTAGTGAGAAGAATTTAGAAGAAAGGAGGCTTTTTAGACAGTTTTAAATAAGTGTGTAGAGAGCTTTTGGAGGAATGTCATTGTAGTGGTAATAAGAGATCTAAATGCTAGAGTAGGAGATGAACCAAGAGACAGAATTGTTGGGAAGTGTGTAGTGCCAGGTAAAAATCATAGAGGAGAGATAATTGTGGAAATGTGTTTAGAACGAGAGTCTATTATAGCTAACACAATATTCAGGAAGAAAGACAACCTCAAGTACACATGGGAGATGGTGGTAGGTGGAAGGGTGGTTGATAAGGCATTAATGGACTATGTAGTAGTATCCAGGAAAAGAGTAGGAAGAGTTCTGGATGTCCATTATTGTTAGGGGAGTGGGGGAATATCAGATCATTTTTTGGTGAAAGGTAAGTTGAGAATGGAGAAAGGGCTGAAGGTAGAGAGGTGCTTAGAGTAAACTATCTAAATGAGAAGGAAAAGGAGCAGGAGCACAAGAAGAACCTGAGACAAGTGTGGGAGATGGTGAAGGATAGAGCAGAAGTAGGTGTGTAAGAGGAATGGGGGTGTTTCAAGGAGGAAGTGACTAGGTGTGCAAAGATGGTATGTGGAACAGGGAGGGAATTGAAGGAAGGGTAGTGAGTGAACTGAAGGTAGTCAAAAAGAAGCAAGTATTCAGGGACTGGTTGCAAAGTATGATGAGAGAAAAATATGAGAGGTATAATGAAAAACAGAAGAGACAAAAAGGAGAACAGGTGTAAAATGGGGTAGGAGTATGACACAAAATTGTGAAAGCCATAAAAAGAAGTTTTGGAAGGATATCGAGAGGAAGGGGAGGCGAGTCAAGTAGAGAAGAAAAGGTAATAGGTGCAGATGAACAGATCTTAACAGAAGAGGAGGCAGTATGAGGAAGATGGGCAGAGTATTTTAGAGAGCTGTTGAATGTGAAGGAAAATAGGGAGGGATTGGTGGTAGCAGTGGGAAGCGCTAAGAAAATAATGGTGATAAGAGAGAGAAGTTGCGGAAATAAGAAGATATGAGGTGCAAATAGCTCCGAAATTATGAGAACTGGTAAGGCGCCTGGATTAGATGGGTTTCGTACTGAGTGAAGAAGGAAGGTACAGTAATAGTGGGCTGGCTAGTGAGGTTGTTTAATGTGTGTCTAAAGGAGGGCTGTGTCCCACTGCACAAAGGAAAAGGGGACGAATGTGAATGTAGTAGTTTCAGAGGGATCAGTTTGTTGAGTTTAGTTGGGAGGGTTTTGAGAGGAACAGAGAGTAATTGGTGAGGAAATGTGGGTTTAGATAAGGCAGGGGCACGAATCAAACTTTTGTGGTAAGACATATGAGAAAGCTTTAGGGTGTTTTTTTGTGCCTTTATGGATTTGAAAAATGTCTATGAGAGGGTAGACATGAAGGCACTGTGGGAGGTTTTGCAGATATATGGGATTAGGGGAAAGTTTTAAATGGCTATCAGGAGTTTTTACGAGAGTAGTAGAGCCTGTGTTAGAATGGAGAATGGGAAGAGCGAGTGAGTGGTTTGAGGTAAAGGTGGAACTGTCATTTTGCTATGGCTGCTCAATGTGTACATGGGTGGTGCAGAAAATAAAGGCGAGGCTAATGGGTGGGAGACTGGAAATGGTTAAAGAAAAAGGAGAAACACAGGCGGTGAGCCAGTTGTTTGCTGACGACACAGTGCTTGTGGCAGGGTCACAGGGATTGAAGGAATTAGAGTTTAGAAAGGTGTGCAATAGAAAAAAGTTGAAGGTAAATGTGGGTAAAAGCAAGGTGATGAGATGTACAAGGGTAGAGGATGGCAGTGAGTTGGAAGTCTAAAAGGAGAGAGGCTGGAGGAAGTGGATAGCTTTGGGTATTTGGGGTTGAATGTGACAGGAAAGGGAGTGAAGGTACATTGTAGATTGAGAGAGACAAGTAAATACCTTAGGGGATTAAAAAGTGTTATGAGAAATAGGCCTCTAGGAATAGATGTAAAGACATATAAAGGAGTGATTGTGCCAACAGCATTGTATAGGACTGGGACCGGTAAAAAAAAAAAAAAAAAAACAATGCCATTACCGGGATTACCGGTAAAAGACTCGTGAGGCAGTAGTGACGTCCCAAGTTCGAGTCGCCTTTATGACTTAAATCTTTGAACAAAATTCACCCTACTATGGTGTGAAGTCACAACTCAAGTTTTGTAATGTCGTTACTATAAAAATCCTGCCTGCATCACGAATGGGCGAGGGAAGCACCAACCTACCCCACATCCCTACCGGTGCTATAGGCAAAATGTAAAGGAAAAAAGTATATATATATATATATGGGTCTTTTCCGTTTGGCGACACGCGGAATTAATATAGTTTCGTATGCTTATTACAGTTTTTTATATACATATACATATATATATATATATATATATATATGCAGAATCCACTAGGAAGAGGAAAAACACACGGAGTCCGAGCGCTTTCGTGATATATTCACATTATCACTTTTCTGTACTCCTTGATAACGTGAATATATCACAAAAGCGCTCGGACTCCTTATGTTTTTCCTCTTCCTAGTGGACTGTGCATATTTGTGATTCACGTGTGACTTATGAAATTTGTGCATATATATATATATATATATATATAGAAATTAAAGAAAGTGCCGAAAAAAACAGTTTTAAATGGGAACTAGTTAACATGGCGCGGGACAGTCTTAACGGTAAATATTTTACCGGCAACGCTTAATGGTAAAAATTTACCGAGACCTTAGCGGTACATACTCGCTTAATGGTAAAAGTTTACCGGTAAATTAGCGGGACACTGGTCACGTCAGTACCACCAAACCGAGACGCGCTTGCCGAAACTTTAACAGTACAGACTCACTTAATGGTAAAAGTTTAACGGTAAATTAGCGGGACACTGGTCCCGTTTGTACCACCAAGCCGAGACGCGCTTACCGCTCTCTGAGTGTTACGGTATAGCTTATCGGTTACCGGAACCTTAACGGTACCAGAATTTTTACCGGTGTATCGTTAAGGTTGTTACCGGTACCTGCCCACCACTAGTTGCCGGTAACGACACAACTGACGTGAGGACGGGGAGTCCGTCATCAACGTAAACTTGGCGACAGAGCTCGCCTCACCGACAAGCGTGATGATACCCTGCTGCACCATTGATTCAAGTTCTTCACTTAATCCTGAAATACAAACGGTACCGGGGCCTGGGCGCGTGGGCGGTGAGGGGCACTGCGTCGGCTTTCAGGTGGATTATCATGGGGGGGGGGAACCCACCATCTTTCCTAGGGGGCGGTGCGGGGGTCATCCTTGGAGACCAGCACGTCGCTAAAATCCCGTAGGAAGGAGTCACGAGCGGCGGCCAGGGAGTTTGCCAATGGGTAGTGTTATCTCGGCGCACCTGTTCGCTTATGTCACCGCCAGGATAGGCTCCGGGAAGTCGGGCGGGACTATGGCCAACTCCCGAGAGCGGCCGAAGGAGAGGAGGGGTGTTTGGACCCCCTCGTGAACCCCTATGCCGGCACGGCGGTGCAGTCCCTGTCTCCGGGGGGCCTCAAGGTAGCCCGAAAGCGTCCCGTTGCGGGGTATGTCGGCGCCGAGAGCGGCGGCTGTAAGCTGGCTCTGGATATCCCCAACATGCTTAGGTGCCGAGTGCCTATACGCGTGATGCCTGCACCTGTGTCAGGGAGCATAAACGATACGGATGCTGATAGGTGGCGGAGGGCGATTGGAGCCGTCAGACACCGGGCGAAAGGTGCCAGGCCTTCCCTGGGGAAGGTGTGGGGTTGCGGGCGCCTGGTGTGGTGCCCTTTGGCATGCCGACACGGCATGGAAAGAATGATGAAAGATTAGTAAAAGAGGTGGATAGAGTGGGGTGAAAGGGTGGTGGAGGAGAATGAAATGGGTGAGAGTAGGTACGTGCCTTTGATTTGGCTACCTCCCATATTGAGAGGGAAAATGTCATAGACATAATATATCATATACTTTAGTGGAAATAATTTCAGAACTGGAAATATATACGCTTCCTAATTACAGGTTTAAAAAAAAATAACATACTTGTGTTTTCCTTTTGAGCTTGTCGAATAATTGAGAAAGTGCATGAGTTCCCTTACAACGCCGTCGTCCACGATCCCCGCCCGGCTTCTCCCAATGCATTCGCAAAATGTAAACAAACATTTCTCACTCTATAACTCCAAAACATACATACATTTACCAAAGGCTTTTTTCCCCTGACAAGATATAAATGATATGCCATTTGAAAGTTCATGCCTTCAGCTAGTGTGTGACGAGATTTTCATGACCATGTGGACATGACATCACCAAATGTTTCCGAAATATTTCGGTACACTAGAACACTCCCCTGTTCCATTCATGGAGAATATCACACATTTGTTTCTCATCAATTTCCACCGTGCAACAGTAATAGTAATAACATACACTTGCTTGGGAGCCGCATATATGGGTGAAGTTTAGAAACATGTGATTATATACTTATGACTGGTAAATTAAAAGAGAAAGAAAAGCTCAGTCAAGTCAGACTCCCGTGGTTTTGTTGTTAAATCAATCTCTTTCATGGGGGGTACCATGGACGATTTGGATGCGCTGTTAGAAGTGAGACGGACTAAAATTGGTGAGGATTTCTTTCTTATACATACCATATTTTGCTTGAAATGGTAGTTCTACCCGTATCGAACAGGTATTTTAGAAATTACATGGCGAGGATCAGTTCGCAAATATCAGAAGTCGTAGGACCCATTTCTAACTGGGCATGATGCAAAAATAGTAATGTAATATGCTACAGCGATGTGATCACAAGAGAGAACACAAATGGCAGCAACGAAAATGATCTTGAACCTAAATGAAAATACCGTATATACCCAAATAATGGTCGAGTCTTTCGGTCCATTTTTAGGGTTGAATTAAGAAGTCGACTTTCATGTGGATGCTATTTTTCAGGGACGAAATTCATGTCCAATCTAGGTCGAAATTTTAATTGGCAGACTCCTAATTTGTGTACAAATAATTGCATAACAAAATAAGAAGGTTGATGGTGATTTAGTATGACTGTATACATCAAAATACACGTCCTGATAAGAAAAATCACTGATGAATCATTATCATGGCCGGTTTGCTCTTGTAAAGTTTAGCCTTGTTCTTTCACAGCCACACTGCAAGTGTATGAGTACGTACCAGTATTTTCCAAAATGGACTCTGAATAATAAATTTAAAGCACATACTTGGCACGTGATAACATCAGTATCAAGTTAGCATTTTCGTTTTAGCTGGACATACCGGGACTCAAAAATACAAACAAAAAAGGCATAGTAATAAGAATCAATTAATAAAACGTTTATGGATTTAAAGGAAAGAAATTATATGATAAAGATATAGCAACAGTACACACGAGTTTAATTGTTTACATTTACAATGGCCGTTCAAATTGGCCATTCGATTATCCCACACTAAACGCGAAAAATTAAACTACCGATGTTACGTACGGCAAATTATTGGAATAATTTTCAGTGATTACAAAATAAGAAATAGTCAGTATAAACTATATGGAAAATAATATAAAATAGGCAAAAATAAATATATTATGACTGGAGAAATTCTGTTGCATAGGCAAAATCTCCGAGAATGGCAACATTGCGGTCCAGGTGTGTGTAACTATTTTCTTTTCTTTTCTTTGTTTTTCCTGCTCTCTCTGGATTTATTAACTAATCAACGGATCTACACTTTTGCTAGTAGAAAATGTAGTTCAAATTATACAAGTGATATGCTATACTTGGCTGCACGTGTTTTATGACAAAAAAATCTAGGGTCGATTTTTATTGGAGATATGCGAAAATATCTGGATTTACTGGCCACAAATTAGGGGGTCGACTTTTAAATGAGGTCGAATATTACTTTGGTATATATGAGAAAGACTGATTAAATGAAGCAACCTTGCTGTGGGTATGCTGTGCCTTGCTGCATTGGGAGTGGAGTATGTGGTAATAAAATGGGCGGGAGTGAATTTATGCCTTTGACTTTGGCTACCTCCCTTAAAAGGGGAAAAAAGCTCTTGGTATACGTATGTATTATAAATAGGCAAATTGACGGACTTGTGTGATTCTGATATATTACTGATATTATTTTTATCATTTTGTACTAGTTACATATGATTCTTAAATGACGGTCATCTTATTTATGGAACGAATGAAGAGGGGAACGGGATAAATAGAGAATAAAAGTAAAATTTGTCTATATTATGAAAACAGTTGATATTTAAAAGTAAAAAAAATACAGAGCATAAGACTGCGTTGTATAGAGATCCACCCACACCACCACCATTGTTAGTTATTGAGTTTAACTTTGAGAGATTGTGTGTGTTATGGATTGATAAATGTGTAAATGGCATCTAATGTTAATGGTTATTAGCCAAGTATGAATTTGACTCTTCCAACAGAACAAGTATATAACTATGAACCAGATGCTTATTAAATAATAATAATTTCCTTTCTTATTTGTTTATTTGTTCATTTAGGTACTTAGTCATTCGTTTACCTATCTATTTATCATATCTATATCTTTTATTTATAATTTTTCATAAAAGAATGCTGAATAATCTTTTTCACGAATTCGAAAAGTTTGACTGTTACCACCGTTGCTTTCCGTTCAAACTGCCAGTTCTCCATGCAGTTGTTTTGATCTGCGACGACCTCAACAAATGTCTATGCGTTCGAGTTTGGTGTCGATTTCAGGCGCAAGCGAGGTGTTTTCGAATAGGACGACAAGTTGTGAGGTAGTGCAGAAACAACAGCTGAAAGTAGAAGATCAGCTAAGTCTGTACTCAAAGGATTCGTTGGTTGCAAGTACTTACGTAGAGTTAGCAGTACAACTGCAACATGGCTGGGACCATGAAGGTTAGTCTAGAATACTTAATCATTCCCGAAATCTTAAAATGTTGTACTTTGTTTCTAATGCTTCCGTTCTATTTAGGTAGCAAAAATCCTGGTTGCTCTCGTCATCCTTCTCGTCTTCTTAACTTCAACGGAAGGTCTTCAGAGAAGGAGAGGTCTCTATAAAAAAGTCTACGGGCGATACGGGAGAATCGGATACCGTCTCTATCATCCCAGCCACCACGGCTATTCTACTCGCTACAGACTACCTTACCACCCTCGTTATAGACCATCGCATAGGCTAGTCTATTACCCAGTTTACCCAGTTAAAAACTACCGCGGTATCCCTCGGTACTACCGCAGACAAATATACTGGTGAACTCTAAATAAAAATTAAGAGGCCTTAGCTACTCATTGGCTTGTCCCTAAAGCTCTGCAGCGAAAGTAACTAGATTCCTTCAACTATCATACCTCTTGGAAATGCATCCTACAAGGTAAAGATGTTTGTACAAAATCGATAACCAATGTCTTGGTTCTGGTAAACTAATTTCGTAATGGAACTTTCCATTATTGCTGACTATGACTAAGTGATCCAAAATTAACATTAGAACCCTAGATTTCTAAGGACTTCACTCGGATCATCAACAAGGAACTAATGTCTGCCGCCAAGAACTTGCCCAAGTGACACTGTAGCCTACATCTTTGGCACACAGCAACAAAGCAAAGCTAATAATACGGCATGGGCACAGATGTTAAGCCAGGTGCTAATGCCAAGGGCAGCATAGACCCTGCACTAAAACGATATTTCCTGTGTAGTGGAAGATTAATGTCTAGGTATTATCTAAATAACTTGCACCTCGTGTAAAGCGGCTATGGTTATGCTCTCAGTGTTTACTTTGTGTTGCTGGGCATTCACTCGGTCCTCAATGTGAAAATTCGAAATTAGACTCCTCACAATGTCAGGGTCGCCGTTGCTAGGTCGAAGCCAAGGCCGCCACATTGGCCGGGGGTGAATGAGGCTGGCCCGAACACCCAAACAGCCCTTGGCGTCACCCTGCCCCCTGGACTCGCTGCGTGTACCCACGCACTTCTCGCCGGCAACATAAAGGAAAATATTGCAAAAGGTGGCGAATATTTTGTCCACGCCAAACTTGTTAGCCTAGTAAATTTTGTGAATCTGAATTAAAAGAGAATTGGTCGAAATCTTAACAAAATGGCTTGAAACTTGACTCTGAAAACGTCATTGTCACGGATCAAAACGTCCTATTCTTGACCCACACCTTTCCTTGCCAACTGTTAATGCCTGATTATAATCTAATTTAAGATAAATACAATGTAACGAATAGGACTACAAGACTCGAACCACTTAACTACCGGATAGTAATAGTAAGAGAAACCTTAGAGCTGAAGTCTTTAAATTTGGCTAAGTCTTGAGAACGCTAGAGGCTCGCCCGATCAATTGCAGCAAATAAATACACAGGTAGAAAATAGAAAGAAGCGATAGAAAGCCCAAAATAGCGTCACACGGAGCAAACCGTTAATGGTATCGGGTTGCCCCCAGAAATTGGTGAAAACTGACGAGGGAAGCGACTAAGCTAAGTGCCCTTAAGGAGAGTTTACTTTAGACATAAAACGCCTCTGGTGCTTTCTCTTCCTTCGCTAGTGTGCAGTGCTACACTTATTCCACGATTCTGCTGCGAAGAGTTCATTCATGTCAAGCCACCTGGTCTTTACTGGCAAGTGTCCAAACGTTATATACCACTCGTACGTGCACCTGTAGATATTTACTTGGGTCATCGGGTGATAACGTCGGGAAATAAACGAGTGAATTAACTCGACATTATCACACCCCAAAAAGAAATTGCAAATGCCGGAGTAAGCCGATTCCTAGTCAACCCTTCCTTTCTGCAAGATCGTTTTACAAATTGCATTTCTTTCGCTGTACAATTTTATTTATATTTTCTCTGGGCACATGAAGAATTCTCACCCCAGAACGGCCACCTAAAGAATCGTCACCCCATGAGATCCCACCTGAAGAATCGTCACCCCATACGCCGAATACATATCAACAGTGGAATAAAGATTAGGTTAGGATAGGTCAAGTTTGTTAGGTTAGGTTACGTTGAATGAAGGTTATGATTGTCATCAACGTGTACAATCGAAGAATCGTAAACCCAGGATGATGGCCCACATGGAGAATTGTCACCCTGTCGAAGCCTGGGGTGACGATTCTTCATGTAATCCCTTTTCTCTGTGCTCATTGGCTTCTAAGCCCCAGAATGAAAGTGGTATCCAGTTGAGATGTACACCCACCCATCCCACATTCATCCATTCCCCTCTCATCTTGGCTCCTCTTGGATGAAGGGTCATCCCTGCCCCCTGCAGAAGCAGTGCAGCAAGACACAGCACATCCACAGCAGGGACAGCCGTTTCATGTTAACGGCGATCCTCCCTCTTCGTCTTCCACTCGAAAATAAAGAAGGCAAGGAGAAACCAGTCTGGCCGTGTCAATTTGGTAAATATGAAGTTGTTTGTTTGTACTCCCAAATGCAATTCTTATCTACATTATTGGATAGCTCTTATCGTTGTATTTACAAAGGATTGCAAAGGCGGAGCAATGCAGACAGGAGACCTTTTGATCCATATGTAGGTCGGTTGCAAAAAAAAAAAAAAAAAAAATACGTAAACATATATATATATATATATATATATATATATATATATATATACATATTGATAATAAATTAAAACTATAATAATGTAAAAATAACAAATAAAATACATAAATAAATGCATAGGTATAGTTGAATAACAAACACAGGTAAATAGTAAATGATTATAAATTGGCATATAACTAATAATAAATGAAAATCAGACAGACAAATTATAACAAAACAAAAAACAAATAATATAACAAATTATAATCATTACAGCATCTTACTTAGGTATTTATCTAAATTATTCTTAAAGCTTTGAACTGAACTACATTGCACTACCTGTGCAGGAAGTTTATTCCATTCATTAACTACACGGTTGGCAAAGTTGTTTCTACCTACTTCCAAATTGAATCTATTTCTGTACAGTTTGAGACCATTGTTTCTTGTCTGATTCTCATTTAATGTGAAAATTTGGTCACTTTTGATGTTGTCAATTCCCTTTAAAATCTTAGACCTGTATCAAGTCACCTCTGATAGATAAGTACCACCACTTAATAGTATCATCAGTAGATATATTTTGTATTTATTTTATTTTATCACTATCATTATTATTAATGATGATAATAATTATAATAATAAGCATTATTATTTGTTTATTTACTTGTTTATTTATTGCTGGGGCTGTGGTGAATAGCACAATCGCACCTACCCCAACCTAGCCTAGTAATAAGGATGCTTATCAAGGAAAAAAAAATTACCTGTGTTCGTCGCCAGCTTCCACGTCGCTCGAAAACGTTGGTTGGAGGTTTTGCACGTAACGGACGTCGCTGGTCACCCAGCGGAGTGGGAGTTGGGGGGTGGGGGGCAGAGCCGTGCCTCTTTGGGGGAAGAAAGCGTGGGCGAGTGTTTCCTCTTTGTGGGCGTTGATGAATATATATTTGGCCAAATACTGAGAGGAATTTGCCTCGTATCCTAGGCCACTTCATCCACACCGTCTCTTTGATGTGCAGATGTGCTACTTTGCACCCTCTGCCCCCCCCCCAAAAAAAAACGCTGTATGTTTAAAAATCGCTACCAACGTTACTATTAATTTGCGGTACTTATTAATGGGGTTCAAAATACTCAGAATTATAAGATCTATCCGGTAATATAGATAAGAATTACACCTACGAGACTGGTAAACAACTTTATGAATACCGTCAATTTTATATTCTATTTACAACCGTTCTCCATTCGCAACTATTCCTTGCCTTCTCACTTGTTCAACTGACATTCCTTCCTTCAATCCATCCATCTCATTCTTGTTCTAAATACACATTCTATAGCGATGTGTTCTCTAGTTCTTGTCGCTGATGTATTAGCTTGACTCCTGTTCAGGTAGCCACAGTTAGATAAGGTGACATCTCTACAGTCTTCCTGTGTTGTGATATATCTCTTGTTTCTTCGTTCTCTCCTGTAGTATGCGTGCGTGCGTGTGTGTGTGTGGATCACCATGGTCTTGGATCACGTGTTGGACTCGTGATCGACATCTATTACCCTCCCGAATGAGACCTCGATGATGATATACGACCGATCTAGGTAAAACCGTGGCTTTACACAACTCCTTGCCCACGAGAGTTGGAGTAACGACTCGCAGTGCAGCGATACTGGAATTATTTCAACCCTGGGTGTGATTCGAACTTGGTCAGCTGGATTAGCGGTTACGAACACTACCACTGCGCCGTCGAGCAGTGTATATTTATGCGTGCTGTAAGGTGAATAACACAAGACAGTAGAGACTACGTCATCATGATTTGTGCTCTGCATTTGTCGTCAGTTCATGCTACGGGATCGACCATGCAGCTAAGAGGATAAAAGCAAAGGAGAACTGTCGGCAATGATGGTGAAGATGATGATGATAATAATAATAATAATAATAATAATAATTAATAATAATAATAATGAAAGAAATACTGATAATGATAGTGATAATAAACAGAAATAGAAATCAAACTGATCACAATTATAGTAGCCATGATTTATCTATCTGTATACCAAGGGTTTCCTCCCCCCTATCAGAGAGGTAGCCACCCATTCCACTCTCATCCACCATCCTTGTTTCCCTCTTAGCTCCTCGTGGATGATGATGGGTCATCCCTGTCTCCCGCCCACTGCTCGGTCAGAAGCAATGCAGCAAGACACAGCACATGCACAGCAAGGCCACTCCGTTCATACGGCGACCTTCGTCCGCTCATGCGGAAAATAGAGAAGACGGGGAGAAATCCCTTCGGGCTGCTGCGTCAACATGCCTTCCATACTCCACCATCCTCCACTCAGCTCGATCCCCCGCCTTCTCCCTTCCTTGCTCAACAGACATTCCCCTATTACTCAAAGGCCTTTTCACCCCATCCATCCATCTCATCCTCAGTCGTCTCCTTAATTCACTCTACTTGCATCTGCTTTCCACACCTTTTTTGTTATTTTTTCTTTCTGCGTGTCCAAAACATCCCAATGCTCTTTCCTCAGCCCTATCTACCATCTCCTTTTCCAGCCCCACTCTCCCCCTCACCTCGTCATATCTCACTCTTATCCTACCTTGTAACCCCTGCCATGCTTCTCAAACACTTCATCTCAAACACATTTAAATTTATCATTCCTACATTTCTTAGACTATAAGTCTCCGCCCCATACATTGTCGTAGGCACAATCACACTTTCATGTAATCTTCTCTTAGCATCCATAATATAATGGGGGTGGTGGTTATGATGATTATGATAACTATAATTAATGACGATAATACTCCATAGTCAAACAGTCATGGAGCCAATGAACGCGTCTTCACTGCGGAGACTTTTTAGGTTGGCAGTGATCTCGTTTTCTTTGGACAATTTACACAATCGCTATCTTCCTCACCATCCTCATTAAATGAACTAAACATAATACTGCAACATGTTACAAAAAGATTACCTCACCTTTCGTATTTTCCAGGTATGCAAAGAATTATGACAACATATGAAAACGCAAACATTGGTTCTCACGAAAATCAGCCAATCACGACGGGTAACGAGTATGCGCAGTGTTAATAGCGACCAATGAGATGTAAGCATTCAAGGTGTGCCAGAATGCGAAGATTGACCTCCGTTTTTATTTCTGCTTTCGCCAGTCGGGAAGCAGCAATTAAAATAATCTTACAAATCAGGCTGCAGTCTGTAAAAGCCCCATGATATACGTGAATATTTATCTGGTTTGTTCTCAGCCGTTACAAAACAAACATGTTGACAAAATGCAGTGGAAAAATATCAACTGTCCTTCATAGCAGACAAATGCGTAAAATCTATTTTAGTCTCACTTTGTTTACACAACAGACGCTGGGTACTTGACATCCTCCTCTGTGCATGATACAGGAAAATGGGGTTATCGTGATAATCTAGCTACGCCTGTTATATGCGCACCAGATTTAGATCAGAGTGCATTACACGGGCATGTGAACAATATTTTTCTTTTTGTTTTCTTTTATTTCAAACTGTGTTTCAGGGTCACCTATTAATGGGTTAATTCATAGTTATAAGCTCAAAATAGCATTAGTTTCAATATACTGAATATAGAATATAAACCTGGTATATAGAATATAAACCAGTATCATACTTTGACCGATGTTTATATTCAGATTTCAAGCTAGATTGAAAATCATGTGATATATAGCAGGCGTTCGAGTGCTGTTTGTCGAAAACTGTGAATTCTTTCTAAACTGTTCCTTGATTTCGTAACCACTTCCATAACTGAACTTAACATAATTTAATAGTACCGTCATGTCACATGGAATGAATGCTACTACGTCAAAATATTGCTGAAAAAATACGTGTTTGAAAGTGTAATGGGAGAAATTCCGATATATAAAGTCCTTTGGGGACAATGCCACTTTTTTCTTCTTTTTCATCTTATAAACGAGTCTAGCATGTATAATTTCATATTCAGTTTAAATCAACGTGTAAAAAAGAACACCAATAGTATAGTGTGGTCCTAAAATTGTACTTTTTCCAGTGAAATGATAGACAGGAATTGTACGAAGTACTGAAAGGTTTAGGAGCATTGCACAAAATTTGTATCAAATATAATTTGCATATGTAACTGATAATATAATTTTCATCATAATCACATAAGAAATGTATAAATATGATATCAATTCTAGAATTATTTATCAGATGGACGTAATATTTTTAGTCTAATACAAAGGTAAGATAGAATGATAGGATTAAACTGTAACTCCTATTGCATTTCACAGGAGGAAAAAATAATAGTGGTCACTCCTTTTACACCTGTCTGATTTTGTGCATTTTTTGTAAATACAGAAAAATCTAATTCGTTTATTTTATCATAATCTGAAATAATATATTTCAATTTGATGTGTGTTTTGAAAACATTAAATATATATATTTTCTATTTCTGACAATGCCTAAAAACTGACAATCGTGAAACTGGTAACGGATTGTCAGATATTTATTGGTAAACGCGGGTGATGGAAGACGACTGTTGTCAAGTGCGAAAACTTGGACAGTGACATTTATGAATATAAGTAGTTACATTGATAAACTATGACTAAATTCGAATCGTCTCGAATTTAAGATATTCAGCGGCGGCGCCAGGAATTTTTAGTTGGGGAGGCTAAGGGGGGCTGAGCAAATTTTTTTGGGGGGGCTAATAGTAATATGATAATACACATAATATATCTAGACTTTGCAAAAGCTTTTGATACCGTCCCACACGAAAGACTACTTACTAAACTAGCTTTGCATGGAATAAGTGGTAGCCTATTAGGTTGGACTAGTAATTGGTTGAATGGTCGAAAACAGAGAGTTGTTTTAAATGGAAAAACTTCTGGATGGAAAAGTGTTGCAAGTGGAGTTCCTCAGGGTTCCGTTCTTGGGCCACTTCTATTCATAGTATATATAAATGATATAGACCATGGACTAAAATCTACTGTTTCCAAATTTGCTGATGATACAAAACTGTGCGGAGTGGCAAATGATCACTCAAACCAATTAGATATTCAAGAAGATTTAGCTAAATTACAGCAATGGTCTGAGAAGTGACTAATGAAATTTAACACAAGTAAATGCAAGGTAATGCACATAGGTAAAAATAACAGTAAGTACGATTACAAGTTATTTGGAAATTCGTTAACAAAAGTGGATAGTGAAAAAGATCTCGGCGTAATTATCAGTAACGACCTCAAGTCATCCAAGCAATGTATTTCAGCCTCTGAGAAAGCAAATAAGATTCTGGGACTGATTGCGCGATCTTTTGATTTCAAAAGCCCATCACTCATTAACAAGCTATAAATCGTTAGTTCGTCCACATTTGGAATATGCTGTTTCCGTATGGTCACCGAATCTCATTAAAGACATTGATAGACTGGAAAAAGTACAACGGCGAGCCACAAAACTGATTCCAAATATCAAAAATAAATCATACGAAAATCGACTAAAGCACATGAATCTGCTTTCCCTAAAAAACGTAGACTCAGAGGTGACTTGATACAGGTCTTTAAGATTCTAAAGGGAATTGACAACATCAAAAGTGACCAAATTTTCACATTGAATGAGAATCAGACAAGAAACAATGGTCTCAAACTGTCCGGAAATAGATTCAATTTGGAAGTAGGTAGAAACAACTTTGCCAACCGTGTAGTTAATGAATGGAATGAACTTCCTGCACAGGTAGTGCAATGTAGTTCAGTTCGAAGCTTTAAGAATCATTTAGAAAAATACCTAAGTAAGATGCTGTAATGATTATAATTTATCTTATATTATTTGTTTTTGTTTTGTTATCATTTGTCTGTCTGATTTTCATTTATCATTAGTTATATGTCAATTTATTATTTACCCGTTTGTTTATCATTTTAACTATACCTATGCATTTATTTATGTATTTTATTTGTTATTTACATTATTATAGTTTTTATTTATTATTTTATTATGAATATGATTTTTTTTTCTTTTTTTTCTTTTTTTTTTGTGCATCCGACCTAGATATGGATCAAAAGGTCTCCTGTCGGCATGCTCCGCCTTTGTAATCCTTTGTAATATATTATCCTCATTTCAGAAGGGGAGGGGGTTAATGGTTGGGCTAGCACTGATGGCTGACAAATCTTTAGCCCTGGCAATTAAAAATTCCACTTAATAAAATTATTTCAATGAGTGTTTTAAATTTTCAATTTGCTCATTTCAGTTGGGGGGGCTAATGGGGGGGCTGGCCACTTTTGTTGGGGGACTAAAGCCCCCCCAACCCCTGGCGCCGCCACTGAAGATATTGTTCAGATGTTTAATCCATCTACTTTTTATAACTTTTTCATATGCGTGTGTGTGTGTGTGTGTGTGTGTGAGTGAGAGAGAGAGAGAGAGAGATAAAGATTCACCACGGTCTTGTACCACGTGTTGGAGTTGTGATCAACCCGTGATTGACTCGTGCATGCGTTCGTGCGTGCGTGCGTGCGTATGATGTGTGTGTGTGTATTTACTAGTTGTATTTTACGGGAAGGGGAGCTATACTTGTGGTATCCCGTCTTCATATCTCATTTCATCTAGACTGTTTTTAAATTCATGAATTGTTTTTGCACACACCACTTTCTCATCCAATTTGTTCCAAATGTCTATTACTCTGTGGGGAAAGCTGTTCTTTTTCAGATCTCTTCTATAAATGTCTTTCTTGATTTTCTTTCCGTGTCCTCTTGTATTTCTACTATCCCATTTTATTAGATCCTCTCTATCAATAGTTTCTATGCCTTTCATGATTCTATACATAGTTATCAAGTCTCCTCTCTCTCTTCTTTGCTCTAATGTCTGTAGCTCAAATTTTACTAGTCTCTCTTTATATGATAGTTCTGAGAGTGTTGGTGCCAATTTTGTAATTGCTCTTTGTATTCTTTCAAGTTTTATTATACATTTTTTTGTACTTGGTGACCACGTCGTCGCTGCATATTCCAATCTTGGTCATATCAAAGTAACTAGTATTTTCTTCATCATTTCTTCGTCCAGGTATGTAAATGCCACTTTGATTGTTGTTATTGAATCATAAGTTTCTCAAAATTTTTTTTTTATATGTTTCTCAGGGGACATATTATTCATAATAGTGACTCCCAGGTTCTTCTCATTTTCTACTTTTTTGTTTCTTGTGTTTGTGTGTGTGTGTGTGCATAGTGTGTGTGTGTGTGTGTGTGTGTGTGTGTGTGTGTGTGTGTGTGTGTGTGTGTGTGTGTGTGTGTAAGAGAGAGAGAGAGAGAGAGAGAGAAAGAGAGAAAGATAAAGATTCACCACGGTCTTGTACCACGTGTTGGATTTGTGATCGATCCGTGATTGACTCGTGCATGCATGCGTGCGTGCGTGTGTGTGTGTGTGAGTGTGTGTGTGTGTGTGTGTTTGTGTGATTCATCACGGTCTTGGATCACGTGTTGAATTTAAGATCAGTATCTACTACCCTCCCGGATGAGAGATCAGAGGTCATATATGACCCAATCTAAGGGTAATTATGTGACCTTACACACACACATACACGCACACATACACACACAAAAAAAAACTCCTTGCCCACCAGAGTTGGATTGCCGGCTTGCACACACACACACACACACACACACACACACACACACACACACACACACACACACACACACACACACACACACAAACTCCTTGCCCACCAGAGGTGGAGTGCCGGCTTGCAGCGAGCGATGCTGAATTTTTCAGCTCTGAGCGGGATTCAGACTCGAGTCGCTGAATTAGTGGTTAAGAATAGTACCACTATATAGGTGTAAAGTAGTTTAATTACAGTTGTTAATATACAGACATTAACATTATGACACATACATGCATACATACATATACATACATAATACATACATACATGCATACACACACACATACATACATATGCATGTGCACATACATATATTCTGGGAAAACCATGGTGACATTTCTTAATGGCGTCGATCCCAAAATAAAAGAATAAATAATTTCTCTTTGATAAGTAAATTAACGACATGACGTCATGAGGAAACGCGCGAGGTGCCAGTTAGGTTATTTCGAATTTCGATGCTGAGAATTAGTCAATGTTTGGTCATTCGACTGTCGCAGGTCCTTATGACATCATAACATGACGTCATGTCGTTTTGTTTTTTCTCTCTAATGTAGATAAGGTGTTATTTAGATTGATTCACACACGCGCGCGTTGAACTCTCTTGTTTATCTGTTATCGCTGCCTCTTATCAGATCTTCAGATCTCCGTTGTTTTTCGTGGAGGGGGAGGTGGGGAGGGGGTGTAGGGAATAAAGTCCATGGTTACTGAGGTACGTCGTACCACAAAGCTGATTTAAATCGCCTGGTGTTCAGCAAAACTGAATGAAATTATCTGATGCAATTTGAAATAGAACTACATGTGTGTATTGGTAGAAATTAATTAATATCACTTCAATCATTATATATTTTGTGTATATCCACGTGCATAGAAAAATCCTAGTTTTAAGTGAATAGATATAATAGAATTAGGATGACTAGTCCCATTTTCTTTTCTGGGATGATTTGTTGTAATTCTTTACTGTCCAGTACGGTTCGGTTCTTGTCGCCACATCTGACAAGCGACATGACGTCACGATGATTGCATGCCGGCTGACCTGTCCATGGACCTAACTCAAGACTACAAATATATTCGCATTGTTTAGGTAAAGTAAATTCTGTCGTAAGACCGAAGTACAGTGTAACGGATTCTGTGACTAGCTGTAGTCACGTGAGGCTGAATCAGATCGTGTGAGGCCAGATGAGGCTATGGAATGTTCGGTATGTTACGTAAAATGTGAGCGAGTGCAGGAGGAGGCGTAAGAGTTGATGCGGAGTGTTTACGCCCATACGTAACCCCAAGACGACATGACGTCATAGCGCTCGACAACAGCTAGGAAGTTTTAGGGGAATAAAATAGGTTATTTTACGTCACGAAACAGCACAAAGGTTGATTGGGGAAGATAAGATCGTTAGATAAGGGTAGCTGCGTTAAGGGAACCTAAGATGACGGGGATAGAGCGATGTTGAAGGGGAAATTTGAAAGAAATGGGTTAAGACGTCAGCAAGTCTAGAAACTACGCGCCAAGTGTAGGTACGTTTCCTTCCGCTAACTTGTATGGCGATTACGCATATCCTACTCTCTTTTAATAATCCTGTTTCTAAACGAGGCGACGATTTCTTGAATTATGGTAATTAGTTTTGTTTTGTAATTTCCAGACTTTAATGAATATAATTTTTTATCATTTCAGTTTTTATAGCTAATTAGAAAATGAGAATTAGAAACCAGAAGTTAACATAATTGTAGGATTTTTTTATGTTCAAATAAAAATAATGTACTCTCTTGAATAAAATCTTTATGGCATAATAACAAAAAATCTCATCGATTACTGGGATTTACCTTCCCAAGAAGAGAACAATAACAAAATAAATTAATAAACTACTCGTGCATAGAGTATATTTGAGTACATATTTTTGTTTACCCACTTTGAACCGCCAAGCGTCGACACCATCTTGGCGAAAGTTACGCTTTATCGATACGACAATATTACGTCGCAGCAGACTACGTCACGTGCGGGCTGTAGTCCCTTGTAGTCGTTGTCGTTGTTGTTGTTGTCGTTGTCACGTGTATAGTCGTTTACACAAGTCGACAGGTGCGTATTTAGCTGCCGTTACACAAGATATATTTATTGGTGATGTTTCAAACATTTTCACTAAGAATGGTCGTATTATACTAAATAAAGTTTCCTAAACATCTAATATTTATTCATTTTGTTTTTAATTTATTTGTTTATAATGTATATATTTTGAATTTGAATGTATTGAGAGTATTATTATTATATTGCCTTTGCGGTGCGGTGGGAATTCATGGAAATTAGTACAATGGTTTGGGGACAGTAATAATAGTAAATGCAATAACTGGTACGGACGACTACCATCCCTTTACCACGAGAGAAGGATGCAACGAATAAAACAACATAAAAGCAGCTAAAACAACAAAAAATCCACTCGGTACACTGTAAGTTACCGAAATATTGTCAAGATTCCGCTATCATTGGGGGTATTCACAACAATAAATAAAACGGATGACACGCATCCTACTAACTGGCATCCTATCTGGGTAAGCGCGTTGGATATAGGTTCGGTTAAAATGTTTATCAGTCTCGTACTTTGCAGCTCGAAGCAAAACAGCCCCATCATTCGAAAAAAAAAAGAATTGGTGCTCTAGACAATCGTTTAATGATCATCGTTGGGACATGAACGATCATCGTTGAGCGATTATCGCACCGAACAAGACGTACGATGACGTGAGCTATTATTGTTGTATTTTTATTTCATATATATATATTGATCAAGTATAGTGAATATATATATATATATATATATATATATATATATTTGTGTGTGTACATACATGAACTTATGATGGTACGTCGGAGACGAGCAGTCCCCCTTTCTGTGTGTGATTATCTAATTGTATTATACAGTAAGGAACAACACTCGTAGGGTCCTGTCTCGTATTCTCCGGTTATCATATATGTGTGTGCGTGTGCGTGCGTGTGTATTTACCTAGTTCTATTTACCTATTTGTATTATACGGGAAGGGAGCTATGCTCGTGAGACCCGTCTTTGTATGTTTCAGCATCAAGTTTTTTCTTAAAATCTTGAATAGTGTTTGCACACACTGTTTCTTTGTCTAATTTGTTCCAAGTATCTATCACTCTGTGTGGGAAGCTGTTTTTTTTTTCCAGATCTTTTCTGTAATTATCTTTTTTTATTTTCGTGTCCTCTCGTTTTTCCATTGTCCCATTTCAATAAGTCATTTTCATCTAAGATTTCCATTCCTTTCATTATTCTATAGATAGTAAGTCTCCTCTTTCCCTTCTTTGTTCCAGAGTTGGTAATTCTAATTTGGACAGTCTTTGCTCATATGTCATTTCGGAAAGAGTTGGTGCTAGTTTTGTTGTTGCTCTTTGTATTCTTTCTATTTTCTTATACTCTTTTTGGCACTGGGTGTCCATAGTGTTGCTGCGTACTCAAGTTTTGGTCTTATTAGTGTAGTTAGATTTTTTTTTATAATTTCCTCATCCGAATAAGCAAATGCCACTTTATTGACCTCAGTAAATTGTAGGTTTCTCCGACCATTTTATTAATATATTTATCCGGTGTCATGTCCTTGATGATTATCACTCCAAGATATTTCTCCGAATTTACTTTTTTGACCTCTTCACCAATTTTGTAGTCTTTCGATATTCTGTTTTTAATTTTTCCAAATTCCATTATACTACATTTCTTGATATTGAATTTTACTTCCCATTTTTGAGTCCATTTCGAGATCTTATCCAAGTCTTATTGTAATGATTTGCAGTCTTCCTCCGTTTTTACTTCCTTTAGTATTTTTGCGTCATCTACAAAGAAATTCATGTAACACTCTACTCCTTCGTCCATGTCATTTATGTATATGGCAAACATGATCGGGGCCAGTACTGATCCCTGCGGGACACCACTTATCACTTCTTCCTAGTTTGAGAATTTGTCTCTAATTATTACTCTGTGTGTGTGTGTGTGTGTGTGTGTTTACTTAATTGCAGTGTACAAAAAAGGAGCAACGCTCGTGGAATATTGCCTCCTACTGTAATTATCATAGCTTAGAATTAAAACTGTGTCTGTGAGTGTGTGTGTGTGTGTGTGTGTGTGTGTGTGTGCACATTTGTGGGCGTGTGTGTGTGTGTGTGTGTGTGTGTGTGTGTGTGTGTGTGTGTGTGTGTGTGTGTGTGTGTACGTGTGAGTCATGAAAGGAAAACAAAGATCCTAGTCACTCAAGTCCACCGTGGCCTTTGTTTTCCACCTGTCCAAGGTAAGCAGAGTCGTAAGAGCGGAAGTGGAGGAAGTTAGGAAGAGGAGGAGGAGGAGAAGGAGGAAGAGGAGGAGGAGGAGGAGGAGGAGGAGGAAGAGAAGGAGGAGGAGGAAGAGAAGGAGGAGGAGGAAGAGAAGGAGGAGGAGGAAGAGAAGGAGGAGGAGGAAGAGAAGGAGGAAGAGAAGGAGGAGGAAGAAGAGAAGGAGGAGGAGGAAGAATAAGGCTCTGGACAAGAGAGTCCAGAACTTGCAGACTCCGTTTTGGCCTGTCGAATCCTGCAACTGAGGAAAGAGATGGAGGGAGGAGTGGAGGGAGTCTGAGGAGGAGAAGGAGAAAGGGGGGAAAGGAAAGGAGTAGAAAAAAGGGAGGAAGGAATGGAAAGTGTATCAGGAGAAGGAGGAGGAGAAAGAGTGGAAGGAAGGAGGAGGAGGAGAAAGGGGAGGAAGCAGTGAAAAGTGTAGGAGGAGGAGAAGGAAGGAAGGGGTAGGAGGGAGAGGAGGAAAGAGTGGAAAGTCTATGAGGAGGAGGAGGAAGGAAGGAGTAGGAGGAGGAGGAGAAAGAGGAGGAAGGAAAGAGTAGGAGGAGAAGGAGAAAGAGGAGGAAGGAAGGAGGAGGAGGAAGAAACTTCAAGAAAGTATCATGTGGTTGGGGGCTTCATGCAGTGGCGCCATTGTTGGTGACGATGACGATAATGCTAGTAATGATGAAAACATTAGTAATGAACATATGAAATTAGTATTCATAACACACACTGAATGGTCTCCAGTACATGGGTTTTCATCTTATCAACCACATCATCTTTTCCCTTTTAATTCTTTGCAAACACGATCGAGACTAAGGGCCCAGTCACACTAAGCATACGACCTGTTTACGACCACCGGTAACCAAGCTGATTTGTGCTGTTCCTCTGTTTATAAGAAGAATTCAAGACGATGCCGCAATTGGAATGAATCTCCCCCCTCCTCACCGTCATGAAGATGAATATGAAACAGCCACCTGGCGCGAACCAGGAGAGAAACAAAAGTTCCACCACCGTCCAAGGTGGTGTTCGGAAACAGGTCTTGAGCTTGGTGTGACCGGGGTTTAACAAAGAACTCAGTTTCCGTCGAGCTCCTCGCTAATCTCGATTGTGTTTCCAAGAAATTAAGATGGAAACGTTAATGTGGTTGGTAAGATGATTATTAATTATATCGTATATAGAATGATAAGTAGTAACGGTAGCTTGACCAGCTCTTCTCAACTTAAGATTTGAAGAAAATAAACTCGCCTTTAACGGGAGAATGTTCTGTGGAAATAGAATAGAAAAGCTTCTTCAGATAGAAACTATAAACGGATTTAAAACTAAAAAAAATAAAGCAACATCGAGATTATGAGCTGAAATTTGTTGAATGTTATCAGGAAATCGGTGGAGAAAGTAGGGAGTACAAATGTAGAAAATACACCAAATATTCCAGAGTAGTTCGTGGTGTAATGAGAAGAATGACTATGTAGATTAAAACTTAGAGGAATTAATTAAAAGGTGAGCTGGACAAGTTGTCTGTAAAAGGCAGAAATCGGAGGAAAAGAAGAGAAACATGAATCATACTGAGGAAACTATCCGAAAAGGTAAAAGCACTAAACGAGCCGAGCGCAGAGTAGCTGTAAGGAGGCCATTGCTGATTTCATTAAAAAACATAAATTGAGACATCAAATTCAAAGAGAAAATGTTGAAAAGAGTAGAAGAATTTTACCAAGAGTTTTACTGCTCAAATACTACAGTTCAGTCAATAAATTCATCTGCAGTCGTTAGTAATGTGCTAGAAATGACGCCCGATCTGAAATTTATTAAACGAGAAAAAACACCTAGAGGATAATTATGACATATCGACATTTTTTCCAAAAAGACATTGGAAAAAAATATTGTAAATTAGTTCGAATATATTCTCAGTAAAAAAGTAAAGAAAGTGTTCTTGACTGTGCATTGTCAGAGTTATTTTACTGCTCAAAAAAAGATAATACAGATTTTAGCAGTTATCGACCCTTTAGTTTATCAAATGTATACAAAGTTTTTCAAGATTTTTTTTTCAAAATTATTACAGATAGACCTAGTAAACTTATATATAAAAACCACTTAGGGAACACAGGCTTTAGGATCGAGGAATCCACGAGATTCCTTTGTGCTTACGTTTCGTGGATTAAGGAAAGGCTCTTGACTCGGTAGAACAAACAGCAATACAATACTCTATGAGTAAACAGGAAATTGTGAAAGTTCTACTGAACATGTAAGTGCAAGAAGTTACTTTTGTGTTCGTCAATTGTCTGTTTCACGCCCGCTGTTGCTGATAGCGTTGTTAACAGACACGGACATAAATGTATGTCTTTCATGCTCGCATCTGATATGTGTGTGCTGCAAAAGTGATTAAAATACCCCTTTGCCAGTCAGAATAAAATTGGAATTTTCACTTTTTATTTTACATATACCAAAAAGCGCCAAAATGCCAGGATAATAACAAGAAAATGGTAGTGATGGTGATGGTGATGGTGATGGTGATGGTGATGGTGATGGTAATGGTAATGGTAATGGTGATGGTGATGGTAATGGTGCTGGTGGTGATGGTGATGGTGATGGTAATGGTAATGGTAATGGTAATGGTAATGGTAATGGTAATGGCAATGGCAATGGCAATGACAATGACACTGACAATGACAATGTCAATGACAATGACAATAATAATACAGAAATAATATGATTACAGAGGGCCGCCCTCAGAAAGAAAATATAAAAACAACAACAAAGATTACGCCACTTCAGAGTCGGGTGTCGATGTAGAGGAAGTGAAAAGTTCAAATATATCATGACATACCATTTTACATACCAGCACACAAGGAAGTTTATTCCTTGTTCCTGGTTGGGATATCGATTGTACCCGCCAGGACGTGATTGCATTTGACTTGTCTCGCCAGGTGGTGCATGAAGACACGTGCAGGGTCCAATTCCAGAACTTTACCCCCTCCCCCCCTCCCTCACTCCGGTTCCAACCAGCTGGATCATCTCCCCCCTTCCCCCTCCCCTCAGCACGTGTTCCCTTGTTGTTAGACAAGGACAAGGGTAGCAACTTTCCCATGCTGGCTGCGTCGTCTTGACTTTCACAAACGACGTGCGTCAGTCTTCTCTTGTCCTCTCGCGTTTCGCTCGATGTGATGCCTTGTCGTGGTGCGCACGTGCGTTTGTTTGTTTACCTAATTGTGTTTTCCTAATCAAATTTGCCAAATTGCATTGTGCAGCATAAGAGTTATGTTTTGGGGTCACGTTTCTGTGTCTCCATTGGTAAAACCATTTTAAATGCACGAAAGTGTGTGTGTGTGTGTGTGTGTGTGTGTGTGTGTGTGTGTGTGTGTGTGTGTGTGTGTGTGTGTGTGTGTGTATTCACCTCGGATCTGCTGCAGCCTCTTTTCGAGACAGCCAGACACCACCCTACGGCAGTGAGCTCAGAGCTCATTATTAGCAGATCTCTGGGTAGGTCTGAGACCACTCACACTCCACACACCGGGAATGCAAGGTCACAACTCCTTGACTAACGTCCCGTACCTACTCGCTGCTAGGTGAACAGGGGCTACACGTGAAAGGAGACAAACCCAACTTGTCTCCGTGTGTGTGTGTGTGTGTGTGTGTGTGTGTGTGTGTGTGTGTGTGTGTGTGTGTGTGTGTGTGTGTGTGTGTGTGTGTGTGCTTACCTAACCAAGTTTTACAGGGGCAAGTCTATTGCAACATATCCCTTCCTTTTATTTGCGTTGATTCATAACAGAAACTGTGGTTATGTCCTCCGCTCCAAGTGCTCGGGGTGTCATTGCCCCTTCATAGCTTTGTAATCGTTATGTGTTCACGGACACGCATCCATCTATGCAGTGCCAAGTTATGTGTCTTCTCCCCCCGCCCTTTAATCTTTTCGTCATCTCTCTATTCCACTCTGTAGTCTTCGATTTTGTTGACATTCTTTGAGGTTTAGGCCTGTGCTGTATCATTTCCGGTGGTAATGGATTCCGACCTTCATTTGTTTTATTCCCAAAGTTGTTTTTTGTTTAGATCCTTTTTTCCTCTGGGCTTCTAGAGTTTCAGCCTTTGTTCTCTCGTTCTCACCGCTGACGTGTTTATAGTCTTCTCCTTGTGACCTGTTTCCTCTTGACATACAAGGTCATCATGGCTCCTTGTTCTTCAAACCCTTGTTCAATTTCCCCCTTATCTCTTCCTCTGTCAGCCCTTGTACCCCTGGGACGCCGTTTGTTGTGCTTTGTTGGACCTTATCGAGCTTGTCTCTATTCTTTGTCAGGATTGGGTTCCATAGTAACACTACATTCTCTAGATTGGGTCCTATGTGCTGTGGTGCTCTCAATGTTTTGGCCATGGGGAGATCAGGATCAGGAACAGGAACAGGAACAGATGCACGCCCCATGTCCCTCTCTGTCTCCATCAGTCAAGCTTAGCTTTAACTTCGTTTACGTTTTTTTTTTTATTTAACTATTTCCTCCCATAGGTTGCCTCACCAGTTGACGCATCTGTAGGGAAAGCCGTGTCTCTTGATATCCCTCTGACACATTGTCCCTTTTCACTTTTCCCCGGCGCCTCGTGCCGCTCTCCCCATCCTGAAGATATTGCCTGTCGCTTCTGTTGTCCACGCCCTTATTTGATCTCAATACCGCAATCATGTCACCTCTCTCCATCTCCATTCTTTCAATTTTCCTTAGATTTCCCTATACGGTCTTTATGCCAGGCTGAGGACATTTTTTTTCGATCTAGCTTGATTTCTGTTTGTGTAAAAATCATACTGTTGCTGCATATTCCAATCTAGGATGGGTTCTCTGAGGATTTTCGTCATTTCTCTGAGTATGGATTGAAACACCATTCGTGTGTGTGTGTGTGTGTGTGTGTGATTCACCATGGTCTTGGATCACGTGTTGGACTCGTGATCGACAGCTATTTCCCTCCCGGAAGAGAGCTCAGAGATCATATATGACCGATCTATGGGTAGTGCTGTGACCTTACACGCACCCCCCAAAACTCCCCGCCCACGAGAGTTGGAGTAACAACCTGCAGCGCAGCGATACTGAAATTACTTCAGCCCTGGGCTGGAATCGAACCCGGACCGCCGTAGTGGTACCCAGGAAGTCTACCAACTGCGCCACGAGATGTGTAAGTGGAGGGGGTGGGGTGGGGTGGGGGTGGAAAATATGGCTCTCCTTAGAATGGGAGGCTAGAGGGGAGTGAAGGTGTGAGAGAAGGGAGGGGAGTGTTGACTCCTTGGCACGTGAGGCGCCCGTTTTCTATTGTAGAGAAGGCTGAGGAGACGGGGGAGGTAACCCCCTCACACACACAGGGTACGCCAGATGTTGTAAGGATGGATGTGGCACCGAGTAAACGGGAGGAGGATAGATCTCAGAAAAGCACTGAGAATGGCACTGTGAGGCCAAAGGAAGGGATAGAGAGAGAGAGGGGGGGGTAGAGAGATATTGTGGCACGTATTTTGCCCAGTGTATTTTGTATTATTTGTAACGACTATTGACTCCTCTTCACAGCCAATTACGTTACAGCATTTGAACATCTGCGAACACGCAGGGTGGGGGACTAGACTAGACTTCGAGGAAAAGACTTAACTATTCCTTAAATTTCAAAATGATGAACACCCTTGTCCAGACAAAACATTCCCAAGAGTGAGTACTTTTTTTGAGACACAATATTCGCTGGTACACTGCAGCCTCTTGTCCCAGGGCCTGGTTCAGGAAGGAAGGAGGGGGGGGGGGAATGTGGGTGGAGGATATACAGACACAATCCTGCGGCTGCTTGTACTACTGTGCTCGAACATGTTAGCACACAATCATTGCAGGACAAAGAAACCCAGTCACATCTCCCCAACGGTGACGTGGAACACGAAATTTTAGCGTCATTAGGAAGTTACTGTACTTATCCTGCGAGCAGTGATAGGCAATCTAGACTAATGGATGGGTGTAAGGGGTGTGGGGGTGGGGGTGGGGGGAGGATGACGGCGTGGCTGGTTGTGTTGCGATTTCCTGCTTCCCTCCGGGTCGTCGGTGTTGACAGTAGCCAACAGCCCGACTCGCCTGGGCTTCGTAAATGGCGTCGCAGATTTCGTAACCCGTAGGCTTGGCCGGCGAGCGGCTGCATTGTACTTTCATTATCCCGACACAAACACACTGTTAAGGTGAACATCTGGTTGGTTCATGTATCTTAGAGTGGGTACGTCGAGGGAGATAGCATAAAAGAATATTGTGCATTTTGCATGCAGCTGATTCGGGTCAAGTGAACCGTGCAATGCATTCCTTACTAACTATACAACACGCCCTCCGTTGCAGATTTGTCTCTGCACCATTGCCCAACCCGTGGTTTTAGAGAGAAAAGAGAAGAGTCGAGAGGATACTGGGTTACTACGACGTTGGCCTCACTAGGGCGTTGCCTCCTCCCCCTCCACCACCACAACCTACTCCATAACCTCCTCCCCCTCCTCCGCCACCCCTGCCTTGCCCACGCTTCACGCCACAGGGCAGGGAAGGGAGTTGGAGCGTCATAGTCCTTATGCACTCCAGACTGGGAAGTTATCATTTCAGAGCGGATTGTCAAGTTGACCAAGTGGGAACACTGTGCCGTCCACACCTCAGACATTCACCCCTTCAATGCCTTAACGCGCTTCACTGAATGTTAAAGCATCGTTGTGTGAAGGGTACGAGTCAACTTACCGTTGTACTTCAAATTTAAAGGTCCCACCGCGTCATATCCCAGCCACTTCGAGTTGCGTAGTCAGCAGAATACAAGCAAAACAAACCATAAATCCTGGGGGCAACTCTTGCACGTTAAAGAGGCGTACCGACAGAACCCCTTTGGCATCCTGCAACGTTCATCCAATCCGTAGGATACCATCACAAAGTGAAGATAGTCGATGACAAGCAGTGTTGAGCACTGTATCCTTGTCAGCTGAGTCAGGATCTGTTATCTCCAGCCGGCCCATCGACACGGCGATACAAGTCAGAACCTGTTACTAGAAGCTTTACTGCCTTCACCAACCTCGTGACTGAAAAATCACCCGCAGCTCTGTGTAAACACTAGTACTGCCATTTTGTGATCTGAGCGTCATAGCCAGCCCCCGCCTCCCATCCAGCCTGCCTGCTGAGACCAAAGCAGACCGTGCTCTGACGTAACGCGACGCAGGTCGTTTGCACACTAACGTCAAGAGTGTGTGTGGGACGAACAAGCTCCCCCTATTTCTACCGGCAAGATGGGAAGTTTCTTCAACATATTCCCCGAACAAGGTAAGCTATTTGTGTGTTTCCCTCAGATTACCGGCGGTGTCTTGGTTATGTTGACATGTGAAGGGTTCACAACCGTGTATTGACTTATCATTCATCACGGTACTTTATGAATATTACTCAAGAAGATATACCTTGCCTCTTTATTATATGACATCACGTTCAAAGAACATTTTGTGATTTAGAACAGACAATCAATAAGGAAATATCGACAAGGAAAAATCTTGCTCTTTACTAGAGCATAGAGCATTTGTTATCTCGTTCCGACCTCAGCAACCCCCAGTAGTCAAATATAGGTAGCCCAGCACCCTAACTTCTTAATAAATATCCAACAGTTGCTAAATTACTTCAAGGAGTGTTTTCAAGCACCCACGCAGATTGATTTTGATGTCCCTTGGGGCAGGGGGGTGGGGAGGCTATAGCTCCCAAGGTAAATAAACACTGATCTAGACCTCTGTGATCAATGTTTTCGACGCTAATCTTCTCATTACTAGTGCTTTATGATATGCTGCGAGTCTTTCAAGATTGTACCGTGGCACACAACACACCAGAAGACTTAAGAAAAGATGGCGTAAGCTACAAGACTGATATGTTGTGATTATTTTTGCAATGCAAGACTGAATGTGGTAAAGGCAAAGTTTGTTGTGTAGCCGCCGGTGAACCAAGATTTTTCAACAAGAAGCGCCATGAACCTAATGGCCCCGGTGTCATGCTTCCCCTCTCAAGCGAAAACAAAACGACTTCTTAAAAGAAAGACCGTATGCGAAGACGCATCTTTGCTGTGGTGTTGCCGACGTTCGCATGACGACAAAAAGTCGCTGCGGGATGCAAGTTATCACTCATAGGTATTTTTAAACGCCTGCGGAAGCCCACGGCTAGCGAACCATCTCTTTCTTTGTGTTGCATGACTGTAGCGGTGGCGGCGTCCACGGTACATACAGCTGATGATGTGGCCGTCTCGTTTTGCCTGAGGCAGTTTGGGTTGCCAAGGGAGGACTGTCTGCAATAGAATCCGCTTTGAGGTGGTTTAATGCAAGGGATATGATACATTTCCTTCGTGTTTGTTGGGCAGTTGTGTGATATTACTAAGTATTTAAATATAGCAGTTTGATAAGCTTTGGGAACTCCAGCTCTATTGAAGGCGAGGTTTGGAGTAGAAGACTAGAATTTCAAACTGAACGACATGGATGGTGGTGCAACAAACAAAATAGGAACACGGGGGTGTGGGCAGCCGCTGTCTGCTCGACTGTTGACATGAGTTTCTTTTATCTACTGAAGTTTTGCTTTCGTTGTGCTAAATTCATGTTTATATAGGATGCATTGTTATTGTTGTTATTTTCAGCGAAATCCACAGAAATAGGAAAAATTAGTTCATTAATTGGTTAGAAGTACGAGTGAAGAAAACATTAAAATGTTTTGTCTTGTTGAATAAAACGGAATATATAGGCACGTGTACCCACCCCTTTCGAACAGGTGGACACGTTCGAGGCTATTTATCATGTAAGAAATGGTGTAGTCTATGGCTGGAGGGAAGGGGAAGGGACAATTTTTTTTCATTTTACTTATGCATCTGTTCAGATGATGTGATCGATCTCATAGCACCAGAATGACTGTTATAAGAAAGCAAACTGTTGTGCAGTAACCTAATAATAGCAATTGCTTCTAATAGTGTCAAGCATTGACCCCAGACAGCTCGCCTGTTGACCCCAACATGATGACCTAGAAGGGACACACACACACACACACACACACGGCGGTCCGGGTTCAAATTCCACCCAGGGCTGAAATAACTTCAGTATCGTTGCGCTGCGGGCCGTTACTCCAACTCTCGTGGGCGGGGAGTTGGGTGTGTGTATGTGCGTGTAAGGTCACATCATTACCCACAGATCGGTCATATATGAGCTCTCATATGGGAGGGAAAAAACTCGATCACGAGTCCAGCACGTGATCCAAGACCATGGTGAATCACACACACATGCACGCGCGCGATTTTATGCATTGTAGTGTGTAATTGGGGTCAGTCAGTGTCTTTTATGGTTGAATTAACTCCTAAGCTTAGTTTCTTCATTGTCATGGGTTGGGGAGGGGGGGGGTTGTCGAATAAGTGGAAATAACCAAAGTAAAGGAAGTGTCATCTGAACGAAAACATATGAAACCCATTACGATATTGAATTATTTTTCCTTTTTTGCACAAAAATTTAAGGTTCCTTTCGCGAAATGATTGACGAGTGTAGAGAAGGATGACACGAACTTTCTCCAACAAATATGAGAAAAGATGTCGCTGATATTCTTGAGAAAGTTGCAACTCACTTAGATACCTTGTTTTCACAGCTGCCATGGCAACGGCGCAAATAAAACGTATTGGTGACATTGAGCAACAGCAATATTGCAAGAAATAACCATGTAAACTATTGGTTCAAAGTTGAATTGACAATTTTCACCAAGCAGTATGCTGCCGAGTATCCGATGTATTTTGTAACTATAAGATAAATGCCATATAGCAAATGTGTATTAAATAATCAGTAATGAAAATAGATCTGCATAATGGCTAGAATGTTTCAGAACGTCCACGATCGTGCAAGGCACAAGTTGAACTCGTAACTTGAATGAGACGGGGTCGGTCTGTCTTAGCATTCAGAATGTTGACCCGACGAGACTCGCTTAATGAATTTCGTGGAAGCGGATAGGAAAACTGTTTTTATGTGTGTGTCGAGGCAAGACCTACTGGAGGTGTTTTTGTTTCGGTGGACGCAAAACCTATTAGTCTAGGAGGGGAGACTCAACTGAACAGCCAGCGCGATGCACCAGTTCTTAGAGCCTCAACCGTCACGTTTTCGTTTGGGTCTTGTCCTTGGTTGCGTCACACGCTGAACGCCAGCCCGACTCTCCAACCCCACCTTGTAACGAACAAAGACTCCTACGTCATATCGGTGCGGTAGACGATGTTGCCGTACAAGGCCGCGACTTATAATAGCAATAAGCGCCTAAATAAAGTGCATCTCTTCATGCTAAGGATACGTTAGGTTATGTCTTATGTGTAGATTGTACATAAAACTTAATGAGATATATATTGGTTTACTTCTACATAATATTGCACAAAAAAACATTATCGACGTCATTTTCTTTTTTCATCCACACATTTAAATGCCGTAAAGTGAGCGTTCGCGTTTAGTATTTTCCATGCTGACGCGTCCAAAGAATATTGTTATAAGAGGGAAAATAAAATCCTCCATTGCCTTGGGGTTAATCGGAAAATTGGACGCTTCTCGAATAAGAAATTAAATACTAACCTGTCTTACCGGACTCCCGATATAGAAAGTTGCAATTCGGACCTTTTTCTCCATTCCCATCAGGTAGTATAGGATGGCAATTTTGAACATAATTATCAAAGATTAAGTTCGTTCTGAATGGACGGAGCGTGTCTATGTCATGGTCGTCAAGTTAGACTTTTATTCGGCTGGGAAGTGAAAGAACGTAGAGAATACTTATTAAAAGGTTACCCAATTGTTTCGATGTAAATCGAAGAACGTGGAGAAGCATTTGGAGAATGTAAAAAGAAAAAAATGTCAGTAAGATGCATTGTGGAAAACAGAATGGAATAAATAGCTGTGTATATCACGCGCTTCCTCGGACAAATAATTGGGGTAGTGTATACGTGTATGTGTATGTAAGCTCACATGAGCATTTTGTATAGAGCGGGCAATATATGACCTCTGAACTCTCATACGGGAGGTTAATAGCCGTTGCTCACTAGTGAAGCACGTGATCCAGTAAAAGGAGGAATATCTTACGTACGCACACCTGTTCATAATTTCCATTAGGCGCTCTAATCTTTGACGCACACTTGTGTATGATTTCTATTAGACGGTCTAATGCTTCCCGTCTTTGGCTGGTAACAGAATGTAATGAATATGGTGTTGGAGTTATGGCACGTGTCCTGTGTTTGTGTTCAAAAGTGCTCTGATTTATATATATTTTTATTTATGTATCATTTCTTGCTAACGCTAAAACTTCTGAGAAAATTAAACAGTTTTCTTCTGAGATGGTGCAATGTCTGTCGGTGGCATGACAAACATAGGAGGAAATGCCAACTCCCCCACGCGCGCGCGCACACACACAAACACACACACACACACACACACACACACACACACACACACACACACGCACGCACGCACGCAGTAAATATACTGCGTTTGGCACAAGGCCAATACTATATTGTACTTTTTTTTCCCTTTGCCTCATATCTTCAGCAATGGCCGATGGCTAACTTTCCTCCTACGGAAAACCAGACTTTGTTCTTATTCGTCGCCAAGTTGCATGGCCATCGATTCTTCTTTGGTCACTGTCCTTCAAGAATTGATGATTTTGTGCCTTTCGTCCTGAAGGCACTAGATAATATTAGAATCTAAGAAGTCATTCCTTTTGGAAGAGGAAACATTGTAGTAAAATAACAATAATAATAATAATGATAATAATAGTAATAATAAAAATAATGATAATAATAATAATAACAACAGTAATAATGCCCTGATTCCTTGGGGAGCCTCAATAATTTTTTAGGACCCTGTTGAGGTCATGATAACGCTCTTTACAAAATTTCCTACGGATAACTCCAGATGGCTTGGGACAAAAAGTGGTATTGAGACTTTTTCGAAAAAGTCAGACTAGTAAACAGTGGAAAGTGGACACGCTAAGCCAAACTTTCTGTGTAAACGAAAGGTCGGGACTTTTTTCGTGTTTGTATATAGATGTACGATGTAATATCAAGTTCTGGATCAATATGAATGAGGGAGGGGTACAAGTACTTCACAACATGACGTCATACGTGTACCGATTGTGGAAAATAGTTTTATATATTATGGATGTTCTCACATATATGTTAAAAGATACTAACGATAGTTTTAAGTTCATATGATGTGAACTGGGTTTATTCCGGGTAGTCTACGGGCAGGAGCAGGTGCTGTGGTTCTGTGCTATTTTCAAACCTCACTATCGTCACCACCTCTTCTTTGTTTACCAACCATGCAACGTTGCCAAATCATCTAAGTCACAGGGAATCTTTTGCTAACTATATAACCCAATTACCCAATGCTGCCTTTGTAGACGTGACTATTTGGAACGTACGAATCGTATGTATCATTTCGAATAGAAAAATAAGGAAAAGGAAATGTGGCACATCATGTTATGGTCCGTGAATCGCGCAGTCGCTCTAATATGTTGTCAGTATAGGATTTTCTGCTTTATTTAGCCATGTATTAGGTTGAATATATCACTGACTTATTATGAAGATACTAGTGCATGGATTGTGCAGTGTGGAAATTAGTTGTAAAATGACCTGTCAATTAGCAGGGGGAGGTGTCAGGAGTTCATGTATGGTCACGTGATCAGTCCTTGGAGCGATCAGCTGGGAACTGTCAACGGTCGCTTGTGGTACTGTTATTTTACAGTATCCATATTTTACGTTCCTGCCTTGGAGGGGTGCAGCTGCATAACTTATGGTGTAGTGATATACGGTAGAGAATGTACTGCCGACTTGCAAAGTCTTTCATATCGTTTTAGCTATTTTTCAAACAATTATGTGAGAGGATAAAGATGCCAAGTACATTACCGAGCAGTCGTACATCTGGCAGCGCAGGCGTCACCCAGCTGAGCTCACCAACTAGAAGCTGAATAACTCAGTATTGATTCGCCCTCCACAACGGGAGCATCCGTACTCTTCTCACATCGACTTTTTATTTTTTTAATGTAAGTAATTACTTACTTTGATTGTAGTTTATTTGTAGTGAAACTCGTAATAAATGTTGGTTTATTCTTGCAGGTCTAAGGGTTTTAGTGTAGTAGAAAAAGTGGTTTAGATTTACTTAGGATGATGCAACTGGTCTATAATTCAAAATTATCCTACCATAGTGTACATTGGAGTCATTGTACTTATTTGTATCATTCCTTAATATTAGTGGTTAATGGGAATGTTATCTACACAGTAATTGTCTCTGCTGAAACTCCAGAACTTAGAATTCTGAGACAGGAAAAATATTGCCTATAAGTCGCACTTCTAGACACGGGGTCGACGAGCGATGAATACTGTAGCTGTTTACATTGGTGTCGCTAGTTCCCTGGTCGATATTACCTCCAGGGAATGGGTAGGCTTAGTGCTATTGATGTCTTCAGTAGGATAAAATTTAATTCTGAAAAGTTTATCGCGAGTACAGCGTGGTGAAATTATACTTTCATCTTGAGGAACAGTTAGGAGGATTTTGCCCGTGTTTGGGGGAGTGTGAGGGGAAGATTTTGATGTGCTCTGCTACGTGTGAACGCTAGTGATCGATTTCGGATGCAGTTGACACTGCTGTTATAGTGGTACTATTATTTTATTCGTTGCCTTTACTTTTCTTATCCAAGTAATCCGTGGCAGTATTTTGTAACTTCATTCCAAGTGAGTTAAGGGTTTACAATTTCACATTCTGTTGCTCATGATTGCCGTAGCCTACCCAATCCATGAAATCTTCTCAGGGCAATGTCCCTTAGGAAGGTCTGTGTGTTTGCTTAACCTCGATCGATCTAACTTCCCCAGAATGGGACTTAATGCGTTTGCATGTCAGCGTCCACGCACCACACTGCAGTTTCTTTTATAGTTCTGCATGGGCGCCACTACCACTCCTGCGGAATGCCCAAACCAGAATATAGTATATCGGAATTACGGAAAGGCATATTCCGTTACTGGATGTACAAGATTAATTCCATGCACAGCAGTTTACTAGTGTATATATGTATATATATGTATGTCTTTCCTATCCTCGGGAATCAGTTCTATTCCAGGTTTCAAGGCTTTTACAGTCTCTGTTGGTGTAGTGGGTTAAGGCTCTGTGAAGGTGATCTTACGGGTGGCCGAAAGCAGTGGGTTCGAATCCTGCATGCGACTGCCATGAAGATTATCAGATTGATGTTGCTGTTATTAGCGAATTTCTCTCATATAATGTGTATATATATATATATATATGTAATATATATATTCATATATATGTGTATATTTATATATATATATATATATATGTGTGTGTGTGTGTGTACACACACACACAACACTGGGTTCCAGTGAACAGATATACATTTTTATCAACCACAATACACTTTAATTCTAAGCCATCAACATCGAGAGACTCGAGGAGGCCAACATGCAGAAATTGAAACGTGGTGCAACCAAAGACTCGAACTTGTGCTAGGACGTGACAAGTCTCTCAGTGTTGATGGCTTATAATTAAAGTGTATTGTGGTTAATAAAAATGTGTCTATATATATATATATATATATATATATATATATATATATATTGTGTGTGTGTTTGTGTACAAGAGAGATAGGGAGAGAGTTTTGTGTATAATTGTGGAACATCAGACTTCCTTCAGTATGACTCCCAGGCACTTCAAGATGTCCTCCACTAGGTAGTGATGGGAAGGTGCCTCTTGCATAACGGTTCGCAACCTGTGCAGGGGATGGGTCTCCACATCTGAATAAAATCGTTTGAAAATAGAATAAAGTGTCTAAAATGCAAAATTTGGATGAATGGTTTTGTACAGATGGTACCTATATGCTTAAAGTTCCCTTTCGTATGAATGAAATCGCCGAGACCCGTTAGCCAGCATAGATAAGTTTGAGAATCAACCAGTCTAGTTGGGTAAATTTTTGTTTTTCTTATTTTTATTTATATTGACGTATTATTATTATCATTATATTGTATTATTATTATCATTGTTATTATTATTTTCTTTCGTGCAGGAATCGTTTTCTGTTAGGCGCATCTGAATGTCGCGTCACTTATAGCAAATGCTTCAGGATAGCAATAGCGAGTCGCAGGAGATTAGTATGATCTCATTACTGGGTACAAATTCCATCAAATCGAATGATATCAAATGTTATCTCGGAATAAAGTCCTTGGTTGTCCCATATTCATTACAAGGTTGTACAGTGTTGCTATGTACATGCCCACGCCTGCGTACTTTGTCCATTGTATCAGCCCAGCTTGTAGAAATACATTGAATAAATGAAGAAGGCACTTGGTATAATTGTGCCATTGTTTACAAAAATATATATTTTTTCTCGTATATAGTTTAAAATGCGCTGATGTCCTTCTTGCCCCAAAATCTAAGATATCCGTGATACCGTGGTGAATATATTTTTTTTCTTTTTGTTAAACCCTAACATGATGCAACTTAGTGCTGGAAAGGGGTTAATTCAATATCTAGGCGACGGATTCGAGGACGGGGTAACATGTCCTACAATGACAAAACATTACGCAACGCTTTTCAGTAAACACGCCATCACCCACGGAAGTATGCACTACAAAGTCGTTATGTTCCAGTGACGAGTTGGGAATTCCATTGGAATCGAGTCTTCTAAAACGCGTAGCCATACTTGTGAAATGAGGAAACCAACCAACTTAATACACGTAAACGTGTAACCAAACCGAACAAATTGCATATTAATTGTGCATCAATTTATATTTAGTCGTGAATACTGTCGTAACTGCCATATTAAGTTTTCGTGGCGTTACGTCATAGTTGTCACAAAATGGAATTATACGAAAGTGACTTGAAGCTACCATGATTCATAGCTTCTTTTACACCCACACTTGCCTTACACCTACACTTCTTGCCAGCAACCCCCCCCCCACGCACACGCACTTAGACACAGAAAAGAAAATGTAAATATAAATGCATCAGACTGTTAACCTTGGGGTTTTCAAATTTAAAACAAAACACTACGTGACTGAACGAGACGCAAGTAAATGCACGTTCGAGTTTTTATTTTAATTTATTTATTATTATTTATTTTTGGGGTTAATCATGATAAGATAAACGTAAACTAAAAGGATTTGTGGGAGTTTGGAAAGTATGAAATTTGGAAAAATTCAGTATATGTGGAAAACACACACACACATATATATATATATATATATATACACACACACACACACCGCACAGAGGTGAAAGTTGGGTTGCTATCGTGCTTCCAGCGATTCCTGGAAGGGAATCCAGGTAAAAGAAATGCCAGGCTAGCTTCTTTTGTAAAGTAGCTTAGTTGCCCTCTTCCAACCCCACTGACCCCATGAAACTTATTTGTAAGAAAATAAGTCATTGCGCGCGCGACTCGATGGCGCGGTGGTAGAGTTCCCGTCCGCCGCTACGGCGGTCCGGGTTCGAATCCCGCCTAGGGCCGAAATAATTTCAGTATCGCTGCGCTGCGAGTCGTTATTCCAACTCTCGTATGTGAGAAGTTTGTGTATGCGTGTAAGGTCACAGCATTGCTCATATATGAGCTCTGAGCTCTTCTGGGAGGGAAAGAGCTGTCGATCACGAGTCCAACACGTGATCCTAGACCGCTTCGAGTCGTTACTCCAACTCGTGGGCGGGGAGTTGGGTGTGTGTGTGCGTGTAAGGTCATAGCATTACCCATAGATCGGTCATACGAGCTCTGAGCTCTCTTCCGGGAGGGAAATAGCTGTCGATCACGAGTCCAACACGTGATCCAAAGACCAAGGTGAATCACACACACACACACACACACACATATATATATATATATATATATATATATATATATATATATATATATATATATATATATATATAAACACACACACAGTTGTGAGTGCAACAGTCTCCAACGTCATTTTGTTGGAGAGGCGACTTCCAACTCTCTTCCTGTACGCATCGACCTTGAGACTCAGCTGATGTGTGTGTGGGTGTGTTCGTTCGTATGTTGTGTTTGCAGGTGGGTGGTGAGGTTGTCGAAGGTTGGACTTGGTGTGTTTTGTATCCGAGGTGTTGCGTCAAATGCGAAGTTGCGTGGGTTCTTTGGCAAGGTTTTGAATAGTGGTGGGGTGGGATGGGGTTATTGGAGTGTCCGTCCCGTGGATTGCAGTCAGCATTAGGGAGTTATGGGGTGCTGTTTTGAAGAGTATGTATTTTCCCGCGCGCACACTTACCAAATCCGTTTGTGTACAAATGTAGTTTTTTGTTGTTGTTGTTGATGTTGTAGTACAGTTTTGTATATAGAAAATGCTTAGGATATTCTTTTTTTTCTTTTATTATTATATATGAGCATTTATATATCAGATTTGAGCGCGCGAAACAGGAAGATGCGGTTGGGATTTCTTTTTCTGCTCGAGTAGAGCGAAGATTAAATATCAGCGTTTTTCAAACAGAGTTGTACTTTTTCGATTGGTTCCCAGAAAATATGATTAGTTGTTGGAACTAGAAACGAGGTAGCATACTTGATGTACAATGTTTAATTTGTTTATTTTTTTATAGTTGTGTAATTTAGCAGATGGGGCGTTTTCGGTCATTTGAAATCCAGTCCGCCCGTTAATTGGGAGTCGTCTACGTTGATCAGAACAGGATCTTTTGATGTATGTCACTTTGTTGATGGAATCTAAAGAAAATATTGCAATGTTATGGTTCTCCTACCAGAAAGCTTGGGAAAGGTTCACTCAATACACCTCCCATCCTTTGCGTCTTTCTCCAGCAGAAATAAAGCTAGTGGTAGACACGAAAGACGTAGGATAACCGTTCCATACAGGTGGATTGGAAAATTCGCTGAGTCTCGTTGTATCCACATCACAATAATTTTGTATCCTTTTCACATTATTTTTGTATCCTTATGTGGTCAAGAGTTTCTACAATAATGTTTATTTTATACACACCGTCGGACTTATTTGATGCACTAACCGTGCAACGATTGAGACATCATCGACTCGGAGTTTCGAAATCTATACATAAAAGGTCTCAAAGCCCCCACGAGTGGAATCCAACATCCTCTTGAAAGGAGATCGTGAACCTTCAAACGCCGTTGCGTTATTTATAGATTTTATGTTTCCTGGTAATGCAAGAGTGCTTTATCATCAGTTTGCCAGAGGGAGAGGAGTAGATCCGGTGTGGAGAGCCTTGCTATTGTCCGGAGTCGCTCGTAAAATGAGAGGGATTGTTTTGCGTGCCGCCGTTTTATTGTAACCCCCAATTTGATTCTGAAAAAAAGTGAAGGACATATTTTTTGTTGTGTTTACTCCACCTCTATTTTTTATACATTTTTATATGTTTTTTTTTATTTTTAGAGAGGTTTATCAAGACATTATTGTTATGTTTGTTTTTATTATTTTATTGTTATTGTTATTATTATCATTATTATTGTTATTAAATGCATATTTTCGGTGTATAGTAGGTAGCTAATTATGTATTATGTAATAAGCAAAAGAGAGGAAGATGCTTATTTTTTCGCGCCAGAAAAGCTCAAACACTGCTAAGGTAACGAATTCTTCCTCAAGCAGAAATGAACTTGGCTTTATATATATATATATATATATATATATATAATTATATATATATTTAACAACCCCAGTTGTATGGCTATTGTACAGTGTTTTTCCTATTGCCTGAAAACGACACGCACGCATGCAACTATGGCATATCTTTCCTAAGTACAGTTGGTATGCGCAGGTGGTTGGGCCACCATCTGTATATGTGCCAGCTGGGGATTTAGCTGCCAAGTCTGCATCAGAACCAACCACCTGTCAAGCGTGAATCTTTGTTGCACATTAAACACGAGACAGGATTTTAGCGTCTAGAGAACACCCGTGTGATGGACTACAAGGAGTGTTCTGATCAATAATGTGGTCCACTACAGGGAATAAAGATCAAAACAAGGTCCATCTGTCTTTAGGTTTGAAACTTACAGTATCTTTGTGTGTACCCAGGGTTCGTGTGTGAGAGAGATCATGGTCTTGGATCACGTGTTAGACATGTGATCAACAGTTATTTTCTTTACGGTTGAGAGTTCATAGCAGGAAATGCGTGGAGTATCGGTGAAAGCTCAACCCGACGGAAGCGCGGCTGTATAGAACCCGGGACCTCTCGCTTGGATCACGACGTTATCTAGTACACCAGCAAACCTTGTGTGTGTGTGTGTGTGTGTGAGTCATCATGTTCTTCGATCACGTGTTGGACTCGTGATCGACAGCTATTTCCCTCCCGGAAGAGAGCTCAGAGCTCATATATAACCGATCTATGGGTAATGATGTGACCATACACGCACACACACCCAACTCCCCTCCCACGAGAGTTGGAGTAACACCCCGCTGCGCAGCGATATTGAAATTATTTCAGCCCTGGGCGGGATTCGAACCCGGACGGCCGTAATGGCAGCCGGAGACTCAAACCACTGCGTCGTCGAGTCGTGTGTGTTTATCTCACCTAATTGTAATTTGCATAAAATGAACTACAGTTGTTGGGTTGTCCCACATTTTCCTATTGTTACGTCATGTTATGATTGGTGCGTGGTGGCAGCACGGGCTATGTATAATCCAGGTTATTCCAGTTTATGCATCAGCATGGATTTTTGTCCGTATCCTTCAGACATCCGGTCTTTTTCACTTTATTCCCACGACCTTGTGGTGTCCTCCCCTCCCAATTCAGATCTGTCGGGTTTTTACCCACCACTTTCCGTGACCTGAACTCGGCAATCAACCTTTTCTCTTGAGACTTTCCCAGTTACTTTCCCCCTTGTTTCGTGTGTGTGTGTGTGTGTGTATTTACCTCGTTGTATTTTACAGGAAGAGTGCCCGTAGTGACCCGCTTTTGTATCTTTCATCATCCAGTTTGATCTTAAATTCTTGTATAGTTTATGCACTCCCTGTGTGTGTGTGTATGTGTGTGTGTGATTCACCAAGGTCTTGGATCACGTGTTGGACTCGTGATCGACAGTTATTAACCTCCCGGATGAGAGCTCAGAGCTCGAATGACCTATCAGTGGGTAATATTGTGTGTTTGTGTGTGTGTGTGTGTGAGAGAGAGTGGGTGAGAGAGTACATGAGAAAGGTACCTTCGACCACTAAGCTGGTCAGTGCAGCTGTTTGCTGAGTCGGGTGTAAGGTCACGTACCGGAGTTGACCTTACCTGACCCTTTCGGGGGAGGATGGTGTGATCTTCAGTGCCCTCGGGATAGATGCTGGATGACCATCCCCACTCCAGTGAGGTCACCATCCATCTTGAAGGTAATTGGCAGGAGACCAATAGGTACATACCAAGGCGGGCTGCAAGAAAAAGTTAATATCTCAGTCGATTAAAGTAGCTTGGCTTTAGACAAAAGCATAATTCTGGGAAGTATATTCACATACCGAGGAAGGTGATTTGATATTTTTTGTAATTATTTGTTTTATCACTAAATCAACCTCCCCCACCACCTTCTGATGTTGCCATGGGGGTAAAATAGTCCCACCAGAACTTGTTGAATGTGAAGAATTTTCCCATCCCAACCGCATCGATGTGGGAAAATATCTAATTATGTAAGGTAAAGGTAAGTTAGCAGTTGTTTGTTCCTGGTGTTGGTGGTAGGTATCCTTATGTTTGTGTGAAAAAAACGTCGTTCCACACGACCCAGAGTTGTTAGTAAGCATCCACATACCTTCCAGATACCTTTTTGATTCTGCCAAGCGCCCAGAGGGATGCTGTTGTGTTTTCGCTCAGGTTGCCAGGGGGGGACGCCCAGCTGGCTGCCGAAGTAGCATATGCTGCTGATAGTTGCCGTGCCAACAATCTTGACCTTCAATTCTCCCCAATTTTTCTCTTTCACTTTCATTCCCCTCTCGTTATTTTTTTCCTTTCTTTTCTTCTTCTTTGCCCACAATTTTATCTCTCTCTCTATCTATCTCTCACACACACACAATCTCTCTCTTTCTCTCTCTCTCTATCTCTCTCACACACACACGCACACTCGATTTTAGGAGCAAACTAGACACTGCGAGATACAAAGACGGGATTCCGCGAGCATAGCTTCCCTTCCTTTAAGATACAACTAGGTAAATACACACACATTTATTTTTCCTTTTACTCTTCAAATCTCTCTCTCTCTCTCTCTCTCTCTCTCTCTCTCTCTCTCTCTCTCTCTCTCTCACACACACACACACACACACACACACATACACAGTCATACACACTTGTTTCTTTTCTTGTACTCTTCATCTCTTCTCTCTCTCTCTCTCTCTCTCTCTCTCTCACACACACACACACACACATTTATTTTCTTTTTCTCTTCATCTCTCGTTTATCTTATCTTTTCTTCTTAATTTTCTTTTCTCCATCTTTAGCAACACTTCTCCTCAGAAGGTTGTGGACTTAATGGATTCGATTCCGGTTGAACACTGGAGACGGGGTGAGGTGGCCAACTACGATCAAAAGGCGCCTGGATCGATGGAGGCCCTTGTTATTCCCAAGTCCGCTCCCCCGCTCCTTCCAGCTGCTCCAGAACAAAATCAATAAAGTACCTCGCGTTGGGGGGACGGTCTAAACTCCAGGTCTCCTTTATTTGTTTGTTTATTTTTCAACACCCAATGCCGGGGTTTGAAGTTTCGCAGCAAAGTACTTCGGAAAGACAACAGACGACATGACGTTGACGTCAAGAGTTGCGACATGACGTCACGGGATACGACAGTCGTCTTACTGCGACTTTGCGTTGTCATGCTATCTCAGCACCTTCCTCCGAGGCAACTTGGCAGGCACCTGGTGCCCCTCCCCATGACGACATTGTGTCATGTTTCCTAAGTGAATTGGCCTGTTCTTGTTTAGACTGCTTCACAGTATACAGACCAATGTCCTTGAAGACGTACCCAGTTCCTAAGTGCTGTGTCATAACCCACCCTACTCAATATACATGTCCCTTTGGCAAAACGATGGTTGATTCAGGTTTGTGATATTAGTTGACGTTAAATATGTTTTAACAGCGAATAACTTACCACGTTGTTACTGGTGGCTATCATTCTTTTACACACATCCAAAAAATCGCAGGGTTTAAGATTCCACGGTAATAGACAGTTCGTGGAATTAAAAAAATATGAATTGTATGGTAAATGTTTGCACAATTCCAAAGAAAATTTTTGCCTCGCTGAGGTAAGGAGAGTAGTTGTAGCCTACGACGCTGCAACGTCTCGGCTGCCAGTGGTATGGTAACTATTTTTTTGGTGCCTTAGCAACAGCGACCGTTCGTTCCCGCCTACCCCCTGGCCTTCGCTTCGCTCGCATGGGTCGCCAGTACCCATACGCCCACTGTTGAAGTATATACGGAAGTATACAGTAACCTTACTACTGTACACAAGCGATCGCGCACAGCCGAATGAGATACCGTTATGGCAAGTAAGGAGGAACTTCGTCTTTAAAGTAAGGGACCATTTCTTAGTCTAAGTATATATATATATATATATATATATATATATATATATATATATATATATATATATATATATATATATATATATACATATACAAAATTTCAAAAGAAGAATGTAAAAAAAAATACGAATAAATTTTTGTTACTTGTGGGGGTATAACTCGGGAAAGATTTTTTGATAAAAGCTTTGCAGAATTTTAAGTTAGAATCCAAAGTTTCGAAAAATTTAAACGTGAAATTTTAGCATGTTTTATTGATTGTAGTTACTGCAGGTGTGGAAATAATTGTTTTTACTATACTGAAATTTACTGTGATTTGCAGCTAAGTGATGATCATAATGATAATAATGACGTTAGTCTGGTTACTAGTATTATAACTATAGGAATAATGACAAAGTATACATACGATAACAAGAATAGTATGAATTATTTCGTTTAATGCCACAATTGTTTGTCACAACAATGTATTAAGAAAATGAACTTGTAACGGGTAATATACTGTACATGGACAGGTTGAAGACCCAAGAGATTGAAACATTTGGTTCTGAATGAAGCTCCACACTAGCCTAAACGTGACACTGTTACCACCTCATCTCCATACGCTAAAATGCTCTTAACCTTTTGTAAGGTGGTGGCCAGGTCAAAGCATATCCTCTCGTCTATCCCAGACCCATCCAACAACCCGCCCCTGTACCTCACTCACTGCTTGGGGGCAGAGGCAGCTCAGCAATACACAGTCCCCCCTCACAGTAGGACCCAACATCCTTAGCTTAACCTCCCACGCCGACGACCCACTTCCTGGCGACTGCCCTTGAGAACTCGCACAACGTAAGAGTGAAGGAGACCTCAAGAGACCCTAAGGCCTACACTAGGCAGTTCCATGTCCATGACCACCTGTCACCCCCATCCATTAAGTTGTCTGACTGTTTCTTAAAACAACCAATAGTTTTAGCTCTCACTACTACATGGTTACTATATTCCATTCGTTGACCACAGTTGGTAAACCAGTCCTTGCCTATTTCCTTCTTAAATCTAAAATTATCCAATTTAAGTCCGTTACTGCGAGTCTTGCCGTGTTGTTTTGATATGATGATCTTGTTTGCATCACTCGTGTTAAAGTATTTGATTCACCTGAAAACCTCTATTAAATCACCCCCGCACTCTGCGTCTTTCCAGAGAATGGAAGTTAAAAATGACTTCGCTAGTCCTCGTAAGGTAAATTTATGAGTTCGTGTATCATTTTGGTCATTCTCCTCTCGCAGAGCAGACAAGAGCACCCACTTCCCCTCCACTCGACACACATTCACCCCCTCGTCCAATGACCTCAAACCCCCCCCCCCCGCCCTTTACACCCTATTCTCGCCTTCCCTCCATTAACCCCCCCCCCCCCATCTCCTTCCCGACCTTCATGTTCCACGCACCAGCCCCCGGAACAGACACTGTTTTCTCAAACCAGATCACCCCCACCCGTCAGTCTGATCTCCATCTTCGTTTTCTGTCTTACCAACCATGTATAACGAATCCCGTCTGGATCGTCGTTTTCTTTTCCTCTCGCATCACGCCCGCATATTCTGTTGTTGTCGTCGCCTCAAAATACTGGTCTAGTGTCACTTATGTTACCGTCCCTATAGTACCATAGCTCGACGATGGTAATAGCAAGTTAATCCTTTATTTCACGGGTTCGGAACCTTTCACCGTGCTCATGATTTGTAATCCTTTATCAGTGATTGTAAACCTTGCCATCGTAACCCCCTCACACACACACACCTTTACAGTAGTTAGCTCATGCTTTAGAAACCATCCAATGTATAATAACCAAAGGGAACATATTAACCCTGCGGTTGCAAAGAGCAATTTTTAACTAATAATATTTATAACCCTTCAGCATTAGTGAGTTCAGTAAAATAATTTTGTATTGGCTACAATGGGATACTTGAAGGAGAAAAAGAGTACAGTATAATATATTTGTCAAAAAAGTAGGTTTGGCCAGGAAAGATTAGATGGGACAGGTTATGTTTGGACTTTTTCCCCCTGTGACATTTCACCAGGGACCCAGCCCAGTCGAACTAAGGGCTAAGACCAAATGCAGAAGCGAGACCAGGAAGACAGAGATCAGGGGCATCTAGAGGGAGGTCAAGTTGGATGGGGGAGATGAGGTTGTTGGGGGTGGAATCCTGCGAGCAGTGAGGTTTCGGGGGCGGGAAGGATGTGCGACCGTGAGCTGGATTCAAATTTTCGCGACGACAGTGACCGTTACTGTGTCATGGTCGAAGCTCATCTCATTACTAGAGGCGATGGTTCCGTCTATGGCAATACAAAGGATTTTATTCCATAGATCTGGGACCACGGTTAGTGCTGGTGGATCGGTTGGAGCAGCTGTAGAAATGCAGGGAGAGGTATTAGCCAATGGGGCGGGGTAGGGAAGGCCAAACAAACCTGTACTATGTAATTATGAATGTTTAAGAGATCAACGAGCTATGAAACCCAACCCATTTCCAGAAAATTTAGATTAAGTACTACTTCGGAGATAGTGAGGCAATGTGATATACCATTAACTAGGCAGATTTCATTATAATTATAACATGGAGGCCTTACGAGTGTTGTGTGTATGTGTATGCTCTTGTACATTTGGAAAATACGAACATGGCCATTAAATCGAAAAAGTGCATTGCATGTAATCTCGACAGTTTCTCAAAACCAAGGTCCAAGTAACTTAACAAATCAGTGAAATGCATGTTAGGAGAAGGCACGCGAGATGCCGGAGTAAATATAGAAGTCAAGTTTATGGACTTCTTGCATCGTGACGTCATGTCGTTTGATTCTTTGTTGGCGTGAACTGGCCTGTCGCTGCACAACAAACACTACCATGGTGTTAAGTCAATGTAACGCGACACCTTGATGGTATCGATGATGACGAAGGCAGCGCGTGATGTATGAATAGCAAGCACTGCGTTTTTGAACGCCAGAGAAGCTCAAGACTGGTTGGATCAATGGAAGCGAGGGGACGGGGAGAAAGCGTCGCCAACCCAGCAATTGTGAGGTAGTTCGGATTGCGCAATGGATGCCATGGAGATGAATGGAATAGCCAAGCGTCAGCATGGAGGAGAGGGCACCATAGGTAATGCACAAGGGCAACTCCATCGCTCGGTAACAGTATTCTAGCAAGGTGTGTCGTGGAGTGGGTATCATGCTAAAGACTAGAGAGGTTAGGAGAGAATATTAACGACTGTAATTAACTATGGGAAGTGAATATAGTAAGAGTCTTCACCGGGGGCTAGAAGGTCATTGTATTAACCATGGTGAGGTCTTCGAAGGACATAGTCGCGTCGCCGTAGGGCGGGGATGTTCCCCTAGGGGGGGAGGGGGGACCCGGGGTAGGAGGCGAGTACGGGCAGAGAGCTCGAGCACCCTCTGATCACGTGATAGCAGATTCTCGCACAGCCATCTCGCCCGAGTGGCTGCTTGCGTGAGCTGGGTGGTCGCCACCATGTAGAATGTGCAGGATTAGCATTTCTTAGAACTGCTTGGCAACAAAAGGCTATTTCGATTCTTTTTTCTTTGTGAACCGTATATGTATTATCAGTACGTGTCCTTCAAGGTAATTTACACTGGCTTGTCTTGGGATTAAGTGTACCTGGTGATGTGCAAGTACACTGCGCATGCGAAGAGTAGTGGGGCACCCAAATCAGCTGTGTGTTGGAGTGGGGTGGGTGTGGCTATGTTTACATCCTATCAGCTGTTTCGTATCAGGAAGGATGTGTGCGCGCGGTTGTTGGGAGTTTTTGTGCCTTTGGCAACGTGCACTTGAGCGAGTTTGTTGGAGTCTAGTTTTTTCTTTGTGTGTGTGTGTGTGTATGTACACGGTTACCATTGGTATTTTCTTAGTCGGGAGGGTGTTTATTTTCTTATTTACAAGATAATACGCCTCTGTTTTGCCTTTTGTATTTTCGTGACGAAAAGGAAGATGTATTTTTTATCTTAGCGTGTGAAAGGAATTTGTTTTTTCTTATTTACCAAATGCTGCCACGAATATGAATTTTTTTTCATATTCACCAAATACTACCACGAATAAGAATACTTTTTCATATTCACCAAATGCTACCACGAATAGGAATATTTTTTTCATTTTCACCAGATGCTGCCACGAATAATATTTTTTCATATTCACCAAATGCTGCGACTCAGTTTTCGAAAGATAACTTGTCGGCTGTTGCCCGAACACCACCTCCCCTCATCCGGACCGATCCGGATGTTTTCAGAGTGGTCCAGTCACTGTCGGATCTGAACAGTTAAGCCCGTACTAGTCGACTCCATGTACCGCATCCAGATGCGGTTAGCCCACATTTTCTCTCATTGTACGCGGCCTCAAGTATTTAAGTTTCCAAAAAATAAAATCATGCAAACGGGTCAGAGTTGTTTTCTTTAAAAGCTGACCTGCATGGAAATAAGTTTCAACATTTAAGCTGCATTTTACCAGTAGCTGTTCCAAGCTACCACCGGACTTTATTCGGTCGAGGAAAAACGGGAAAGCCCCTACTCGATGAAAGATGGCTATGAGAATGATTTCTTTCGAGGCGTGTACAAAATTTCCTACGTGTTGCAAAGGGAAGTTTCAGACAATAGCTTATATTGGTTTAACTCTTGCCAACATCGCTTAGGATGAAAACTTTACAGGTTTTCCTTTTTCCTGTTTGCTTTTGTATTTTGTCTTGTTTGTTCTATTGAGTGTGTCGGGGGTACACAACTATCAATAATGATAATAATAATGGTTATGAAGAAGTTATTTATAGGTGCAATCTTCTTGTTTTTATTATTATTATTAAGAAGCAGTGGATATCGAAATAATCACTGATTATAGTGGAAGAGAATGGAAGATGGTAAGGAAGATGTCCAACTGCTATCATGCCTATCACCTCGCTTTGCGGGTGACGGCTGACTGGTAATATCATAGTGTGGTGTTTGAAAAAAGGAAATTATACGTATGTTGAACGAATGTATATTGATATGTACAGTTACGAGCAAAAGTTTTACCTCAATTTTCCACCTCACAAAATTTGAATTACTTGTCTTACATTTTTTTTTATATCTATTCAAGAAAATTACCTGGAAGCTAAATACAACATAGTAAAATATATCACTTACTCGACAATAAATAATGTATTAACGTTGTGAGAACGAGAGTGGATCAAAACTTTTACTAGTTATTGTATGAACACCTGTTTTATACTTTCATCAGTGCGCACCTGTGTGTGTGTGTGTGTGTGTGTGAGCTGCAATTTCAGACGAAACACCCAAAACGAGAGTAAATGTACAGTAAAATTTTATTCTTCATCATACTGAAATAGTATTTTAAGTTCCATGTATAATGTTGAATATTTTTACTTATGTAAATGTAAATGGATAATTTCGGGTATTTGATAGAAATGAATATTATTCTTTTAGGTGGGTATTAGTTTTTCCTGGCCAGTGTAACCGTGACTTTTGTTGTCACGGCAAATCTAGGGCTGGTGTATTCTAGCGTTTTTCGTCGCATCTTTTACACAGACGCCATGTACATGTATGTCATTATACACAAACGCACACTGCATGTAATTAATAGTATTCATAAGTGGAGCCAATTTTACAACGTGCTATGCATGAATACAAGTGGGATGGTCTCAAACCAAGGCCCTTTTTCAAGAATTTCCTTCGTCGCGCCTAACTGCAGCATAATGTATGTATACAGCATAATGTATACCAAGGCCAGACGCTTGCTCGCTCGTGGTGAGAGTGTTGTATGCCTGACGCGTGTTTGTTTTGGGCATTAATTTTCGACTCTGAGCATCGCGGGAGTGGAAGGGAGGGAGGGAGGGAAGGTTTTGACGAGCCAAGAGCCTACGGTCGTGTTGTCTCTGTGGGTTTCTACTTGAGCCTTGAGCCGTTATCGCACTAAGCTGTTTTCCTTCCGACCTTTGGAGCAAATTTGCTGCCACCCGTAGCTTTCGGGAAGGAATCCGAATGCTGGAGGAAGATGATTTTCCTCCAGTATATCAAATGACATTCTAAGTCATTTTTGTTGAGAAAATGAAATATATTGTCATAGTGATTTGAAGGCGGAAAAAGTGCTGGAGGTATGCGGTACTTCCGATTGATCGGAGGAAAATAGTCTAATGTGATGGTCGAGAGAACTCGATGGCAGTTGATTCCTGACCTTGTCGACCCCCCCCCCCACCCCCAACACCTTCCCTGATCCCAATCTTCGTCTGCCTCATTATCTGCCACCACCCTACTCCCCATTTTCCCTCGGGTCCATCCCATTTGACCGTTACCCCCCCCCTCCCTCCCCCTCCCCACCTTTCCCACCCCAGGTGACTTCCTTTGAGGCACCTAGGGAAGAGAAGAGATTTGGCACAAAGCCAAGAAATGCCAGCGGTAGAGGGAGATAAGTTATGAAGTTGGGTAGCCTAGGGGGGAAAGAAGTCAGGTGTAGGCTCCCAGGCAGTCGAGTTGTTTTTAGACCAGTAGAAGGTCTCGTAGTTCCTGGGGGCAGGTAGTCGTCGACGAGGTGTGAATAAATACAATTCATTCCGTGTCAGAAAGCAAACGACATGACGTCATGTCGTTGGTTTCATCCTTGAGCATGGCCATCGTGACGTCATGTCGACCGAGTTTCTATAGACGCCATGTACCTTGGTTAAGTGTAAGAAGGTTGCAAGTGCGTAAGAGGGGAATAGCAATGCAACGCAGGCAGACTAAATGTCAGGCAGCAGTGATCAAGGACAGGCAACGAGATGTTGACCTTGCAAGTCGCCCAAAAAATATACAGTAGCTACATAAGTTCCTCATCTTTTTTGCAGAGTCAGCCGAACTCGTTTACTAGTCGAATTTAGAATATGATCATCATCATGGCGATTCCTTCTGCTATTTGAAAAATGACCAAATTTCCATTCGACGCCGCTCAGGGAATGACGTCAGTTTTACGTCAGTCGGGAGAGTAGACCCCTTCTTCCCCCAACTCCCTCTCCCACTCCCTCCTACCCACGGACTGTTCGAAACATCGTGTGTGTGCGTATGTGCGCGCGCGCGCTGTACTAATGAAGGTTGCGTCTCTATTTCTCCAGTTATTGTTTTAGATAAATAATTTTGTCCGCATGGACTATTCTAATGTATTCTACAAATAACATATTAGGAAAACTGCATTTCTTAATTTCTTAAAGCCTTCCACTCTTCTATCTGCTCTTGATGTTCTGTTGTCCCATGTAAATGGGTTTTCCCCATCACTCCTGTGAACACCTTTCATAGTTATGAAGACAGCTATCATATCGCCTCGTCGTCTTCTTTCTTCCAGTGTTGGCAATCGCAGGTTGTCTTTAATGTTTTGTGTGTGTGTGTGTATTCACCTCGGATCTGCTGCAGCCTCTTTTCGAGACAGCCAGACACCACCCTACGGCAGTGAGCTCAGAGCTGTGTCAGTGACTGTGAGCGCGTCCGTGGAGAGCATTTAGAAAGACCAGGATATGTGTAATTGTATAAAGTGGAACAGCAAAATCACGCAAACACTCGTGTAATCTAGGTCTGTATCATCCACAGCTGCTATTCACCAATCACAAGTATTACCTTTACCCTGTTTTTCGCCCAACACCAAGGGCAAAGGTGCCTGGACGAGATTGAAGGACGAAGTAATTTCTCGCATTTGCCAGAACGTTGATCTTCCCGGAGGGGGCGGGATGCGCAGAATCTTCTGAAAATATGCGCAACCGGATTCACGGTTTCCTGGTGTGATCACTCGGCCTGCGCACCTGCGTGGCCTGCTCCTCGATCCACTCGGGCGTCATGCAGGCTGAGAGGCAGCAGGCAGGCGGGCAGGCAGGCAGGACATCCTCATTCCGTCGACTACTCGCCCTAGTTTGATGAATAAGTGAGCATTGGCACGGGCGGCCCGTCTCCTCTCCTTCTACAACGGGGCTGCATTTTCACATTGCTGCAGCCGTCTGGCCTGGGGAGTGATCTTCGATGTTGTGTAGACTGTAGAAGACTATGAGGCTTAGGCTTAGTGAGCGCTAAAACTGTTGGCCGTTTGAGAAGATTAGATAACTTTATGGATGGGGATGATAGATGATAATGAAGATGGAACTGCGTAGAGTAGGCCAGTTTTTTTTTTTTTTTTTTTTTTTTTTTTTTTTTCAAATTTAGATCAGAATGAATCGTTCCTATTTAAATTCAAGTTTGGTGTAAACTAGTTGGTAACCAAATGAAAATGATTTGATTACTTGTGGTGCGCAAGCCCTACCCGTGGATAGACAACACCCAAGTATAGACGCGAGGAAGAACATATGGATGAAGGAGACTGCAAGAGACCATAAGGCCTACACTATGTCCTAGTGTAGGCCTTATGGTCTCTTGCAGTCTCCTTCATTCATATGTTAGTTGTAGATCATTTCAAAATGTAAGTTGCTTTGATGTTCAATTGTTTCGCTCTTAACGACGTACACGAATTGTAGTGATCGTTTATTAGTTGGTCACTAACCTAGAACCTCTCCTAACTCGTGTGTTCACGGGTAATGAGAAAATATTAAGAAAAACGAAACATGAAATGTCGCAAGAAGACAAATAACTGCAGTAACTCTCTCTCTCTCATAGGCTGTAGACTACACATCCATACTCGTTTCCCCTACCACTTGACTCTTCATCTCCCCTTTGCTTTCCTCTCTCTCCCCACCTCCTCCCCTCCCCTCCTCTCCCTCCTCGTAACCGTCACAGGGATCGATCCCCCTTTACTCATTTACACCCCATGGTTACTCATCGCCTCCTCTGTGATGATTTGCCTTGAAGCTGCACGCCCTTCCCATTCTTCTAAGAAATGTTGCCACCAACTATCATCCCTTGTGTTTAAGCAGCCGTACAATTTTCCTCCTACTCCTCCCACCTTCATTTTCTCCTCCTCCTTCTCTTTCTCCCATATATTCAATCATGGCAGCAGCAACCCCCAACCCCGTTCCTTATCACACTGCACCTTGATCACTTACATGCACAAAGACCTTCTCCTCCCATCTGACGACCTTCATCTGTCCTTTTCCTCGCCCCGTATCGGACACCTTTCCTGCCTGCCAGTGTTCCCCACTTGCTGATACACACTTCCTCCAGGCCCATTGTCACCCCCTTCGCTCGCTCGCTGCAAGAATCTTCTCCCTAGCCATGTAAGCTTGTGTGTATGGTTCACCACGGTCTTGGATCACGCGTTAGACTCGTGATCGATAGCAATTACCCCCCTGGATGAGAGCTCCGGGCTATATAGGCATTGATGTGACCTTACACACGCACGCAACTTGCCCACCAGAGTTGGAGTGGCGCTTCGCATTACAGCGATGCTGAAATTTTCAGCCCTGGGTGGGACTCGAACTCAGATGGCTGGATTAACAGTCGAGAAAGGGCTACTGCACCGTTGAGCCGCGTGTGTGTGTGTGCGCGCGCGTGTACCTAGAATGTGCGGCCAAATGCTGGAAATCGTGTTAAGACCTCGGATAATTTTTCGCTCCAGCTTGGCCCATCTGTCCATCGAAGCCCTCTTTACATGCAGAGTTGTTCTAAAACACTTAATGAACAATTCTCTCTCTCTCTCTCTCTCTATATATATATATATATATATATATATATATATATATATATATACACATACATATATATACATATATCAATGTGTGTGAAATTGAATTAAGAACTGAATAATAATACCTATGAGGCCGCAAAAATATTTATAAATCTGAAGCTTTGGCACTAGCGGAGGTGACGTTCAGGAATATATATATTTTTTTACTCTTCTTTCCGCGTGCATAACCTACGCCACCGCCCACCCGGGGCCCCAGCGTTCTGCCGTCTGCCTACCCAAGAACCCACCCAAGAACCCCACACACCCAGCCGCCATGGCCGTCCGTCCTGGCATCGTGTTGATATTACATGATAGTGACATGGTGATGAAACAGGTCTTCTGGCACCGTGCCCTTGCCCTTGGTTTACATTCAAGACGCGGAGGAAAAAAAAAAGTCCTCTTTAAGCCTCAACCCACCCACCCTACTCCCAGTCGTTGTCCAACTGTTGTGATTTTTATTTTTTCTTCTAAGAATGGGAGGTTTTCCTCACCTGAACAAACTCGTTTGACGGCAGCCAGAATATATATATATATATATATATATATATATATATATATATATATATATATATATATATATATATATATATATATATATATATATATATGCGGAGTAGGAAACACAGGAGTCTTAGTCTTGAGTTAGAAAGAAACTCAAGACTAAGACTCCTGTGTTTCCTACTCCGCTTACGTCAACCTGTCAGAATGTCTATATATATATATATATATATATATATATATATATATATATATATATATATATATATATATATATATGTATGCATGTATGTATATATACATACATATACACACACTGGCGTGTGGGTTGGCTTGCAGGCCTTGCCTCGCCTCGTTATTTTTGGTGACACGGACTGTTGAAGGAGTGCACTGCATTTCAAACTTCGTTTGATGCTTGGCATGTGAGCTGGGAAACCCTTCTTTCACATCAATTTGTGTTCCCAGGTTAGCTGCATGCGTCTTGTTTCTTTGTTCGTTTGAAATGTGTTTGTTGCCAGTATGATATTATCCCATCTTATGTGTAGGTAGACAGGATGTCGTTTCCTGTCCTCGGCAAAACCGCGTGCTATCAGCTGTCGGCGTTGAGGAGTTCCAAGCGTGTTGCCACGGTCTTCCTAAAGGAAGGTAGGGTAGAAACCCCATCGGATATCCGTTGAGCCCATACTTCCGGGTATCGTAGGTATCTTAATTAACAAGGGATCTATTTTTTTCTTGTCTCTATTGGTAAAATAAACCCATAGCCGATGCTTGCACAGGGGAAAAATAAACAAGAAAACCTTGCTCTGGTAATGCAAGTTGTTTTGATTTTAGGGTAACGGGTAGGATCATGTCAGAAGTGCGCATGTGCGGTGAGATAGTCACAGCATTGCCTTGGCCCGAAGGCGAGTAACTGCAAGACATCTAATCGTTCCATGGCGACTTGGTGAGAGACTTGCCGCACTCCACCCTCTCCTGCTTCGGCCTTCAGCTGATCCTTCAGATGAGGGGAGTGGAGGAGGGATGAGAGGAGTGGAAGGAGGATTCAGAGAGGTTAACCTCGCTAGTCATCCACCGTTGCACCCGAGTGAAGATCACTAACACCAATAAACCCTAATCTCTCGATTGAGCTCATGTTTCCAATACTCTGCAGCTTCTGCGTGAGGTGCTGGTTGAATGTTGAAGGAATATATATTTTAACTGAGATTCACAATTCCCATTGATTACCTATTCTAAAAAATGTAAATAGAGGAAGCATGCACCCAAAGTTGCTAGAAGGTGATCCTCACTGCCACAAAGTTTGTTAACCACATTGCAAGGTGTGTGTGCACCTCTATATGGGCCCGCTTGCAGCAGCAATACAGGTGCATTGGTGCAGAGGAAGCCAGGCAACGTTGGAGGCAGTGTGGTCAAGGGACCTTGGGCTGCCTTGCTCAGTGTTTTGACTCCAACGGCGCACCACTGCTGTGCGTTGGATACAAAGGGATTGGAACAGTCTGTTCTGCTGTTTGAATCTAGAGGTAATTCCAGCCGATTTTGGTGAACGCAACCTCTATCACTCACTAAAACTAATATGGTACCGAATTAGGAGCATTTTAATCAATTTGTTTAAGATAAAGGTAACCGATTTCATTCGGCCGTTGAAAGTCGTAGGACATTTATACGCTCCTGATAAAATATTATCACCTCCATTCAGATTTGCAAATCATACATTATATATGAATTATTAATAAGTGTTGCTAAAAAAAAAGAGATCAAAATGTCAACAATTGTACACAAGACAGGCAAGTGAAGCTGCGTAGGTCTTGCAGGATGGCCAATTGTTAGAAAAATACCGTCATTTCTTCCAAGGACAGTAGCAGCAATGCCTGCCTCCATGACTGGGAAAATGAATGCGCGGGAGGACACATGCCAATGTCAGTAACAATGTATTGTTTATTTCTTCTTTTTACGGGTGACATGCAACATGCACGGTAACAATCGGCATCGACTCTAGTATGATATGATCACAGAACTTGCAGAACCAGGGAAACTGGTATGTTCGACATCTGATTGTACCTGTGTCAAGTTTCTTCCCATGCATAACGAAGTAAAACTGATAGTTTTCATCGCAAATACGAGTGGATCCTTATACCTGTATATTTCATAATTAATACGTTATAGGCTCGGGTGACAGGAAAATCGCACTTCACGTGCTGAATTCGAATCCTCAGAATTTACATGAAAAGTGCATGCTGTCAGTAAGGCTTATGTAAACACATTGCATGTTTTTGCACCCACGTCAGGTTCGCCTGATGCCTTGTCCAGACAACACACACACAAAGGAACCCAACACCGTACCATATGCACACTCCTACATGTAAGTGAAGGTGGGCATCCTGTGTAGTGTGGCAGAAAAGGCAACTTCAGCCCTCCCTTGGATGTCCCACCAGTCCCCCACTAGATGGGGCTGTCCACAGTAGTGTGAAGGTCTGCAAGTTACGACTATAATCTAGTTAAAACAATCAAGATGTGACCATCTGCCACTTTCAAATGGATCGAGTCTTAAATTGCTTTAGTGTCACACTTAGCAGATTTTGTTCTGCGTAACACCAGGTGGTTTTATTCAGCTGTGGGCAGATACTTTGTGAACATGTTGAAGCTGTATCCTGTATACTTACCAATCATTAAGTGCACAGGCTTTGTATGCTTCTTATTTACTATATCCGCATCTCGGGAAAAAGTCTCCAGAAATAAAGGTCCGTTGGGTCACTGAATTTTTATTTGACCGCATAAAACTTAGTCAAGATATGGTGCTCCGAATGAGTGTATTCGCTTCGGCTGAATAGCGTTTCCCACATTGCAATGCACACTGCAATGGAAGTGAACGAAAATATATGGGACGAGAGGTTTCCCAATGATAATTTCTGAATAAACCATATATCACCAAGTCCGATATATTAGCATATTGTGGACCTAATTATATCGATGGACATTATATTCCAGTGATTAATTGTGAAACTTCACTGTTAAATCGTGCTAGATATAATAAATAGTCGTTAGCCAATCAGCATCGCAAGGGAAGTCTAAAAGCAGCCATGATGGCATTTCCAGCGCGGCGGACGGAACAAAACTGTTCTTCAAGGAAAACGACTCGGGCAGCATTAGTCAGAACTATCCAGTAGAATTGCAACTGAATTGACATTTGCATCCTAGATTAAATAGCGTGCAGAGTAATAATGATATTTGTGATTTTATTTCTGTTTATTGAGCGGATTAAGAGTAGGGGTTAGGTGGGGGGTAGATTAACTGCATTATTATCATTATATATATATTTTTTACATTGCCTGATTTGTCTCGGATGTGTATTATAGAGGGGTTGATAGATTTTAAGTTATTTAGAGCGAATGAAAACATGTTAAGAGACGTTTTATTAGTATCATTATTTCAGTAATTAAAATAAAAATCATACATGTAACTTAGTCTGGAAACTTGGGCATGGAGAGGAACAGAGTTTCTATGTTTAACTTGTCGTTTGTGAAGAAATATCTTGCTCTTCCCAGTCTGACATTTGAATGCCGGGTTGCGCGATATGTGAAGGACGTTTGGCTTGCAAAAGACGAACTGCAGCCACCTTGCCATTGTCTTTTTTCATGGTGCTCTTGGAAAGAAACACTGGCTTGACGTGGGTCCAGCTAATGTTCTGCATATTTTAGAACAATAAAATATATATCTTGAGATAAGAACACCTAGAATTGGTGGTAAAATCACCCTTTGTCGTTTCAATTGCGACTCGCCAGAAAACCCGCGATGTTATTGGAAGAGCGCCACATGCATGCAGTAGCAGGCACAATCCCAAATGTACCTGCGCTGGTCTTTTCATGGCGTGCAATGCCATAAAATCTTGTAGCATGTAGTCTCCAACAACGGACATACAATATAGTGTGCAGATATACATTTTTATCAGGATTCACCTTTCAGTTAGATATATTTTTTACGAACAGAAAATAATATTTGTAACAAATTTCATAGCATAATGAAAAAAGTGGCTGCACTAAGATTTTTTACAATTATGTAGCAGGTTCGATATGCGAATCCAGTCCTAGTGCCCCGTCCCCCGACTTGATGCAAAGAAAAATAATTCTTTACGCAATACAAAACTGAATCTGGAATAGAATAGGCAGTACTAATCGACACGAAATTCACCTGTACACCATACACAGGCGCGGGTAGAATATGTAATAAATGAAAACTTGTCGCAAATTTCACTTGTCTGAAAATACCCAGTACCCCCTTCACCAGCAGCCAGCACCATTTCTCTGATAATAAACTTGATCTTACATTTCTGTGGTATAGATAAGCCATCTTAATTGGCATCCAGGATGTGACGCCGTGTTGGGGATATTGGAGAGGGTATACCAGTGGCCCCCCCCCCCCCCATTTATACAATTGTTTTTAGTGGCACATTTAACTTTCCTTTTTATGTATATCAGTTATGTATTGCTATTGGGTGAATTAACAAACATGCTTAAATTAGCTGAAAACTGTCCAAAATGAGAAAATATATAAAAGAATTTTATAGATGTTTGTTCTTAGGATGTGTTGGTGTATAAATGTACATACTGCATACATGCATATATTTTGTTACTGAGAATTCACAAATGTATACTGCATATACTTGTGAGGATAATTGACAAAGGTGATATGGTTAGACAATGAGTAAGAGGATAGCAAATGGGAAAGTTCGTAGTTAGTCCTAGTGTAAAATGTTTGTTTTGGCCTTCCACATCTAAAAGGGGCTAAAGCTGCTATCCTTGTAGATGTGGGAATGATAAAGATTGCCCCTGCAAAGAGAATAGAAACTGACACTCAAAAGATATGTATGTATGATGTATATGTAGAGAGGGGTGGTGTGAACTGGACCTAACAGGATATATTTTCTTTTCAGACAAGATGCTGGCCAATCTGACGTCACTGTTCTGGGGCAGTGAGGGCACAGACCAGAGCAAGACTGTAGAGGAAGACATCCATGTTGACGTACCAAAATCTGTAGAAGATTCAGACTCGTTTATTTCCCCAAGCCAGCCCCAGATCACTGACGTCACTGTCATCTCTGATGATGAAAATGATTGGGTCCTAGTAAACAGAAAAGGTAATGTAAAGCTTATTGTTTGTGTTTATATTGACAAAAATATATGAAATACTCTTGTTAATTGTAGCAAATAAGTTTTGAAGTATTCTGAAATCTGAAAATATAAATGAAAATATGTTTGAAAATCTTACACACCTCTAAATAAATAGGAGTGCTTGGAAAATTAAAGTGCATATAGTATAATTATTATAATGCACGCATAGTAGTTGCTGAAACATTGCCTGTAGTTGTGGTGGCGGTGGTTGTAATGGTGATGGTGGTGGTGGTGGTATTGGTGGTGGTGCATCAGCAGCATCACTAATGGTGGTGGTGGTGTCTGGCAGAATGTTGTGGCAGCGAGAACTCTTCACCTACCCCAGGGGAGGCAGGAGGAGCAGAGGCGGGTTGGCTGGTTACACCTCCTCCTTGCTTCACACAGTCTCAGGGGCCTCCACTTGCCACCTCGCCCATGGAAAACCTCCTCATCGAGCACCCCAGCATGTCTGTGTATATTCCTGCTTCAACTGCTTCAACCAGGACTAGATTTAGGTACAGACAACACACCACAACCTCGTCCCGTCCTCTCCCAGCAGCTCCCACACCAGACTTGTCTCAGTCGGCCTCTCCTGTGAGGTCAGTTCACCATGATGCTGAGCTTCTTGAAGAGAGAGATGAGCAGCAACAACAGCAACCATTGGCGATAGCAGGAGCTGAGGGTAACACCAGAGCAGCAGGAGTTGCACAGAGAACTGCCGAACTTCTCCAAGTTATTGATGTGCTTAGGCCAGCCCAGAAGGTAATCAAATTATGCATCTGGGTGATAAATTTATAAACGATGTCTATATGGGAAATCAATCTATTGTTTCAAGTCTACTGCAGAAGACCTGCAGCCCTAACCAATTTGGCTTTGCTTTTCATAAATCCCATGTATGTATGTGTGTGTGTCTGTGTGTGTGTGTGTGTATATATATATATATATATTGTGAGTGTGTGTACATTTGGAGTATGTAATGTCCAGAGCCATTGTTGGATGGTGACATGATGGGAGATTCCCATGTGGGGTATTGACTGCAAAAGTTTCATGCTACCAATATGATAAGAACTTTACTAACACCTCTGTGATCAGGCCTATTATGTGTTGGCATTATTTTAGTGCTGGATGGTGACCTGAACAGTTTTGGTAATATATTTCTTGCTTCTGAAGGCCATTAGGAGCTAAGATGAGGGAGAAGCAGGGGTGGTGGGTAGGAGTAGGTGTGTGCCTTGACATGGCTACCTACCTTATAAGGTGGCCAAGACTGGAATATACATCAGTAGTATGATCCCAGCACACAGTGAAGGATATAAGTAAGGCTGAGAGAATACAAAGGGCAGCAACCAAACTGGTCCCCAGCCAGGTAGATAAACCATATGAGGGAAGACTAAAAGTACTGGGTCTACCAACTTTGAAAGATTGAAGAGAAAGTGATATGATTAGTGTTCAGGTCACTAAAGAGGATAGATTGCATTAATAAAAGAGACCTGATTAAAGATGGGGGGGGGCTTCAAGAGGTCATGGAAGTAAATTAAGAAAGACATGTCGAAAGGATGTGAAGAAATATAGTTTTCCATATAGATGTATAAATATGTGGAATAGCTTAGATAATGTAGCCCAAGCTTAAAAAATGCATGAGTTCAAATCTAAATATGATATTGGAAATCAAAGATACAGATTAAGTTAGAACTCTACATGAAATTGAATCTAGGTATGTAAGGAAATTAAAGAATAGGAGACAGGACCCAATGAGTGTTGCTACTTTCCTGTAAACTACAATAAGGTAAATACAAAACGGACAACCCCCCCCATAGTTTCTTCCCAGAAAGATCTGTAGGAGGTTCCAGTGACCATTGCCAGCTACTGTGGGTTTGTGGGTTTTCCACATAGCAACACTTGATGCAACAATTGAGTGATCTATTTGATAGGATGTGTCTTTTGACAAAATGCCTTACTTATGGCTATTGTTACCATGACTGTTTTGGTGAAGCTTTCACATTGAGACATTCAAACACTTGTGTGAGTTTTGTGATGAATGTATTAGTAAAGCAGTCCACCTTGAATTCATGTTGGTTTGGTGAGGTGGGCAGATTGGTCATGGGTCTCTGTGAGTAGTCTTTCCATCAGCTTGGTTATGTGAATAGTAGGTTGTTATTAAAATAGGGATTTTTTTTTGCTATTTTCCAGATCATCGGAATTTAATTATACAATCAAGAGTAGTTTGGGTCACTTGAGGTCATTATTGCGTTTGGGCCAAGATGCATTAGATGGATGTTTTGAGATCATATCTTGTCCCTCAATGAGGGAGTTTTTTAACTTCCTGGTTGCATTTTCATTGTCATTATTAGTGAATGGGAGATGTCATCTTTGTATAGTTTTAAATAATATATTCAATAATTTTCTAATTTCTGGAGTAGTAGTGCTTGTTCGTGGTATCAGTTTTGGTGTTGGGATTTTTCCTAGTTTCACTTGAACTGCTTCATGCTTTTTTCTTTTTTTTTTCCCTAATCTTTATTCTTGTTATGTTTTGTGATGTCTTTATTTAGTTTGTGTGTTATTATTATTTATTTTATTATTATTATTTTGTGTGTGTGTGTGACAATCTTCAGTGTATAGTAATTGCATTTTCTCCTGTAACCTTGTTGAATGTATCTCTTCCATCTTTTGCTGGTCTTCTGTATAGTTAGTATGATCTATTCAGCTGCTCTGTGGATAGAAACTGGGTTTCAAATATTTTTTTTTACCAGTTTCCTCCTTGACAATATGCCAAAGAGGTAGGCCCAACTGTAGAGAATCTATGTTTAGCTACATGCCCTTGACACAACCCCTCATCTTAGGTGCTAAGACGGGAGGGATGGTATAAAGGGTTTTAATTCATTAAAAAAAAATGTACATATGGGGTGTGCATGTTGGAAGAGAGTGTCCTATTTCTAGGTTGATTTTGTGTTAATATATTTTCCAGTTATAGGATGTGCTAGAATGACTTGTATGTCTAAATTTTTCCTCTTGGGGTCATATCTAGAGGTGTTTTTCCTGGGTTTGAATTATTTGGTTCATCATGTAATATTGTTTTATATGGTTATGCTTTGACTAGGCCACTGCCCTTATTAAGGGATAAGAGCCCTTTTGCTATATGGGTATATTGAAGGTTTGGTTCCGAGATCAGATTGTAGTCCATGCGTAATGTGTCAGTGGTGGGTTTGTTGATGTGGTTGTGTGATATGCTGTGTTGGATGGATGTATGGGCTCAAAGGCATTTGGAGAAAGATGGAATGGTATAAATAGGAGGGAAGAAAAGAGCATCTGAAACATTTTATTCATCTTTCAGAATGAAGTTAAAAAAACCTGGGGGGATTGTAGTTATAATGCTTTTGTAAAACTTGTGTACAGTGTACATGTCTTTCCATAATATGTATATTGGACATGGAAGAATGATTATTATAACTGTATTGATTTTTTTTTTTATTGTAGGCCCAGCGTCGTCGAGAGGAGCGTCGGCTGAAGGGGAAACAGCTTGATCGTTCCAATAAAGCTCGTGAAGTTGACTCATCTTGTAATAAGCGGTCCAAGCGTAGAAACATGCTGACACCCTGCAAGTTCTCACGTGCCATCAACAACCGCAAGTGCTAATATAACCATGGCTGTGACAGGTAGCAGCATCTCCATGGAGAAGCAGTTATCTTTTCCCCACCCTGACTTAACTTTGCAAAATAGAATGGCAAAAGATTCATTCAGACATGCAACTCAAGCATATGGAAGTTGATAGGAAACTTGAGTATTTTATTGTATGCTAATTTCGAAAGTACCTTTTTAATTATTCTGACAACTGAAGATCCATTTAATTATATTTTATGTCTAGTTGATTAAACCACTCAGAATGTTGTAAATTTTTCACATGCAACTGGAATCTCTAGGGAAAAATATATTTTTGTTATAATTTAGGAAGAGACCACCAATTATATATACAGTTAGTTGTGATGCATGAACTCACAATGTAAATAAAGAAGAAGTCTTTCAGAGTGTTTGAATGATTGATGTATTCTACTGCAACTGGTGTTTGAGATTTCTAAAGATTGTTGATGTCTTCTTATAGTGTAAGCACCTAGAGTCACCATAGTTCCAAGATGTAATTCATAGATATATGCTGGGGTCCACTGCCAGTTAAAGACTTTGACAGGAAACTATGCCGTATATGGCTTTCTCATACACAAACACTGTTAGATAATAGAAAAAAGACAAAGAAAAAAAGACAAAAAAAAAGTGATTTATAGTTTGAATTTTCTGTGTTTTATTTGATAAAATGAGCCTGCTGATAACGGTGATCTTATATTAGATATCGTGTGCTTTCACAGGGTTTGGAAGCTTCACAGAAAGTTATAGGAGCTTAAAGTACAAACCCTGGTATCCAAGGCCCCTTAACAATCATTTCCAGATACCTATACATGTGTGATTATCCAGCTCATAGTGTTTAGGTTAGCTATAGTTATCATGATAAAGGGAGGTGTATCGATTGATTAGTTGCTTGACCAATCAAGTGTGTAAGCTTTGTGGAAGCTGTTGTTTGTTGTAATGGATTATGAAGACACCTCAGGGAGTAGAGAATGATGTGTTGTGTTACGTGCGTTGATGGTGTAGCTTGCTCACACATCAGGACCACCAAAGTTTGTGTGCAGTAGACAACCCAATCCATCATGGAGCAAGTTGTGTTGTAATCAAGGAAACAAAAGTGTAGGTGTTATATGGAGTACTGCCAACCCCAATCCCCATTACTTTCCATACCTGTGGTTTGACCGCATTACTCTTCGGACACAGAGGAATAACTTCCATGAGCCAACTATCAAGTGTCCTGGTTAGACTGACTTTCAACAAAAGGTCAGGTGATGCTATCCAGATCACTGTTGCCATTAATACATGCAAATGAAATGAACAGCCTGGCTCACTAAAAAACATGACTCAAAAATAGATAGTAATGATAAAATATTTGAAGCACATTTTCCTTAGTAAGTAGTACTTAGCTTGTATGCATGGAAGCAAGGTGTTATGCTCTAGTACTCCTTGTAAATAATGTATAGTTTCTCCACATGATTATGTCTTATTTATTTTTGTGTTTAAACTTAATAACACAAATTTGTTTCATGTTCATGTGCATCTCATGATTTTGAAAAATATGATGAATCATCATAAAAATAGGAAAAGTGTTTGTTATTTCATTTGAACCTATAGCACCAAGGAAAAGGATTTCTATATAAGGTAAACCTGAATAGTCCAATAGCACAACTTGAAATTTGTGGAGGAGCAGGCAACTTTTAAAAAAATTTAAATCTGGATTCATAAATAATAATTCATATCTTCCCATCAGATGAGATGGGTATCATGCGGAGTTTCATGAAGGGAGGAGCATTTGTAGATTTTGGTACTGTCTATATGCCGAGTTTTCTTGCCCAAAGGGAGTTAGTCAAGTCATAGGCACATATCTACTCCTGTCTCATCTTAGCTCCTCATGGATGACTGCTTCACAAGTCAGTTTGAGACTACTCAATTTGTGAGGCAGTAGACATTACAGTGGAACTATATATATATAAATATATATATATACACACAATTAATAATTACTGTTAGATGAACTCCGTACATTGGGGAAGTATTGTCGACTTATGGATTTTTGAATCTCGAAACTGAAGCTTGAAACTCCGAAACTTCGAAGCGCAAGGAGGAGGAGGAAACACGGGTCAGTCGATACACTTAGCTGAAAAGAAACAGATTGTAGGAGCTGGAACGCTTCCTAACCGGCAATATCACTACACTAACAACACCATGAGTTCGTTCCTCATCTAATAGTCTGAATGAGCGTGGAGTGCTAACGTCGGCCAGCGGAGAGAGTAGGGACGGCTGCCTTGTACTACTCGAAAGCAAGAACGAAGAAACGCAATGTGGACCAATTGCTTCACCTCATCCGTCGGCCTTACGCTTGAATACCCGACTCCCCTCCAGTGGTATCGCCGGTACTAAATTAAGGTATGGCAAGTACTCGCGGCTGGATAAGCCTGTGAAGCGTACTCTTACAAATTAGTATCTGCCAGAGTGCATGACCAAATAACTAAATATGCAACAAAATGAGTTTTCTGACAAGTTGGAATCATTCTGTGATTGTTAAATTCAAATGCCTTAGGGGCAGAATTTGCCCGATAATTTTTTTAGGTGACCTACACGATATAGCGTTAGAAGATAAAATATTAATCTTGTAAATTATAATACATCAGCGTAGTGTACGTTTTTCTTGGGGGAAATCAACAATTGAGAACTTTGCTAGATTAGATTAATTTATCGTAGTTTCTTCGACCTCGCATCTACTGAAAGTCTCCAGTGTTAGTGGCAACGTTCATTTATCTTTAGCAATTTTGTTATTGATTTCCGCAAATAAAACTTGCTAGTGTTATATTCTACAAAATTAATGCACACCTACGCGGTATGGCACTAGAATAAATGTTAATTTTGTAAATTAGGTAAAATTCTAGTTGTGCACACTTCATGATAAAGCAATAGAAATTTTTTAATTTTCTAAATTACAATAGATAAAAGTAATGTGCGATTTTCTTGGCGGAAATTCATAACAAAAGCTGCTAAAACCTATTTTCTAACGAAGTCGCGGCGATTGAATGATACGCTATATTTGTTTTTATAGGTGCCGAGGTCGAAGAATCGAAAGGGTGATAAATTAGTCTGTTCTAACCTAACCCAGGCAATGTTAAGTAATTCGGCACATCAAATTCCAAGGATCATCCGGGTCGTCGTCGTCACGGATACTGACGGCCTTATTGTTGTACCTTGGGCAATTTACAGACGGCAGAACCCAGTGTTCTCTCACAAAGTCCAAGGAAGCCCTATTGTCTTTGTAACAGCGCTTATTAGTCACCTGGAGTTGGAGAAAACCCGGTCCACAACGTGAAAACCGTCGTCTGATAGTGAATGGACTGGCATGGCGTCCGTACCATGTCCTAGCGGCTTTGTTCGTTAGTAAGTTTGTTTGTAGAAAGAAAGAAAAGAAAAAAAAAAAAAAAGCCAAGAAAATCTCACGTTCATGTATTATAATTTATAGAATTGATGTTTAATTTTCTAATGCTATATCGCGTAGGTGTGCACAACTAAAATACCAAATTAAATATTAATTTTGTAAATTATAATGCATGAACGTAGTGATTTTCTCGGCGGAATTAAAAAACAACCTTGCTACAATCCAGTCACTATCAGACGACGGCATTCACGTTTTGGACCGGGTTTTCTCCAACTCCATGTGATGTCAATATGCGCCGTTACAAAGACAATAGGGATTCCTTGGACTTTGAGAGAACACGGAGGTTTTGTCGTCGTCTGTTAATTGCCCAAGGTAAAATAATAATCGGGCAGTCAGCATCCGTGACGACAACGACGGCAACCCGGATGATCTTTAGAATTTGAGGTACCTATTTAATAAATATTGGTTAGGTTATAATAGAAATTTACCATTTAATTTTTCCGACCTCGGCACCTATCCATAAAACATGGCGTATCATTCAACCGCCGCAACTTCGTTCGTTAGACAATAGGTTTTAGCAACATTTTTATTGATTTCCGCCAAGATAATCTCTACGTTGATCTATTATAATTTATAAAATGGACAATTTCCTATTGCTATATCGCGCAGGTGTGCACAGCTAAAATCTTACCTCTAAGATTAACAACGTACGTTGATGTATTATTTACAAAATCAACTTTCTATTGCAATATCGCGTACATGTGCACTTATAAAAAATTGCCTAAACTTTTCTACAATATCGATTATCGTGTAGGTACTTTTAAAAATTTGGGTATTAGTTGGCCCCACTTGAGATTATCCTAAGCACTCAACTTGAAATAATTACTCGTAAGATCACATTGATTTATATTAGTGACTGCTTTAAAATTCCTCAATAGTTTGATTACCCTTACCCTAATATTCATAACGCTATACAGTAGGAACTGTCCACACAAAATTAAACGAGGCAGAATCCTCGTAGGCCAGAGAAAGTTAAAATATTTGCATTCAGCAAAATTAGTAGTCCTAGGGTATAAAAAGCTCTGACGTAAGGGTACTCCCTTTATCCCGCCCACTGCTTTGGGTCAAAAGCAATGTAGCAAGAAGTACTGCATCCACAGCATGGCAGTTTCACTTGGTCGGCGACCCCACCCCCCTTCCTCCTGTGCAGAACAAGACAGAAATACCTTTCAGCTGTCAAATTATCTTTCACATAAGTACATCCCTTAGCACAGCAGCCACTCTGCTTATCCCGTCACTTACCTTTCCCCCTTCACCCCAATTAATCCACTTCCTCGGTCATCCCCTAAAAATTACTTCTTTCACAACTTTACTAATTTTTCTTCACTAATTTTTTACATGTCCAAACCATCCCAATACTTTTGTCTTCCACTCCTGTTCCTCACCACCTCATTTCTAACACTATCCAACCAAGTAACTCCTACCATACTTCAGATATTTCATCTTGAATGCTTGAACTTTTCCTCTCGATACCATGTATGCCTCATATAAAGCAGTCATCACATTCACCCTTTCAATCTCCTCTTTGCATCCATTCGCAGATCCCAATTTTTAACCCCCCACCTCCCCAGGCATTTACTTGCTTCTCTCGATCTATAATTTACCTATACCTTCACTCTTCCCTTTCCTGCAACAAGTGACCCCAAATACCTAAAGGTATCCAATTCTTCCAGCCTCTCTCCTTACTTCCAACTTTCTGCCATCCCCTTCCCTTGTACATTGCCTTGCTTTAACCCACACTTACCTTCAACTTTCTCCTGTTGCTTGCCTTTCCAAACTCCCTTAATCCCCCCTCTGACCCAACCACAAGCATTGTCATCAGGAAACAACTGGCTCGCCTCCCACTTTTCTCTCTAACGATCTCCAGTCCCCTACCCATTACCCATACCACCCCATCCATGCACACAATGAACAGCCATAGCAACATAACATCCCTGAAGCAGTCCCATCTACTAAGATTACAAAACAAAATTGAAAGAGGCTTCAGAGGGATCAGTCTCTGGAGTGTAGTTGGCAAGGCATATGGGAGGGTTAAAAGGATTACAAGTGGAACAGGGAGTGATTAGGAAGGAACATGGTTTTAGGCAAGGTAAAGGATGTGTGGATCATATTTATGAAACAAGGCTATGCAAGTTTTTGGGCAAAAAGAAAGGATTGCACCCATGACACACTATGGGGCAGCCTTGAAATTTAAAGTTGTCAGAAAGGATGAATTTCAGTGTGACAAAGATGAAATGTTGAAGTATGGTAGGGGTTACATAAGGATGGATAATGAAAAACGAGATAAGATAGAGAACAAGGTTTTCTGTGGTGAAATTGAACACTGGCAATTCTTTTTCTAGATCAGTTTTAAATTCATGGTGTATTATACTTCACTTGACCCACTGTTTAACATACCTTCATTCAACATGTTTCATATGCATCTGTCTGTTGATCCAAATGTTTTTATTTTGAGATTCCTACACCTGAGTAGACAATGACCACTGTTCCAGAACTGACCACAGATACACAGGAGAATGAGTAGTGAGTGACTCAAACTCCTTTTGTGTACATTCACAGTGAGCTGGTTTAAGCTTCAACTTCTGAGAAAGCAAATAAGATTCTAGGACTGATTGTACAATCTTTTGATTTCAAAAGTCCATCACTCGTTAACAAGCTATATAAAACGTTAGTTCGTCCACATTTGGAATATGCTGTTTCTGTATGGTCACCGAATCTCATTAAAGACATTGACAGACTGGTAAAAGTACAATGGCGAGCCACAAAACTGATTCCAAATATCAAAAATAAATCATACGAAAATCGACTAAAACATATGAATCTGTTTTCCCTAAAAGAGCATAGACTCAGAGGTGACTTGATACAGGTCTTTAAAATTCTAAAGGGAATTGACAACATCAAAAGTGACAATTTTCACATTGAATGAGAATTAGACAAGAAACAATGGTCTCAAACTGTCCGGAAATAGATTCAATTTGGAAGTAGGTAGAAACAACTTTGCCAACTGTGTAGTAAATGAATGGAATAAACTTCCTGCACAGGTAGTGCAATGTAGTTCAGTTCGAGGCTTTAAAAATCATTTAGATAAACACCTAAGCAAGATGCTGTAATGATTATAATTTCATGTTTGTTTTTGTTTTATCATTTGTTTTTTATTTTAATTTATTATTAGTTATGTCAATTCATTATTATTTACTATTTACCTGTTTGTGACCAAAAGGTGTCCTGTCAGCATGCTCCACCTTTGTAATCCTTTGTATTGGCAGAGAGGGGTAACCAAAGAATTCTGGCATGGTTTGGGCATATGGGAAGGAAAGGTGAAGAAAGACTAGTAAAAAGTGTGTGGAGGGATGAGGTTGGAGTAAACTTGATGGGAAAACCAAGAATAGGATGAATGGATGGGGTAAAGTGGTCTTGGGTAAAAGGGGAATATCTAAGCAGAGGGGAGGGCAAGAGATGAGTGTAAGTGGAGTGGTTGTGAATGGATGATAATGTCCTAATAGGATTTTTTTCAGACTTGTGTGTGGACGAGGTAGGAAGGGTGCCATATAAAAGTACTGCGGTCAATCCAGCTTTGGCTGTCGGGCTTTACTGCGGAGGTGCCGTTTCTTGTTCCATTGCTTCTGACCTAGGCACTGGGCAGGGGACAGACATGGTCCTTTGTTCACATGGAGCAAAGATAAAGACAATGCGTGAAGGGTAGGTGCATGCCTTAGTTTCACCTACCTTTTGGGATAAGTATGTATAAAGTAGCTAAATGATCCTTGATGTTTAGATATTTTTCCACTGGAAATACAAATTCATGTGGCAAGATGGTGAGGGTAAGTTTTTCACAAATTTTATTCATGTTGCATCAATTTACTGGAGACAGTTGAAGGGAGAGATTTGTACATTAAGATTTCACCTTAGCACTACGTGTCTGTGTATACTGGCCCTGATCCATAGAATGGCTTCAATACTATGGATTTAAGTCCTGTACACAGGTAAACTTATTGTTGTGCATGAAGATGAAAGGGATAAAATCATTTGTATCCTTTAGAAAAAAATGGGTGGAATGCTTCTCGTTAACTTAACTGCATAAAAAGGCCAAGATTCACAGTTAAAATGTATTTAATTTGGTCTGGTTGAAAAGTTTAGGTTGTACGGAGTGCATTTATTACAAAGGTTACATGGAGTAGAATTACTAGAAAGATTGTGCAGAGCAGGTTTATCGAGAATTAGCACAAATCCATTTACCCATGAGATGGGTCATTTAGAATAGATGTAATATTAGCTGATTATGGTATACCAATACTGTTGGAATCTTTGAAATAAAAAGGAGAAACAGACGATGGAGACAAATGAGTTATAAGGTGCATACAAGCCATGATATGGTTGCACTATGTACAGGCAGGGTTGGTTATCTGGAGTGGATGGGTTGCTCAGGCCAGGTGCAATAAAAATCTCACAAGGCCTGCACGGTTCTTGCTTTGTATACAGAACAAGTCATACAAGCAAGTAGTTATGTGGAAAAGTCAACTCAATGCATAAGACTAAGGTTTTCTTCACAAGTACTGTACAATTAGAATACAATTCATCTAGACTTACTTACTAGAGAGATAACTAATGCTAGCATTAAAATTCTCTTGTATTCCTGTTTTTTTTTTTCGTTTTTTCTTTTTTAAGGTGATTAAGGCTGCAATTTCTGCTCACCACCTACAACATATCACCGTTCCTATTTCATTACTCAAGATGAAATATATTACAGCATTAATTTATTTTGGTCCTACTTTAACTGTCTTAATATAATAATCTTTTAACTTGTTTTTGGCAAAGAAATTAGGACTCAACAGCTTCTATATCACCATATTACAATTAATAAAAATCTTCCAAAATTTTGATTATAAAAATCACAACAGAAATAACAGCTTATCCTAAAGGTAAAAATTAAAATGTCATGGAAACCTGATCCAATGTTCAATTATTCCTCCCAGTAAAGCCAAGAACCGTCAAGGGATCTTCTGTGAACAAGTTGTACTGGAAAAAATCTAAGCTAACTACTATTCACATTCAACTCCAATCCTCCCAACAACACCTCACATCTACAAAACCCAAGGACTTGTTTATTTTCTCTACACTAAAACCCCGTTTACCCCATTCCCTCCCCACCCTGATTCTCCTCACATGCCCATGGTTCAGTAGATGCAGTTCCCTCTTGTGGCTGCTCCTTAATCTGGTGGAAGGTAAGAGTGGAGTTTGTACTTGTCCCTGATGAAGGGTCTGACGTCCTCTTGCTTAATGAGGGCCTCCAGGAAGGGTAGAAGTTTCATCAACTCGCAGTCATCCTTATCAACAAACCAACTCTCAATGGGGATGCCATTATTCAACTGTGAATGAAATGAAAGACAAATTAATTTGTATATACATGTACAACAGACCCTCTGCTCTGTCCACTATGGGAGGAGGGCACAAGTCTAAATGCACTTCATACACAAAACCTAGATAATCCCCTAACATCTGTGCGACTTTTGGAAATTTTTCGGTCTATATACCAAATAGCATCAAACCCCTTGTAAGGAATGTAGCCAACTAAGGCATGCACACATCCTTCACCCATTTTTCTTAAATCCTTCAGGATGGTCATCTCTGCCCCTGCATATTGTGGGACAGTTCCCTCACTGGCAAGTCTCCTGGAACATCTGCAGCCCCCAGCTGTGCTGTGCATTTCCCAAAGGACAGTTGAGGTTCATGACCTGATCCTGTAGTGAGGGGTCATGAAGGACAGACGGCCTAGGGAACAAAGGTAACTATCTTTGGCCACCTCCCAATCCTCTCACGGCCACAGCGAGTTTATTTACCTGTTGGGGGCACAACTACATTAACTAACCTTTCCAGAGTTTGCCTTCAGCCAGGCCATGTCCCCTACATTTCTAGCATCTAACAAGCCCAATGTTAGGGGCACCAACTCTAGCTCTGCCAACAGCTAGCCGCCTGACTACCATTATCATGACTGACTGCCTGCCTGCCACCACTTCCCTGCCGCATTCTCTTCTATCACAGGTACCAGCACTCAATACGACATTCAACCCTGGTCCACTTGGAAGCTGCCAGCCTAGTCAGTACAACATCAAACTGCTGAGTACCATGCTGCATTATTTTGTGATCTACTCCTAACACCACTAGAGCTGTCCCCACCTTGACCCACTTGCACACTCAATGGAGATCACAAGATCCCGCACCTAAACTGGTAAGGCTAATGACTAACAATCTTCACTGTCTAACTGTCTTCACTGTCAACACCAACATGGCCCATGCAGGAGACTTTCTAATGGAGATGAAGCCCCATGTACATAATAGAAAATCTGCAGGGATACATGGAAGACTGAAAATCGCCCGTCAGTTTTTTTTTAAGTTCTAGAGGGAAAGGACAAGGTGCTTAGTGAACTGCTTAAATGAGAAAAGTAAGCTGGGAGGGAGTGAAGGAATAATGTTTTGACTGCAGGGAGGAGGGGGATTGCTGATCAAATGAAGCTGCCTTGCTACATGTTCCTGACCCCTTGTAGGGGTTCCTTTTTGGGGACGGGGTGTTGTTTTTTTTTTTTATTTTTTTTTATGGGGTGGGGGTGAAATGTCACTCCCACGGGCTTTGTTTAAGCCCGTGAAGATGGGGGTTGTCACAGTAGACAGGTGTAGTAGGGTGTTGGGAGGTTGTTTGATTATTAATTTTTTATCGATTTATTTATTTATTGTCCGATCAGCTGTTCTTCCCCGCTAAGCGAGGTGCAGGAGAAGAGAGGAATCTCGCCATTTTCTCCCTCACTTCTTTATATGTAAAGGAAACCCAGATCTAGTCTAAAGTATAGTTCTGTGTTTTAACTCCACTGCAGTTTTGGTTAATGACCAAACATTATTATTGTTTTTATTTATTCATTTATCATTTTTTTTTCCGCATCCAACCTAGATATGGACCAAAAGTCTCCTGTCGGCATGCTCCGCCTTTGTAATCCTAACAGAGGCCTGGCACTTGATTCAACAGAATCGCCAGGAGGTCTGAAAGACCTACCAGCTGGCACAACTCCAAAGCCCATGATGTACGACTCTTTGGTACCTGAATGCTCACTTAAAGGACTAAGATGGCACATCTCTCAAGGAAACAACCATGGTTGGTAATCAATACCTGCACACCACCTTTAGGCAAATAAAACAACTATGCCAAAACAAGGTACATCATTCTTGAACCCCCTCCACAGATCACAATGTCCTGCACTGTGTACAATCACCCGCCACAGGCCTCCACCTCATGACAGATGGAAGGCATACAAGTGTTCTGCCCTGGCAACCAGCAAAGACATCCCCCTGAACATGTCATAAATTGTTGCCACTAATCTGTCCTTATTTCCAGGAATATGTTGCAGCCACTGTACTTCTTGATCCAAGTTCCTTCAAATAACCTCCTTAGTGTACAGGACAACTCCAGCCAATGTTCATGTGGGTACATGTATTTTGACTTGCTCCCTTGTAGGGGAAGGGACCCCCTTGGTATATAGACAGACTATTCCAGCATAAACAGGACCCAAGTGGGGTTCCTTTCCTGTATACAGTTAGGGAAATTGTGGTATTCATGAAACTGTATATAGTTTTAGTATAACAGGGTCCATATTTGTCGAAGGCCATACCTATACACCTTGGTCTAAGAACATCCTCGTGACCATATTAGGTCTCTAACCCTGAGGTCTGTTCTTGCCTTGCCTACCTACCCACACACATCAATATAACTTACCTCTATCACTCACAAATGTATCAATATGACTTACCTGATATCCAAAGGCCTGTGGAGAATTATCAATGATAACAGTTTTGGTCAAGTCTCTACCAAGGATGGTGAGGTCCTTGATGTAGTTCCCATGGACACATACACAATGCTCCCGGAATAATCGGTATCTGGAAAATAATTAAAACATGTTGCAACACTCACGAATCAGGGTTCCGATACACAATTGGATGAAAGAGAACAAGTCTAAGAGCTGTAACTTTATGCAGAAATATTTGACTCAAATTGAAGCAGTTACTATCAATTCAATAATTCATACTCACTTAATCCATTTCCTATCTGGGTCCAAGAGATTCATGAGTTTGTCAGCATAGACTTTCTTGCTGGCAGTAAAAAGTATTACCTCAAAGAGTTGCGATACATGTTCTAGAAACTCTTTGAAGTAAGGTCGGGTTCTTACAAACACCTGGAAGAAAAGGGAGAAATTTATTAGTCTCACACTGGCTGAACACTCTTTAGCGAGTTTTCTGGAGGCTGTAGGTCTTGGGGCAATGGAAGGGAGTGGTTATGATATTTTGATGCAGCCCAAAGGGACTTCTCCTCGTCTTCTCTATTTCTGCACATGGGGATGGAGAGTGAGGGTATCACCTATTAACCCTGGACAGGTAGTGTTGTGTCAGATCCGCACCAGGACGCTGTGCAAAACGCGTTTTTTGGTTTCTGCGCAGAGACGCCTGGCATGATCTCGCTTGTATTTCAGGGACCGTTAGTCATTCACCGGCCTTGGTGAAAGCAACATGTGTGTTACCTCTGCTCTGCCACCTTCACCCGCTATCGCCCTCCAAAGTTGTAAATGGTGCATATCTGACACCACGCTACCGTTACTCGGGTAAGTCACGCAATTGCAAAAGTTTTGCATTTTACATTACTGCATTATTACTTAGTGAAATAATTTTATTGTGTTTATCAGTGAACGGTGTAGCTACCCGTACCAATCGCCATATTGGATCGGAGGGCAGCAAAAATTTGATTTTGAGGCTAATTTCTAATTTTCAATTTTTTTCTATTATCAGATTTCAGCATGGCAAAGAGAAGCCTGACGGAGGAAGAGTATTTGCAGGCCCTTTTCGTGAGTAGCGATGAAGAAGAGCCTTCTATAGTGACTTTTGAGGCATATGCCCTCTCTGACCTTCCTCTTCTAATGCCAGGACCAAGCTTTTGTGTGCAAAGTGCCATAAACCTGCATGTAACTCGCATGTCAACTACATCTGTGACCAGTGCCATTGCGCGTGGTAAGTTTCACGAATGATTTTTTTTTACCAGTTTATACTTACTAAATATAATTAATATTTTTTATCCTCATCTAGGGCCATTGTAAATTACTTTTGCAAAATTTCATGCATATCCATCAATTATTACTCTAAATATGCCTTTCTTTTACGTAAATTGCGCACAGTAAGGGTTACATTGAAACTAAGCCTTTTTTCTTTAGTTTATAGTCACTAAATATAATTTTCTAAGGTTTTGTCGTCATCTAGGATTATTGTAGATGACTTCTGGAAAATTTCATCCAGATCTAATAAGTATACTACTATTGATATAGCCTTCCTTTCACACCAAAAATTTGTGATTTTGTACATAACAAAATTAACCGCTTATTCTTTTCTTTACAGATTTGGCAGTTTTGCTCCAATCAACTCAGGAACTCTTCTACTTTCAAGAAAACACTCGTTATTAGTGGAATTTGGTATTCTCAAGTGTACAGTGCCTGTTATTTGACCAAATGTCTATTCTTACAAAAAAAATTGTAATCATGTAAGTAGTGTTATTTTTATATTCAGCGTTTTTTTTTCTCCTTCACCAGTAGAAAGTAGAGGTAGCCAAAAAACAAAGGCATAAAAATAACTCCCATCCATTCCATCCCCTTCCCTCCCTCTTACCTCGGCTTCTCCTGGATGATGGGTCATCCCTGTATCTTGCTCACTGCCCTGGGTCAGAAACAATGGTGCAAGACAGGTAGACAGACACAGACACACACACACATATATAGCTATCCATACTTTGTAAACACTTCTTGCTGTTTCAGCTTTTCCTTTCTGCCTCCCTCAAATTCCAAGTATGAACAACCATAAGTTAAGGAAATGCCCAAACCCATTGGAAAATAACCTAAAAATTGTAGGCCTCACTTTTGATATACAACCTTAAGCCTACACATCAAAGACATGGTAGAGGGAGGACAGAATGCCATGAGAAGCAAGCAAATGTGACAATTATTAGCACTTACAAGTCTCTGTTTTAGCAGTGAATTTTGAAATAACTATGTCAATACAAATTTTCCCTTGTATTTTACTCCTTACTCTACAAGGTAGTAAGACACAATGGGCTTGGGGATTTCAAGCTGATGAAAATAAAGTGTAAATGATACACACCTGATAATGAACATCTTGGAACACAACTGGAAAGCTTAAAGTTGCATCTTCAAGCTCCTGAAGGCTGCAGTGAACTAGAGTCTCATCCTAGAAGACAAAACAATTGTTTACAAATGCCAGTGTCATCAATATGAAGAGAATCGGTTCCATTTGTTATTCAGATATACTCAGTCATTTTTAAATAAGATGTGTATGTGTTGTTGTTGTCGTTCCCTTGACTGTCTGTCCGAGCAGTCCCGTCTCCCCAAGGAATGCCACAGCCAAAACTGGGTTTTCTCACAAATCCTTTATAGAGTGTATGTTGTGTTGTTTGCGTGCATGATTGTGTATAATGCAGTCTACCATTGTGTTGTATGGTATGGGGTGAAGTGTTACATCCTGGGCAGCTGTTCACAATGCGGTCATCCAGCCTCTTCTGGTAGCTTAGAAGTGCTGGGTGGTGGCCGCACCGCAGTCTGGCCAGGTGGACTCTGTCCTTCCGTGGGAGAGAGGATTCAGAAGGGTGGACATCAGGGGGTCTGGCATGCAGCAGTGTGTTGTCTTTCAGTGTGTTAATGGAGCAGTGAATGATATGTTTCCAGAGGCTGGTATTTTGTGGTTGTGGAGGAAGAGAAGAGTATCTGTGTGTGATACAGGTGTGATGGGTGCAGCAAGTGTTTGTGTGCCTCTCATGTCGAGGTGGTCCTCGACTTTGAGGATTGTTTCATGGTGTAAATGGTGTGTATTTGTTTTTTGTTTGTGATGTGTTGTTTCAAAAACATGGATGTATCGTATGTTACACCAAGAATTTTCGGTGTGTTTGTGTGTTGTTGAGGTATGTATTTGTGTTTTTGTCCAGTTGGTGAGAAATGTTGCTGTAGATTTGGTTAGAGCTATTTTGAGTCTGTTTGTGATGAACCATGTGTTGAGTGTATCAAGGTATGGCTGGATTATTTTCTGCAGCTTTGTCTGTGTTACGATGTGTGCATGTGATTGTTATGTCGTCTGCACAGGAAGAGATTTGTATTTCTGAGGTGTCTGGTGTGGGTCAGTCATGTATGTATAGATTAAAGAGTGTGGGGGATAGAACCGAGCCCTGTGGTACTCCATTCTTAATGTTTCTGATGTGCGATGATTGGCCATTATATGACACGTAAGCATTCCTACCTACCAGATAATTGGCCAGCCATCTTTTGGTGTTATTGTGCATGTCTGTGTTATATATTTTATTTGTTAGGTTGTGGCGGGGGATAGCTTCAAGCTTTACTAATGTTATAAGAAGTGTTCTGTGGTGAGGCCTATCTGAATTGATGCCATCTAAAATTCTTTGTGTGAGGTTTATCAGAAGAGTGTTTGTGGAATGTAGTGGCCTAAAACCGTGTTGCGAGTCAGCAAGGGGAATATGTGGTGTGACAAGTTTAAGTATTAGGCGTTCAATGACTTTAGAGGGGGTGCAGAGAAGTGCGATTGGGCGGTGCGATGTTGGTATTGTTGGGTCTTTGTTCGGTTTTGGAATGGTGTTACTGTTGCCACCATATTACCATGCATTCCATACAGGGTTGGGTCAAAGTATATGTACTTGAGTACAGATCTATCATGTATTTAGTATCTTACCATGTACCTATCTCACATCTCATGTACTTAGTTTAAAAATTCAATGGTACTTGTAGTTAGATCCAAAGCATGGTATAATCATTGCAGCAATGGGGGACAAGGATTTTGTTGTGTAGAAATAGCTGGCCTTTGGCCTCTTATTACTATTGTGGAGATTAAATCCATATTACACCTGTACTACAATCTTCTGACCTAGTACAGTGGGTAGGATACAGGGATAACCAGTCATCCGTGTGGAGCTAAGCTATGGGTCGTGAATGGGAATGGAGTCGGTGGGGAATAAAAGTAGTGATGTGCTAAAAAAAAAAAAAAAATCCATTAATTTTTCTATTTCAAATCCTGCATTTTAACAGCGTACTCATCAGTATGTGAAAACTTACTTTAATTCTTTTTGAATCTGTAACAGGACTCTTCTACAATTAAAAAATACTTGTTCAGCATGTACTGTACTTGGAAAAACAGCTAGGTACTTGACTTCAGTACTGTACTTCAACCCATCCCTGGTTCCATAAAAGACTGATTGATTTAGGGAGTTTTTAGCTCGAAGGCCAAGCGCCGGATGGTTCCATAAAAGACAACTAAACAGGGCAATCATTGAGAGTCCATCCCCTTTTTGTACATTCCTTCAACAAATAATTAGGGTATGCTTTGCATGAAAATGTACATACAACTCATGTTATATACTTGTTCCTTTTAAACTGCACACTGTCCCTATATTTCACTTGTCTCTCGCTACAATCCTTAAGAAGCTTATATAAACATTTAACCTTTACAAAATATCACAATCTAGCATACATATACCAAGGGAGGTAGCCAAAAAGGGATAGGCATAAAAACACTCCCACCCATTTCATCCCTAAATACACTCCACACCCCTCCCTCTCATCTGAGCACCTCTACATATACAAAGTGCCTTTTATCTCCTCCTAATCATCTCAATCATAAGCCTTCCCAACTACATACATATACCAAGGCTTTTTCCCCCTTACAAGGGAGATGGCCAAAAAGGAAAAGGCATAGAATCATTCCCACCCATTCCATCCCTGAATACACTCCGCCCTCCCTCTTATCTTAGCCTTCCCAACTACACTCAAGAAACTGATCCCTCTGAAATCACAACTCACACTTGTCCCCTTTACCTTGTAAACCAGAACTATACAGGCACTCTGCCAGTCCACCATCACTGTACCTCTCCTTTTTAGACACTCCATCTAAACCAGGTGCCAAACTGCTCTCACCTCATCTTTTAACCTAACAATATAAAAAGGTGAAAAAAAGAAGACACAGGTCTAGTTCCAAGTTTTTTCCTGACTGGATTAAGATTAAGTTTCTTTTATTTGAAAGTTTTGGGCAAAACCTGTCGGGAATAAAATCTGAACTATACCCATCTTTTCAACCTTCGTCAACAGTCTCAACAAAACAATAGATACAACACAAGTAATCTTCACCTTCCATGACGAACAAGACACAACAAAAAGGCACTTACCAGGTCCAAGACCAGGGTGAATTCTGGAGAACTGCGAGTCTTGAGAGGAAGAGCAGGGTTTCGAGCTCTCATCTCTGCAGTGAGTGGAGGCAAGTGTTTGATGAAGAAATAGGGGTCAAAAGACTCCCATTCTTCATATCCTTCTTCCACATTATTTTCATAAACACTACTGGCCTGCAAAGAAAACAGAAAAGTGGTGAAAAGGATGTATGAGATGGGAATGAATGGGATGAGGAACTTTCTTTCACTACTGATTTCTGGAAAACTGAAATTAGTTCAGATTTTAAACCACTTAATCCACAACCACACATTTCTCATGCAGAAGACCCATGGCTTCCTAGTAACAAGTAACAGCTAATGGATTGGCCCATAAGTCATTAAAGGATGGAAATTGTTGTCCAGGTAAGGCAACAGTGGTGTATTCAGATTAGAAACAAAATGGTAAGTTAAGAGATATGGTACATACATATGCATGTATATATGAAAGGCCTTTTCTCACTTCATGGTGGATGTCCAAGTCAAAGTATATCTACACATCCCATTCCTCACCCATCCAAAACCCACTTGTGGCCCCTTCCATCTTTGCTCCTTGTGAATGGTCAGGGGCACTGTAGCAAGAAACAGCATATTTGTGTTCAAGACATCATCCAACTTTAAGACAGTATCAATACAGAATAGGCCTGGTCCCCAAGTCAACCTGCCCAAGATGCAACCACCACACAGACGACGCATCACATTAACATTTTCTTCCATGTGTAACTTATGGTCCCACCCACCCAGTGGCTGTTGTCAGTTACCTGAAATCCATGGGTCTCCTCCAAAAGACACCTGGGTCAAAGGATAGACGGACTAATTTACTCGTTTCCTTTACTCAGAAAACCCAAAGCATTGGGTAAAGTAAGATGCATGCGACTACCTACATTAGCATTCAAGGAAACTTACCTCATAATTTTCTTTGTTTTCAATGTTTGTGACAGGTGTAGCTTGACAAATCATCAACGATGATTCTTCAGGCTCTGTAAAATAATAATACATTTAAGTAATACCCTTGTCTCTTCTCAAATACCTAAAACAATCGTGTACCATTTATGAATTAACCCCATTGGCTGAGGATGACCTCAAGCATTCTTCCACTCTTTAAAGGTACTGTGGGAGATGGTACCTATGCCTGCTCTCATCTGAGGATTTGATTACCCTAGACATGCTACGAATTAAGTTATGCCTTTAAAACCAAAAAGGTTGACTTGTTTCTAAATAACTAGTTATACAAATTAACGGGCAAATAATTCTGCATAATGTACTTATGTAAAATCAAAAGTTCCAACAAAATAACTTGATGCTTTCCCTGAATGATACTGAAAGCATCGTAACTAACCAACTGATTGACTTTGACATAAATCCACTCCCACCCATTACATCCCCACAAACTCCACTTTCATTCACCACCCCTCCCTCCATCTTTTCTTGGCTCCTTGTGGATGACAGATCATCCCTGCATCTTGCCCACTGCCTTCGGACTGAAGCAATGCAGAAGACAGCACATTCACAGCAAGGCCACTTCATTTAATCAGCGACGCCCCATCTCCGTCCCCTCATGCAGAAAGAGAAGATGAGAATCCCTTCGGTTTGTCAAACTATTCACACATACATCTCTAACATTCCCATCCTCCACCCACTCCCTTTCATGCATCACGGCATCATCCATACACAACCATTCTCCACTAACCCTTATCAGACCTCCCCCTCTTTTGCAATGCCCCTTTTACCCCCATCCTTCTATCTCATCCTTGGCCACCCCATCCACCTCTGCTTTCCACACTTCTTTTAACAATATTTCTTCACAAATTCTTTCCATGTGTCTAAATCATCACAATACTTATACATCAATCTCCCAACTCCCTTTCCACCCCTGCTCTCCTGCCTTGTAACCCCTACCATACTTCTCAGGCATTTCATCTCAAACACATTTCAGCTCTTCCTCTCTTATATTTTATGATTCTTCCCCATTCAGCACTGTTGGGACAATCACTCCATACAACCTCCTCTCAGCATCCATTCCCAAATGTCTATTTCTCATTACATTTACATTTTTTAATCCTCCAAGGCATTTACTTGCTTCTTTCATTCTACAAAGTATCTAAAGCTATCCACTTCCTCCAGCCTTTCTCCCTTAATAATCATTTCCAATTTGCTGCCACCTTCTCCTCTTGTACACTTCACCTTACTACTTTCGCACACCTTCCCAAATTTGGTCACTAACTTCCTTATGTCCAAATTTTCTCCATTTTCTTTAACCATCTCCAATCCCTGGCCCATTACCCTTGCACTTGCCTCTTGCACCACCCCATCCATGTATAGATTGGTTAACTTCATTTCTCATCCACTCACAATTACTCTCCAATAGTACCTACACACTGTGCAACTGATAACGCTTAAGAGACTAACCTTGAGGTGTTGCTGGATTATGATCCAAAATGTTTGGAATCCGTGCTGCGACCCCTGCTGCCACACTTTCAAGATCAATTCTTGCAGATAATTCTGCAATGTCTGTTCCTTCCTCATCCTCTTGCACCTCCTCTGCCCGTATTGCACCCTCTTCCAAGTTAGGGGCTGCATACACCGGTGAAAATATAGAAGTATTCAAGGCCGAGTTCTGCTTCTCACTCACCTCTGTAAGCACCTTTGGAGAAAAAATAAAAAAAATATACCAAAATGGTCCTTTTCCTGATAAAGGAGGTAGCCTAGTCAAGGAATACACCTGCCTTTCATCTCGAACCTATTTGCTGTCCCTTTTATCTTACCTCCTTGTGGATGAAGGGTCATCCCTATAACCCAACCACTAACTGGGTCAGGAGAAATGCAACAAGACACACCACCTCCATAGAAGACCTGAGAGCTAAAGCTGGTTACCCTTACTGTTTCATTACATTGAAACTCTCCCTTCCTCTCATTTACTTAAATTACAAAACGGTCAAGAAACCCTTTTTGGTTACCTCAATTTCTCATCCATTCACAACTCTCCACTAATACCTACATATTGCCCTCTCCATTACCTGCTTGACAGACATTCCCCTTGTACCCAAGGGGCCTTCACATAATAAGAGAGAGGAACAGAAAGAAAGGAGAGAAACAAGAAAGTGAGCTATTTCAGGATAAATGTAAAATTTTATAACTAAATCCAAAATTTCTTACCTTTTTACGTTCAGCTGATCTCATTGTTCTTGGTTTGCGCGTTCTCTGTTGTCGTCTTAAAGGATGCCTTCTATATTCCGATGGGGACTCGTTCAATCGTCTACAATAAAAAGTAATCATTCACACCCTTATTCAAACAAGTACTATGCATTTGAAATACTAATTCAATTTAACATACTATAATGGATAAATATCTTCACTGTTTTACAACTTCATAGAGCTAAAATACTGGAAAAGGCATTCATTCCTTGAACAAATAAAATTGTATCAAACTAAGGAATGAAAAATGGAGAGAGGATATATTAAGAACTTAAGTGGCAAGCTAGCATTACTCTTGTAATAACAGTTGTTGCCTCAAGTTTCACTGGCAAAACCTACGGCCTTACACTGACGACCAATGATCCTCAAGCCCATCCACATGTTTGTGGTGATTTGGTGCAGCCTCTTATTACATACCAAAGGCTTTTTTTCCCCCTTACATGGGAGGTAGCCAAAAGAAAAAGGCATAGAAACCACTCCCACCCATTCCATTTTCTACATACTCCACTCCCCTTTACCCTCCCTCTTATCTTGGCACTTCCTGGATGATGGGTCATCCCTGCATCTTGTCCACTGCTCCTAGGAGCCTCTTATTATTTTATGTATACAAAGTTTCTTTTCTCTTTCCCAAAGAGTTTTCTTGTGAGGGAAGAGGATTGTGTGTGTGAGATGCAAGGCTCAGTATGATGTGAAAAGGGCTTGAAATTGATAACTGCTTCATGGATTCACTGTTGTCAGGAGGTAAGTAGTCTTACTGTGTGAGAGTGCATGTGAACAAGGGAATCTGACTAACCTGCTCACTCTAAGAGGCTTCGGTTTCAGCGGTGACCCCGGGGGTGAGGGAATGAGATTGTTATTGTCTTTGTCGACAGCACCACCCGAATTCCTCTTGGGTCTTGGGTGGTGGTGATGATTGAACTGTGCTGGTGATATCACCAAATTCTCATTCTGAACCTGTTGGAAAAAATAAAATAAAATAACAAAACAGAACAATACAGTAACATAGTACTTTCATTAACAACTTCCCACCTGCCCTGTTTACAGTACAAAATGAGTATACATAAAAAGTAATCACAAACTATTACATTCAATGACTATTTTCCTGCTTGAATCATTTCTGATATCTGCCATAATTAAATTTACTGAGTATATAAAATTACACTCCAACAGTACGTCTCTATTCCACAAACAATATATATTTCCCCACACATGTATTTTAGTTTCTCTATCTTATTTTTTCATGAATGTTAACCCTAAGAATTTAGTTATACAGTGCATGTTACAGTAAGTACATCAAATATACCATGTATGCATTACCTACCTCATCTATAGACCCAGTTTTCCTACAGGTGCGATAGGGTCTGGGTGGTGAAACAGACCGAGAGCAAAGCTTAAGTGTGTGTTGGTGCTGTGCAAAGGCTGTGGGGGAGCCAGACCGCCCGCCACCACCACTGGTAGTTGAGCCTGGGCTGCTGCGCTGCCTACGACTCACACGGTAACGGAGGTTCATCCTCAGCTTTACAACATACCTGAAAACAACAAAAACGATGAATAAGATTAAAGAAGGCTTCAACATGATAGTATGTCAACAGTAAGACAGTCAACTTTGGAGAAAATGTCAGTCTTTAAAGTTTCTCAGTCTCACTTTCACACAAAAACTTGTACATAAATCAATCCCATATCCCAGAAAAATATATATACTTTTTCTACCTTACATATTTTTGGTCCCATTCAATTTCAATATATATATATATAAATGAAGAGCATCATGATTCTATCTCATGCAGCATCAATGGCATTAATTCAACTCCGCAACATTCAACTAGCTTGAGCACCAACGACAAATGCTGCATGGTTCCCATACATCACCACAAGACATGGTTGGAGCTTTGCAAACCCAGTTGGCAGGTATATAAAATTCTAACGAGATGTAAATGTCTCATTGTACATAACATATTTCTTTTCCCATGGATCGACTAAGAACTTCCCTTTTATAACATTTCAACACTGATGGAGGTAGAACTGGCAACACATAATTTTCACATTTTAGGTAAAATTTTGGCAGTTTTAACGCTGTTCCTTTCATAAACTATTTCTTTTTTAGTTACATGATGTGCATGAAGAATCCAATATGATGGTATATACTGTACATGCATAATAATTATGGTTATGTCCTATTTCATAATATGCATGGACAATGTGAATGAGTGGGAAGAATACGCTAAATTTTCCACCTTACCCTGTCTCCTCAATTTCATACTGAAAATGGTCACAGATGCAAGATATATTCAACTGCGAGTACTTTTTTCACGCTATACCTTCGTTTTAAGTTATTTTTAAGACAAATTGCTGACACCAGCATGTATCCAAGATATACATTGGGCTGATACTGTATGAGTTCAAATATCAATTACACATGTTCGGTACCCAAATACTGTACTGCAAATTTTGTTATTCAATTTCCTAGGATGTCTTTCAAATCTGATATGACAAATTTTTATGTATGATTTCAAGGGCTCGTTTGTATATTTCTTGTATTACCATTTGGTGTTCCAGTTATTCAAAGTATTCATTATCCCAAAAATTTCATGAAATTTTGAACCATAATCACCACAGTTATAATTTTGCTTCTGTAATTAAGAACATTCAAATTTTCTTGTTACTCCATTCAATTCAGTTGTTCCCATCAGCCATGAAAAAATTAGTTATATGCTGTCAATAAACAACTGCTTCCCTCTACCTACCAATTTATATTGGTGACACAGAAACAATCCCACACCAATACAAAACACACACACATGCGTACACGCAAGCCCAAAGTTTCTTTCCAGGGAGATCCGTAGAAGGATCAGGAAGCCATTGTGGGGTATTTCCTTTGGTGAAGTTAAAGGTAACAATTAAATGAAAATTTAATCCACGAGAGTAATAGCTGATCACATGGTCCAAGACCAAGGTGAACTATGCTAAACTTTGGGATATAACTGGAAAGAGAATGAGAGAGAGAGAGATAGGGGGTAAGAGAGGGAGAGGGAGGGGGAGAGATAGCACAAATGAAAGGGAAATACAATTCAAGTAGTAGTTTCTACAGAGTATTGGTAGTTACAAGCCAATAGGATACAATTATAGGAAGATCTACTCCAAGTGCAAGGCAACACAATACAGAGCACCAAGAGTCTAGCATTCTGTCCTGCAAGGCAGCACTGGGCTTGCCTACGCATCTTGTCCTTTCAAGTTATTCCAGACTGGCTAGTTACAACTTGTCTTGCACTATACAATGCCATTCCATGGTTTTACAGGTTCTGTCGACTCGGAAAATCAAAGCCACTTCATCCTGTTACGAGTTCATAGCTACCTCGATTAATTCCTATGATATAATGTCACGCTTAATGTCTGACAGTTCTATTTAGGCACCGTACTGGTCGCTTCTGTCAATTTTGTTAACACAGGTATGCAAACAGTCCCTCACCCACCTTATATGGACCGCTGCTAGGACAAACCACACACCCACTCGACACACGCCGTCTTAAAGTCTCATAGAGCATTCCGGAATATCAACATTGCTCTGTCTCTTTCGACTATATACATCGAACGTACACAGGTCTTTTCGAACACTGGTTACTGTCTTTCCAAGGTCCACAGATAAGAATATTGTCATTTCCGATGTACACCAGTATTTAAACGGGCGAGAACCTTGGTCCTATTACATAAGGTTTATCGACGTCCCAATACTGTCAACTTGGGAAAGCTGCACACTTCTAGTGCTATTACTCGTTGCGTGCGCCGCAAACATTCTCGGTGCTGAGCGCGCCAAGCTACGTATACAATCTGCGGACACCAACGAGATACTAACAGACGAACCGACACATGCCAGGCCGCCAAGCCAGCCCGCCATTACAAAAGCGTGCACACCAAAACACAATTTTGCGAGTACGGACATTTTTAACACACTTCACGCTTACATACTCAATCCGAAAAGTACGTTCAAAAATGAAAATAAACTTGTCTAATGAAGAAATAAATCGGTGATGTTTTAAGCACTTAGCAACCGCATACTACACGTGAACGCACGCAACTATACAAAAAGACAACCGAAGTCGACTGGATGATGTCATTTTTACACCCAAGAAATCGACAGGATTACACAACAGTTTAGCGACTCGTAGGTAAATAATCACGTACAAACATAAATATGGTGTGTTTGCAAAACATGGCCGAAAACAAGAGACATGTCTCAGAATATGAAAACATTGGCGGTAAATCTCAGCGACAACGATAGACGACATTCGCAAAACCAAACCGACAGTCTCTCTCTATTCGCACTACAGCTCAGTACATAGGAACGGCCATGGAGTGAATGATATTCAAGGCCAAACTTCACTGCTTTCCTGGTGCTGGGGAGCCGACGTAACCCGTCCGTTTGTTTCTGTTGTGAACTTCTCAAACCAGTAATCACATTTCTTAGCCGATATGTACAGACTTACAATACTCAGAATATATATATAGAACTGTGTTTTTACTGTCCGTTACACTACAGTTTATATAATATTCTTACAAGGATCCGAATCTTTGACAAACATCAGTGACAATGCAGAACTAGATAACCTATTTTTTGTAGTTACTTCTTCCAATAATGTATGTTTACAAGACTACGACAAACCCAAGGATACATTATTCTATGCCCTCCACACGCTACCGTTTTCTCATCTAATGTCACTATATTATAGTCAGGATGGAGTAGTAATAATAACCAATATTTTGGTAACTCGTAATCAAGGTTTAAAACAGGACCAAAGCGATCAATATCACTGCGCAATATTCCGCGTATTGTACAATATTGTCGACTATATAAGGATGGTATTGAAGAGGCACATGTGATTAAACTTTACATTTGATGTCTTCAATATATTGTCATTCTTCAATACTCTCCTTACAGCGTCAATAATATTGCGCAACACGGAATACTGCGCAATAATTGACCGTGTAGGGCGCGCAATAACGACAGGAAAGAAAACTAACGACATGACGTCACGATGACAACCCCCCCCCCCCCCGCCTTCGAGTCACGGAGTTTGGGACAATATACAAAGACCCCCGACGCTGACGCTTGTCGTCATTTTGCCTTTCATAATAAATGAATAAATAAATAATAAAATAATATATATATATATATATATATATATATATATATATATATATATATATATATATATATATATATATATATATATTAATATATATATATATATATATATATATATATTAAAGAATAACTTCTTATTTCCCCATGATGTTAGATGCGTTTCTACGTCGTACTTATTCATTAAATGTTTTATCGTAAATAAATTTTGCTCACGTGAAAAAGAAGAGGAAATACAAAGTTAGAGAGAGAGAGAGATACCTAACAGCCCCTGTAAGATGGAAGCAAGGGATGTCTAAAACGCAAGGTAGGGAGATTTACATTTTGCAAACCACCATTGTCGGGCTGACAGTGATCTCAACACCACAATCATGCTCTCTCTTCTTTCTTGTAATGATGGCAGTTCCAGTATTTCCAATCTTTCCTTATAGGGTCTGCCTTTCTGGCAACGGGCCAACATGGTTGGTACCCTTTGGAGGCTCTCGATAGTTTTTATATTCTTCGTTCTGTGTAAGGAACAATGCTGCATATTTTAATATCTCTTTCCCTCTCCCTTTGTGTGTGTGTGTGTGATTCACCAGTCTTGGACTATGTGTTAGACTACTGATCGACATCTATTACCCTCCAAGATGAGTTACGAGTTCATGTGACCCGATCGATGTGTGTGTGTGTGTGTGTGTGTGTGTGTGTGTGTGTGTGTGTGTGTGTGTGTGTGTGTGTGTGTGTGTGTGTGTGTGTGTGTGTGTCTGTGTCTTGAGAAACCTACTTTACTCTATCCATACCTCCACCCCACCACGATCTACATTTTTACCTATGTTCACTTTTATGTCAAATCCGCAACATTTCACATTGCCTCAGGTTATCAGCACCACTGTGCAATAATGCATCTCTCGACCTCACACACACACGATAGTGATGCACGCACGTCTGCACAGTGCATGAGGAGCACCCGAAATCCACTCCAGAGTGTGGAGTAAATCCACCTGTTGAGATAGAGAGAGAGAGAGAGACTGACTTGACCACACGACAATCAATAAGTCAATATGGTATGCCCTCTCAAAGTGAACCACGTAAGTTTCCAACCTCAAAGAACGGCTACATCAAACACAACCACGGCGATGGAGTAGGAGGGGAGTGAGTGTGTGTGTAATAATACAAATATACGGTTTATTGGTTATAGCAGCATTACTGCTGAAAGTATCCAGCCTACAAGAATATAACATTATAAAACTATGACAGTAAAAAGATGGAGTTACAAGCATTAAAAATAAAAAAGAGTAAGCTAAGGACTAGCTGTGTTGTACAACATTGTTATTTCGTGTGTGTGTGTGTGTGTGTGTGTGTGTGTGTGTGTGTGTGTGTGCACAAAACGTATGGGAGTGATTTTATTTATTTAGTTTGCGTTGTGTTGTTAACGTATGCGTGCCATGATACACATTCACGCACGAACGAAAAGAGCATAATTATCTACGGTGCATTCGATCAAAACAACGCGAATCGTATCCTGACCCCCCCCCCTCCTCCTCCTCCTCCCCCAGCCGTCCTTGGGAAAAATCTTCTTACCTCTTGGAATCCAGCCCCCACGAGTAACACACTGCCAACATAGTTTGCTTTGGACCCGAACAGAGCCAACCAAACCAGACCAGCTAGTCCCAAACCTCTTTTTACGCATCCCGTCACATCAACGTTCGTTTGAACGAGGCTGGTGGTGACTCTAATCATTAACACCATCACAAAGACGACGACGACGAAGAGCAATCACCATCCCGAGCCGACATCTCTTCTCCCCTCCCCTCCCCCCGATGTGCTTCCGCACAACCCAACTTTTGTGACCTTCGCCGTTTCTCCTCCAACACACACCACCACCATGACGAACCCTCACCCAACTCCGTTCACCTCCCCGCCACTATCATCACCACCATCCCCCTTCCTCCTCCTCCTCCTCCTTCGCAGCGTAAACACACTCCCTCCTACGGGTACACCGTCGACGCCACACGCCCGCCAGGAATCCCCCGAGTTCCTTGGCGCCCCTCGCGCGCCCATTCGCCAGTGTCAAAAGTGACGTCGCTGTTGTCGCCAGACGATTTCATTCAGCAGAGGGGGGGAGGGTAGCTGGTCAACCCCAGGGCCTGACTGGTTAAGGCTACGTAGTTTCATACATTCTGACATTCTCCTTATTAGTATACCAGTCACACGGTTCTGTTTACCAGACGGGGGCTGACTGGCTCAGAAAATATCACACAGAATTTCAGTTAAAGAGAAAGTGCAAGACGAAAAGAATAATATAAAATGAGTTATATATGTATATATATATATATGTATATATATATGTATATATATATATATATATATATATTATATTATATAATGTGGAGAGACAAGATTGAGAAGTTTGCAGGGGTGACGTGGCAGAGGTTCGCACGGTCGTGTGAATCATGGAATGCTCTGAAGGCGGCCTTTGTTCAGCAGTGGACTCAGGATGGCCGACTTGATCGATTGATAAAAATAAGAAATATATATAAAAATGCACGATAAGAGAAGGAAATGTTTGCCTCCTGTTACCTGGTCCTGTCGTCTAGGTTCTCCATAACTTGATCACTTTAATTTAAGCAAATGTCAGGAAACTAATAGTCATCAACGGCTGAACGACAAATCTTGGGTGGAGTACTCATAAAAAGTTTAAAAATGATGAAGCTACAATTCAACGAGACTGGAGACCTACAGACCAACATGAAACAAGAAAATGTCAGAAGAGTTCAACTAGAGTAGTTACGGTACACGTAACTCCTCACAAAGACCCTCCCACCTTTTCTAGACCTCCCTAAACCCAGTGACGCATCGGGGTCACAAAGACGCGTTTCCTTTCTTTAAGACTCCTCGAGAGACTAAACGAGCATTCATAATCACAGGCATTCAGAGTCCAACCCAAGTGCCCTCCCTCCCCACCCCCACTCACCCTTGACAGAAATCCCTGGATAAAAGCCCGCCGGTCAAAACCTGTTTCGCCCTCTTGACTCCCCCCCACCCCCACACTCCTAACTAATACTTCCCACTACTCCCTTATCTGATACCTCGTGCCACCTCCACCCACCACCTCCGCATCCTCCCGTCCCGTTAGCCAACAGCGTTATCCCCGACACTTTGTAAACACATCCAACAACTAATAGATCTTGACCGTAGAATGTTTTTCACTACGAACTTTCGACCCTCCCCCCTCCCCTTCCCCTCCATTGCATCCTTCTGGCTAATCGCACGATCAATTCAAAGCTGCCTAATTGTGCGATTAATTCAATGTCAACTGGAGTAGAATACGTCCTCATCCAACCCCCGTCGCCTAAACTGTCTCAAGATGTTAACTGGTTTGTAAGATGTTTACGGGATTATAAGCTGAGGGAGGGAGGAAGGGGGGTTTAAGCTGACTACTACACCCACGCACTGGCGTGATTGGTTCGCGGGGGGGGGGGTGTCCAGGAGGTGGGGGAGTGCCCCCCCACCCCCCGCCCGCTTCACTGCCACCTCCTACGCGTACTTCGCACACACTTACATGAATCTCTTAGGGGCGAGATGGACTTGAGTAAAACGCATCCTTTGACCCCCTATACGAAATATTTCATCGTTTAATACACACACACACACAAAGACAGAGGACTGAAATTTCAGTATCACTGCGCTGCGGGTTGTTACTCCAACTCTCGTGGGCGGGGAGTTGGGTGTGTGTGTGTGCGTGTAAGGTCACAACATTACCCATAATTCGGTCATATACGAGCTCTGAGCTCTCTTCCAGGAGGGAAATAGCTCTCGATGACGAGTCCAACGCGTGATCCAAATACCATGGTGAATACATGTTCAAAGAAACCTAAACCAAAGATATTTCTTCTTCTGCCCCACAGCCTCAGATAGAAGATGTCTTTCTTTACATTTTATCTGGTGGTGGCTGGCTGAGTGCACAAGAGCCCATTTGGGGGTTGGAGCATCGTGGGCCAACACGCCACCGGGGTCGTTCCAGGTCGCCATAAAACTACTTCAACCCTGATAAGAGTCGCGTGGATATATTTACGTAGGCACATACAAGTGCTGTGTGGACAAACTGCTCCCCCACCCTTCACACACACACACACACATGGTGAACATATGGGTCGCGCAGTAGGACTAACAGTAACGGTATTTATGGTGGATGTGGTAACCGTATTACCCCACTATGGTCAAAGTGACTAGGCAGACTGAATAGGGGTAGACACGATGATCCTCCGAATCCAATTCGCATTGTATTCCTTCAGCTTCAACACTTGATCGAGGCAGCCTCCTGATGACGTCATGTCGTCAGTTTTCTTCCCTCCGAGGTGAAACGACCTCTTAGTGGTACGAAGCAGCGTGGCGCGCGATTCGGCCCTGCACCTTTACGTAACCCTCCCCCACTCTTCCTCCCCAACCACCACCACGAACACCCTAACACCTCGACTGTGCACACTGCCACTCTGCCGTCCATGTCTGCGCCCCGGAGGAGACGCAGGACGAAGACCTCTACGAAGTTAGGGAACCGGCACTCCAGTCGCCTTAGCTGGACAAAACCTTTGTGTTTACCTTACTGACAGAAAACTGGTTCCGCCCCTCACCCTCACCCCTTCCTCATCCGACTCGGAGTTGCTGATCAAGCAAATGCCACAACCAAATGCAGTTACTCCTTCTTACATCGACCGACCTAAACGTAGAACGCGTCCCGACGAGATTAGGGAAGACGGTGAGAAGGAAAGATAGGAAGAAGACTGGAAGATGAAAAGGTTAGCAAGGAGAAAGTAAAGGTAAAAGATGGAATAAGTTGTGTATGAAACAAATGCAAATGATCAGAGAATTAACGATAAAGGTACACATTTAGGACTGTGCATACATGTGCGTATGCAGTCATGCACCAGTGGACTACAGGGAGGAAACGTGGTACAAATACACGCGACATGACGTCATACCTCTCAGCTTCCATAGCATCCGAAAGAGACCAGCTTCGATACGGATAAAATTGAAGGATCGGTTCTTTCGTGTAGTTTCTCGAACGAATGTAGGTGCTCCCACACATAGTGTATTTAAGTAACTATAATTCTAGGCCGTGGGCCGTCCTCATTCTCCTTCCAGAGTCTGTTCAACGGTTACAGCAACGTAAGTGATGCCCAAATATGGGGAACCTGGTGCACCGAGTGGTCTGGACGTAAACATAAGAAAACAAGGAAGTGGTTCAATAGAGGGGTAGTGAGGGAGGAAGAATCCTGGTCACTAAAAGGCAAAATGCACTGATTAAACTATTATGATCTACATTATAATAATTAGTTCCACACCTGAATGTAGATGTCCCCCATCACACAAAGGGAGAGAGAGAGAGAGAGAGAGAGAGAGAGAGAGAGAGCGCATCATACTCTGGTGACTTGCCGTCATATTCGAAAACACGACAGGTTGTGATCATTAACGGGAGATGGTGAGCGCAGCCTGCTAACCGCTCCCCCCACCCCACCTCCCCCCTAAACCCCAACTGCGAACAACACATGATTTACGACCATCAACAGACAACAGAACACTCCCCCTCCCCTCCCCCCTCCCACCTCATTCATGTCACCTGTGACGATGACTCGCTATCAAACAACAGGAGCAACAGCCTTGGGCCAACTGGTGCCAGCAGGTGTTACAGGTGAACTGGAGGGACCAGAGAAGAACACCTGTCCTTGGCGACGTGAATGTACGGGTTGCCGGGGCGTCATGAAAAGGAGGAAGATCGTCCGCCACTGACGACGCTCCGCCACTGTCTTCGATATTTTCTTGTTTCATTTCCTCTCGCTGACAACAAGCTATACATCTCACGGGGAGCGGAATGGGATGACACTGCTGGGAAGGGATTTAGCCAACGTCCTATGTCTTTTTTCCCCAACTGGGCTAAGGGAAATTGTGTCTGATCGGCCCTGTTATGTAAGTCGAACTGGGGTCTTGGATTATGAATGCAGCCAACTTAAGCTTAACGCCACACCCATCCCCCCCTCACCCTCCCACCACACCGACCAGACGTTCGAACGAACACACACACACGTACGCACTTATACGCGCACCAAAAAACGAACATGAAAAATCACAGGAAGAGGTAGGTTTCCTACACACACGAGAATAAAATGGTGTAAAATATTGCTATCCTACTGTACCAGGAAAACACGTTCTAAACACAAAACCGAGATGAAGACGCGTGTAAAAACACACATGTACAAAAAATACGTACACAAATAACAAAATAAATAAATACTTGGTAGGATTATTGCCACCCCCCCCCGCAACAGGTTTAAGGCTGAACAGGTGAAAAACGACACCACTACACCACTTCAGGAAAAAGAGGAACGAAAATACACAATGGGACATTTTCCTGACGATGACCTAATGTATCTATACGGAGACGACCTGACCTTACCTGACCTGACCTCAAGACTGCACTTTTGTGAAATAAATTTGATGAAAATAAGTCATGCGCAGATTTGAGTGAGAGAGAGAGAGAGAGAGAGAGAGAGAGAGAGAGAGAGAGAGAGAGAGAGAGAGAGAGAGCATGGGGGGCAGACTAGGCTACGGAGACATTCGAAGTTTAAAGTTTCATCTTCGCTCCGGATTCTTGATCTTGGGACTCGGGACTTGTTTCGCCCTTTCTGGGTTATCAGGGAACTGGGAAAGTGACGTCATCCCTCCACCTGTCAACCCCAGAAGTTCCCCAGACGAGGTCCTGGGGGTCCCGGCATCTTCAAAGAGGGGGTCTGTGGAGTGATCATGCCCTTAGACTTAAATGACGAGAGAGAGAGAGAGAGAGAGAGAGAGAGAGAGAGAGAGAGAGAGAGAGAGAGAGAGAGAGAGAGAGAGAGAGAGAGAGAGAGAGAGAGAGAGAGACAGAGAGAGAGGACCACACCACACGCCCTCAGGAGAACAAAATCCAGCTAAAACCGGAGAGAGTCCGTCACCTTGCTCAAGGGGTACGTCCGTCCCGAGCACTCCTGAGGCCAGACGGCGGATTGTTATAAATATCACTTGAACGCACGCACTAACGCACACACACGAGTATCACGCACGCAAATACACTTACGTGTAAATATGGACGCCAGGCACGCACCCGCCCACACACACACATACACGCAAGCACGCACATATATGCATACACGCAAGAACGCACACACACACGCATATATGCTCGCAAGCACGCACACGCGCACACATACACTCAAGCACGCACACACACAAACAGTAATCCATAAACAAATGCTTCTCCCCCCTCCTCCCCCCGACCCTGGATCAATACTGCTTCCTTCAGTGTCGGCCGCACCAAGCTGAACAGTCTCACACCCTCGCTCTGCATCGCCTTGCATAGCATCGCACAGCTTCGCTTCGCTTCTCCTGACGCGGCCTGTCGTCTGTTGCAGGACTCCAAGTGTTGGGAGTGTCAATGAGTCACTGCAAGTCACTGCAACATTGTACAGTTAGGTTCAACACGGTATAAAGTATGAATGCGGAAAGTCATTGGAACCAGACTGTGTAGTTGTTTGTTGTCACTGTTCTTGCTTCACAAATAAACAAATAAAATAATAAAATATACAAATAAATATTAAAATATAATAATAATCTTGAAAATAATTTAGATACTCCCGCCTACCCTCTCCTCATCGTACGCTCACTAAATACGACTACCTAGACTCAGATCCCATTGTCATTACTAAGACGTCAACTTCGAGATGTGCGGGGGCGGAGAGCATTTGGCGGGAACCCCCAAGGGGACCGGGGGGTGGGGGCAAGTTTCCTCTATAACTTTGGTGCCACAAAGACTAACATCAATAATGATAACAAGACTGATAACGAATTACTACCACAGCTGATCGACGTAATATCATATCTGGTTCTCTTTATCGGGGTTGGGCCCACGGATTTAAGTGGTCCACTTCAGGTTATGCAACGCTGTTTACCTCGACACACTTAAAGTCTAAACATTTTACTAAACTACTAGTCACTGAAGCATGCGCCAGTCCTATAAGGGAAGACGTACCCCACTCGAGACTAAACAATTTCACTAACACTACAAACCGTTACTGTTGTCCTTGAGCAAAGGGGATGGGTTTTGTAATAGATCGGTCTATACGAGTTGTGGGTTCATCCGGAAGGGTCATAGCTGTCAATCACGGATCTAACACATGATCCAAGATCGTGAAGAATTACACACACACACATACACCTCTTGCGGGACTGGGAGGGTAAGGTAACTCCCCGCCACCTGAGTGGGGAAACTAGTCTATTTAAACCCTTTCCACAAACCTAGATTTCCTTCTTAGTAAGTGTTGGGACGTGCGAAGCCTCACTAGATCTCCCCCAATCAAGCAGGAAATTACTCAAACGAAAATCGTTCTCACTGTGGACACGATGCCAAAACCCGAAAACCGATCCTTTGCTCGGCTGTGGGTTCGAACCCCGCACTCGTCTCCCATTTCCAACCGTGACCTACCCCAACAGTCAGAAACGCACAAGACCAAAACGACGGCTTCGGACGAAGATATTCAGCGCCTCGTGGCGTAAGACGGACCTTTTCTTGCAGTTATAATTCTTGCATAAAATAGAAATTCTAAGACAGAACTACCATACACTAGAGCAGAGGGGGTCCGCAGCACAATGAAGGAAAGTATTTTTTTAACTGATGAAAAATATATATATAGCCTACAATAAAAAATATATCACTGCTTCTCTATCATCATATTTTCTTGTTTATGTGATGTGCAGCAATAAGTAAATATTAAATGTACTCCGTTGTACTGGGTAATACTGGGTATCCCGGTATGGCATTGATAACTTTTATTTGGTCGGGGGTCCTCATCCGGGACTCTTCGTGTTTGGGGGTCCCTGGTATGGTCAAGTTTGGGAACCTACTGTATGCACTAGAGTACACACGGCGCATTAAACTTCTTCGGTGTGGACAGTTCTGAAAGGCCCCGTGACAGTAACCACAACAGACCAGTTTGGTCTTGACAACCAGTACCAGTAAGACTTCTACCACCCCCCTCTCCCTCCCCCCAAGTCCCACCGGGGTGGGAGGTTACTGACCCACTGCCACCCCCACCGAAGCTAAGCGCCTCATGGCGTGAGCGAGTTGTGGGGTTCGGGGGTGGGATAATGTCCCACCCTTTAGGCTGTCTCGCATTCGCTTAGTCGCGGGTTCGAATCCCGCACTCCTCGCCGATCCCTACCAGTGACTGCTTGTGACCTGCACCTAGAGTTCATGATGCGCGTACACACAGGGCAAAGGTGACAGCTACTCAGCGCCTCCTGTCGTAGGCACCTCAGCTGCTTGGTCTTCATCGCGTAAACTTCAGCAAAATCGAACTTTTTTTTTTGTCAGTTAAGAGGGATGCGGTAACTAGCTAAGGGGCATAATTAAACCCTATCTTGAACGCTAACCCAGTAACAATCTTAACCTTCTCTGTACCGACTATCTTTCTATTCTGGCTGTCGCCAGATTATTTTATTCATTTCCAGTGTTCCCCCTCTCCCCACGATGCGACGGAATTTCACTAAAGGTACGTTTTCATCGGTACGATTATCGCTCAACGATGATCGTTCACGTCTCAAAAATTATCGTCCAACGATTGTCTAGAGCACTCATTCTTTGTTTTTGAATGATGGGGCTGTGTTGCTTCGATCTGCAAAGTTCGAAGCTGATCATTTTAACCGAACCTAGCATCGCGCTTACCCGAACAGGATGCCAGTTAGTAGGATGCGCGTCACCCGCCATTGGCTGTGCTAGTAGCAGTATAATAACCCCATCGAGCTAAACGTACCAGGATGCACCTGGAGAGTACGAGTAGATGTTTTAACAATGATTGCTTGGTCACGTGACCTTCTGTTGACACGATCCACCGATGTGATTTCTGAAAGTACTCTTCATAATATTCTGTATCTTTGGGCTTCTTTTCCTTCCAAACAACACACACTGTTCCCCAAAGTTTGCTTGATGTGCGATTATGTATCTTCATCTTCCATTCTGTCCTGTTTCCAGTGAATTCCTTTTAGCGTGACCAATGAACCAATCAATTAATTCCGACCGTCGTCCCCGGATTGGAACCGAGTCTTGTGAGAACGCATAGTCGACGTGGAATTATTTGATTGACTACACCGTCACTGGTGATTCTATTCAGGTAACCTATGAAGAATATACCTGTTTATTCTATGTACCCACATACACCAATCAGTCCTCCTCGCGCGCACATACGCTTAAATTCAACAAAGAAACGTGTCATAACAACAACACGTGCCCTGTCAACCACATCTTTGTACATAATAAACAACTTAATGAAAGAGCATATTTTTAATGAACCAACTACCTTTTACTTTGATGGACGCGCACAAGTACAAAATGGCGCAGTCCCCAGGGATTACAAAGCGAAGTTAAAGCTGAATTTACACAATAATAATATCCTCTGATGCAAAACACTCTACCACATCAAGGGACAACACTACTGGGTCGATATACTGTCAGGGATACTGATTGTCTGCGATACATTTCAGGTTACATTATCTTAGGTTCACCTTCACATCATCACACGGCCCCAAACGAAAAGCTAAGACAGAAGTCCAGTGCCATTTCAACTCGAAAGTAAATACTATACCTTCGCCCGAGCAATGAGCACGTTCGCCCTATTTCCACAAGAGTTTGGAGACATTAGAAGTCACACACACACGCAATACCACGAAGAGAAGAAGAGGAGAACTATGAATCGCCCACAAGGTCCCATTCAAGCAGCCAATCCGCTTCTTGGGGCAGAGAACACGTTTTCGATCTTACTCCAGATCCAAGTCCCTCTTTCGGGTTTCTCTTGTGTCTGTCGTCGTCACGAGATTCTTATTCGACTAAGGGCTGGAGTCCAGGGACGAATGGGTCAAGGTGCCATCACACTGGGTAAAGGTGCCATCACACTGGGTAAAGGTGCCATCACACTGGGTAAAGGTGCCATCACACTGGGTAAAGGTGCCATCACACTGGGTAAAGGTGCCATCACACTGGGTAAAGGTGCCATCACACTGGGTAAAGGTGCCATCACACTGGGTAAAGGTGCCATCACACTGGGTAAATGTGCCATCACACTGCCTTCCTTGGGCTTCACCATCGTCGACAGCAGAGTAAATATGTATCGAGTCCTAAAACTATTGGTCGTTTCAAGATAAGGTTAGATAACTTTATCGATGGGGGTGATAGGTGGTCATGGACATGGAACTGCCTAGTGTAGGCCTTATGGTCGCTTGCTGCTTCATTATCTAGTATACGCCATATGGTCGCTTGTAGCCTCCTTCATTATGTTCTTATGTGCGAGTAAAAACGACTTTGGTTACAATATTTTATTTTTCAAATCTCCGAATATCAAACTATGTTGTCGTTGTATATAGCAAATTTGAATGATGAACCAAGACATTATAAACACATACGAATGTTAGACATACTGTCGAGATGTTCTTAGACAAGAATGACCAAAATGATACAAGGACTCGGAAATTTGCCTTACGAAGAGAGGCTTAGGCACCTAAACTTACACTCTCTGGAAAGACGCAGAGTGCGGGGTGATCTAATAGAAGTGTTCAATTGGATCAAAGGCTATAACAAGGTTGATGCAAACAAGGTCATCATAATAAAACAACAGAGCAGGACTTGCAGTAATGGTTATAAACTGGACAAATTTAGATTTAAGAAGGAAATAGGCAATAATTGGTTTACTAATAGGGTGGTCGATGAATGGAATAAACTTAGTAACCATGTAGTAAGCGCTGAAACTATTAGTTGTTTTAAAAAACGGTTAGACAACTTTATGGATGGGGATGACAGGTGGTGATGGATACGGAGCTGCCTAGTGTAGGCCTTATGGTCTTTTGCAGTCTCCTTCATTCTTATGTTCTTATGTTATGTTCTAGATTTCTGTAAGTGAAGTCATATTCTAGTTATTCACCGGGAGTTTGGAGGTAGGGTGTCGGGAGGAAATATAGCCCAGTCTGATAACCCCTTAAGGAATTAAACCTCTTGTTTAGGGCTATATAACGCTAATGGGGCTTGTTGAGTCGGGCTACAAGGGACGCTAATAGGGCTTGTTGAATCAAACGTTCGTTAAAGGCTTTGGTGGAATGTAATATATATTGTAGACAAGACATTATTTTCCTAGACTCTTAGGAAGTGAATTAAACTATGCTTCTAACACACGATTGGTTGACATCTTCTACTGGACACGAACCGCGTACCTGCGGCCGAAGCAGTCACCTGTGCTCTGTGCGCTTGGTCTGTTGAGGTAGGTCACTAACGGTCACTCCTGGGAATCTGAGAAGAGTACGGGGTTCGAACCCGTAACAAGGCGAATGCGAGACCGAAGTTAGGGTGTGTACGAGTATTTGTACGTATATATGCAGACAGATACGGGTACACTTTAGAGATTCTATCATGGTTACATTGGGGGTGATTTTTTTTCAGCTGTGGGGGAAATTGTCATCACAACTCCCAAATGCTACAAGCTGTAGCGACAAAACTATTATGAAAAATAAATATACAAGTAAACAAATAAATAATATCAATAACAATATTGATCATATAAAAATAAACAAAATACTAATAATTTTTCGTGACAATTGATGTCATCACAACAACCAAATACTAAAAGCTGTAGCGACCCAACTATTACGAAAAATACATATACAAGTAGACAAATAAATAATATTAATAACAATATTGATCATATAAAAATAGAGATAATACTAATAAAAACTAATAATAATTATTCGTGACAATCAGTCATGTAAACATCACACGTTATGGGATTTCGAACAAAGCGACATGACGTCATCTATAAAGCTCCGCCCCCACCCCGCCCTTTCTATGCACGCGGGAAAAGTTTATGCAAGCCAACTAAGACTGTTTTACAGCGTGCTCCAAAATAAGTTGACACGTTTCCCTTGCTATTCTGAGAACACCAAAGACGAAAACTATAAAAGAAGGACGAAGAGAGGGAAGGGAGGGAAAGGGGTTGGGACGACGGGGAGAGGAAGAGGAGATGGGAGGGAAGGGAAGGGAAGGGGAAGAGGAGAGGAAAGGGGAAAGGGGAGAAAGTGAGACGAGCTTTGCGGGTTTGGTGGAGCAACTACGACCCCTCAGGTAAAAATAATCTTGAATGGCGGTTGTGGCTGTACACTAAGTTTCTAGTTAGCAGCAACGCGTGAGATAATAGTTTCCGGTTAGAACGAGAATCGAGAAACCGGGCCACTACTCCTTCCACATGGAGGAGGAGGAGGAGGAGGAGGGGGAGGGGAGTCGCGCTGTACAGATTTTGTTTGGTTACGATTACATCTTAATTTTCATTAGTATCATTATTATTATTATCATTATCATCATTATTAAACTTATGGGCTGTCGTGTAAGTTCTCAATCGCTCACATCTCTGAAACATCACACTCCTCATTCGGCGGAACAAAAGAACAAAACCTTACCCAACAATAACAACAACAAATAAATACACTGCGTCACTGTGATGACGTAGGTTAGCTTTGGAGGTCGCCCTTAACCCTATCGAAGTGACGGGGGCCACCACGAAGGAGTACTGGTTCCTCTACGCTCTGTTTACACCTCGAGACACCTGATCCAGCAACGACCAGGGGGGGAACGAGTTGTAAACGTACTATGTCGTAACTTACGGGTTCCCGGAGTTACGACGTCTCTCAGGCAATTGCGAACTCACGACGGCGTAGTATATGGTTAGAGAGAGAGAGAGAGAGAGAGAGAGAGAGAGAGAGAGAGAGAGAGAGACGCTAATTTTAATTGTTGTGTATGTGTATGCATGTGTATGTACGTGTGTGTGTGTGTAAGAGAGAGAGAGAGAGAGAGAGAGAGAGAGAGAGAGAGAGAGAGAGAGAGAGAGAGGAACGTGTAAAACACTCAAGGACGAAATACATTTGTTTGCACAGCTCTGATTTTATGTATCGAGTCACTTTGGAACGTCCGCTGAGGTATAAAAGTAGGCGGTTGTAAATTCCAACCACCCTCAAACGGGGTTGTACGTCTCACATCCACCTGGCCTATGTCATCGCAAAGCCAAACGCGCCTTTCTTCATCCACACACACACACACACTTAAAACAACCCTTCCCGTTCCACAAGGTCCTTCGCCTTGAACTCCGAACCAATGCCTTTAATTGTGAGGCTCACCCCAATGAAGTGATGACAGACATCCCCCTCTCTCTCTCTCTCTCCCTCTTTTCGTGGCTTCCGTGCCTGGTTACCCGGCAGGAACTCAACCTTGCAAGAGGTCTTAGGTAGTCCATACACAGAAGACGGTGTCCATGTTATGCCAATGTTATAGTGACGATACCCGAAGGTCGCCGACGCATCACACTGTGATGACGTACCTCTCGCTGCTTTCTGCCGGCGCCTATCGCATCCGGTGTCACTCTCCTCACCTCACCTCACCTGGGGGGTTCAATTGGTCTTTCTTTCCACAAGACACATTCCAAACCTTTCGCATCATATTGGGTTATGCGCGTTTCAATAAAATTTTCGTTATCTGGTGGGAAATCCACTCGTGTGTGTGTGTGTGTGTGTGTGTGTGTGTGTGTGTGTGTGTGTGTGTGTGTGCACGGGGGCTTACACAAGATTTACAAAACACTCTTCACTATCATTGTACTTTTTGTTTCCTTTAACCATCACTGTAAACACGACAGAGTGCATAAAGAATAATCGAAGGCGACATTAAAAATCGACCCTCTCCGTTGTTTCATCGAAAACCAACTTTTGCCATCTCGTCGTCCCCCAATCACCACAGATGCCACTGGGGGGAGGTGTGTGTGTGTGTGTGTGTGTCAAAAATAAATCAACAGATCACTGCCCTTCCACCCCAAACGGCTGATTTCTGAGACCAGTAACACCACTCACACTGGAAAGGTACACAAATCGTGCCCCGTGGCACGAGTTCGGGGGTGCCTAAGAGGCCGTGCCAAGAGCGTGCCACAGATCAACAAATTCTTTCCTTCCTTCCTTCCTCCGGCGGACGAGACGCTTCTCGAACTCGCTCCCTTGTCCACGAAAACTCTTCCGATCACCACAAAACCTCAAGACACACAAGACCCGACGGGGTTTTTCTTCTTCCGGAGGATCGTCCGGGGACACCGAGGGCAAGGCTACTCCCCTACAAAGGTCTGGCGGGCGGCGCTGTGGCGGCTGCAAGCCAGCCACCCAGCCAGCCAACCACCCGCTTTCATCGAACTCATCGAACGATCCAGTCGCGTGCACCACCATCTTCCGAAGAGGACCTTCCTCCGTGGCCTTCGTCAGGCACGCAGACGGCGGTGGCACTTGGCACCCCGTGGGCCCGAGGGAGGACGGGGGAGGGGGTCAGAAGCCACGTCCCCCTCCTTCCCACTGACGGACCGTGATTCCAAGACCCTTTCGTCCAGACAGCCTCTCCCTTCCTCCTCCCTCTCCTGTAGGAGGAAGAGCAAGCTGCAAGGCACCTTTCCCCGCACTCACGTTGGCATAAACAACGCGTTACCTTGCCCCCATCAACCCGACGCAGTAGCAGCAGAAGGGGAGGGGGCTCGTCTACTGGGGGAAGGGGGAGGAAGGGGGGGAGGGGTAACAGGTATATGGAGGTATCACTGCAGCTGAGGGAGAGAGAGAGAGGAAGAGAGGGGAAGAGAGGGAAAGAGTGGTGAGGAGAATAGTATAAGAGAGAGGGGAAATGGGGGGGAGGGATGGAAGGTAAGAGGGAGAGGGTGGAGGCAGGAGAGAAAGATGAGAGAGAGGATGAGGGAGGGAATGAGGAGGTTGAGAGGGAGAGAGAAGTGAGGGAGGGAGGGAGGGGGGAAGAGAGGAGGGTGAGGGAGGGAAAGGGGATGGGGAATGAGGACAGGAGGGGGGTGGGGAACGAGTGAGGGGCGGATGGGAGGGAGGGTGACCACTGAGGGAGAAAGAGAAAGAGAGAGAGAGAGAGAGAGAGAGAGAGAGAGAGAGAGAGAGAGAGAGAGAGAGAGAGAGAGAGAGAGAGAGAGAGAGAGAGAGAGAGAGAGAGCCTTTGTCGTCGTTCACTCACCACCCTGGTGTACCTACAGGAGGTGTCGGGGCGACGAGGAGGAGGTGGTGGTGACAGGAGGCGGGGGAGACAGGACCGCCGCGTCCAGAGAGCCAAGAGGTCTAGTTCTCCACTGCCTCCACCTCCTCTTCCTCACCCGCCTCCACCTCCTCCACCTCCACCTCAACCCCCGTCCTCCCTCCCTCCTTCCCCCCCTTTACCTCCCCCTTCCAACCTGCCTGCACGAGACGAGGGGCAGGCAGGCAGGCAGGCAAGCATCGTCATGGCTGACCTACCCCTCCTAGGAGGAAGTCCCCGAGAATGTGTGCAGGACGGGACCCCCTGGGGGGAGGCCGGTGGGGGCACAGATCTGGTCCATGATGTCCGTCGGGTGGGTGGGGGATGGTCGAGGATGTCCTAGCGGGGGGCAGGTGCTTTGCAGTACGTGCAACGGCGCGTTCTCGTCGTCAGCGGGTCAGGGGGGGGAGGGGGGGAGGGGGGAGGGGGAGTGGCAGCGCGCGCGACGCCACGGCACGGCCGGCATCTGCCATTGATTCCTGCGCGCTCACGTGCCTTCGCCGCGGCCGGGATTGATCCGTACACCGCCTCGGGCGGACCCGGATGGTCAGGGCACGCGCCGCTCTTCGCCCCCCCTCCCCCTCCCCCCAGACTCTCCCCCCCTCTCTTCTCCTCCTCCAAGCACACCCGTCGCACGCCCAACGTCCCTATCGATCCCGCCCATCCTGGCTTACGCCTCCTAGGAACAGCAGGAGCAACCAAGCAAGCAGCTAGGACAGCAGGTGGACAGGGAGAGACAGACAGACAGAGCTGGGTGGGACGGGCAAGGTGGGTGGGTAGGAAGTCGGGACAGCTAAAGATACTCGGTTCCTGCCCCAGAATACTCTCCCCCCCCCCCGGCCCTCCTCCTCCTCCTCCTTCAGCATCTGCGACCCTCCACAGTGCCACAGTGCCTCCCGGATGACGTCATTCCTGCCAAGGCCATAGGCTCCCATGGTGGTGGTGGCACTCCCCTCCCTCCCTCCCCCTCCCCCCAAACCGAGTCAGGCCACTTGCACACAACAGTCAAGGGAAGGGGGGTGAAGAGAAGGGGGGAGGGGAGAAAGGGGGAAGGGAATTGAGATGAGGAAAGGGGGGAAGGGGAAAGGAAGAAAAGGGGGGAGAGGAATGGGGGAGAAGACGAGGAACAGAACAAATAGAAAAGAAATGCAGAGAAAATACAGAACGAGAAAAAAAGGTAAATAAAAGGGAAATGGAATACGAGAGAAAGGGAAGAGAACTGAAGCCGGAGAAAAGAAAAGGAAGAGGAAAATGGGAAGGGAGAAATGAATAGGGGCGACAAAGGAAGACATGGGGAAAAATAGACAGAAGGGAAGAGGAGGGAAAATGGGAAGGTAAAGGAAGAACGGCAGTAGATGAAAAGGGACGAAAAAGGGGGAAAGTGAAGAGGAAAATGGGAGAGATGAAGTAAAGGGAGGGGGAGACAGAGGGGAGAGAGAGAGAGAGAGAGAGAGAGAGAGAGAGAGAGAGAGAGAGAGAGAGAGAGCGGCGGGACAAAGGGAACCGAAAGGAAAAAGGGAAGGGAAGGTAGAGAGAAGGGTAACCGAAAAAAAAAAAAAAGTGTAGAAGAGGGTAAGGGGGGGGGGAGAAGGCAAAGGCACGAAAAGGGAAAGAGACAAGAGAGGCAGAAAGGAACAGAAAAAGGGATTTTTTCTTTTCTTTTCTTCCGAGAAAGGAAGACGAAGATAAAGGCTTGGTCCATAAAGGGAGTGGAAGAGAAAAATAAGTGTGGAGGAATGGAGCGGGATGAGAAAGGTGGAAAGTGGAAGGAGGTGGAAGATGGAGGGGGGGGGGCTTAGGACACGACCTGCCCCCCTTCCGTTCCGGCTGGCGTTTCTCCCCCCCTGTCGTCAGACGATTTTATTCATTTCTCTGCCCTCCTCCACACCTTTGGTAGCAATGGGGTTGAAACTCGGACTACTTCAACCGTTCCCCTCCACATGTGTCCACAATAACAAACACTTGTTCACCGACCTCCACATTTGTTCTTGTCCTCTCTACTTCCTCTTCCCCCCTCCCTCCCCCCCAAATCCTCACCCAACCCCTACCACCATCCATCCGTTTCAAGTTCTGTGAATAGTACATGCAGGTACTATGCCTACTTGCAATGCCACTGTGGTTATAGCCATGAGATCTTACTGAACTAAAAAAAAAATAATAATAATAAAAAAAATAATAATAAAAAAATAAAAAAAAAACACTGAACGTGAACAAAACAGACCAGAACACCCACGTTTCGTTTCGAAGAACAGAACGCCTAAGGTCTAAACAAGAACAGGTCAATTCAATCATGAAAATAAAGATTGATGACGTCATGTGCATCATGTGACGCCCGTCCATTGTCCTCACTCGAATGAATTGAACTGTTCTTGTTCAGACCCTGCCCTCATGTTACCATGGTTACAAAAAAAGCACATCGAAAGGGATCATTTTAAGTAATTGCTAACAGACGTGGCACCCCTGCTTTCGCCATGTGTGTATTTGTGTGTGTGTGTGTGTGTGTGTGTGTGTGTGTGTGTGTGTGTGTGTGTGTGTGTGTGTGCGTGCTTTCCCTCCTTAGTCCAAACTAGTTTTGTCTTTCAGTGGTTACCCTACAACTACTACCTGTAGGGTGGGGGTGTAAAGAGCCCAACATCCGCTCCTCTGAGTATACTGACGCAACCTTACTATCTCCGCCTTGGTGCATAACCACCGGCAAGATGACCACGTCATTCATACTGCATCCTGAGCATTAGCGGGTTCTTAATAATACGAAACCGAACTCGGGGAAGGGGGGGGGGGGGAAGGGCTGAGGGGGACGAGGGACGCACACACACACACTGCGCCTACAGTACACTCGCACCCTCAATGTCCCGAGATCGATTCCTGATTACCATCACACGAGTGGGTAAGGTATATCGGACAGTCCCTCCAATTACAAGTGGACTCCGAGATGGTGGTCTCCGATAGCGAAGTCCGAACCTCTTTCGTTAAATATTTCAAGTCATATCAACTTTAATTTATTTCTTAGATTTCGAAAGGGTGACAATTGTTCATGTGGGCTATCTTAGGGTGACAATTCTTCATGTGGGCCTTCCTGGGTTTACGATTCTTCTGTTGTATAAGTTGATGACAATAATCATAACCTTCATTCAACCTAACCTAACCTAACCTAACCTAACCTAACCCAGTCTAACCTATCCTAACCTAATCTTTATTCCACTGTTGATATTCGGCTTTCTGGGGTGACACTTCTTCAGGTGGGATCTCATGGGGTGACGATTCTTCATGTGGGCGTTCTAGGGTGACAATTCTTCATGTGCCCCATTTATATATATATATATATATATAATATATATATATATATATATATATAAATTTAAATCCCATAATGGCAGCCAAAATCAAGACTTAGGACCCACTTCGCCAATGAGTTAAAACTCCACTGGGAAAATGTACTAAAGGCGAATTGTTTGTTATTCTATTTTCATTTCTTTATTCATCATTATTAACTTTTTCGCATCCGACCTTGTTATGGAACAAAAGGTCTTCTGCCGGCATGCTCCGCCTTTGTAATCCTCTGAATAGACTTGGTAACCATGTAGTCACTGCTGAATTTTTTTCTGGGCGTACTTGATCGAGTTTTTGTGCTCCCTGGTCCTTCCTTGTTGGAAGATCCCTTCCCGTTTGGTCCCAATACATTAGAGCAGTCTCGGCATGGAGTTTTGTACACTCTTGGACTGCTATCTTACCTTTGGTGGACATTTACATATTGTTTAAGGGTCTAAAGATATTAACAGACATAGCGTCTATAAATTCCATGCCGAGACATCTCTAAAATGTGTTGGGAGCAAGCGGGAAGTGACCTTCCCACTACGATCAGGGAGCACAAAAACTCGATTAATTACGTCTAGGAAAAGTCAGCAGTATCCCTCCATATTATAATAATAATATCACAACTAACATCACAGTCAGACGAAAGAGTTTAAGAGAGCTACTACTGAAGAGGGTTGCAGTCAGCAATCGAAATATATAGTTTCGCTTACTCAACTTTTTCTTTCATCCGACTGTGGTGTTAGTTGTGACTTACGAATGTGTTACTACATTCCTCACCAGTGATTAATAATAACATACTGATTCAGTCACCCAGCACTTGACAAGGCAAGAACTTGACATCGCGTTCACGTTATCTCGCCAAAATGTTACCAATTGGTCGCCAGGAACTCGTTTGTACGCCCCGACGACATCCTAAGGCATCCTCCCGACGCCGACACCTCCGTTGGCAGAAACTTTCTCCTCCGTCTAATTTGCCCCAAATGCCCCGCGCGGGCTCCCCCCCCCCCCGTGCCACTTTCACGAAGTCATCACCCCAAGGCAAGTGGGTGTGCCTAACCTCGCCCGTAGCCCTTCTCGTACATCATCTGTGGGGGAAGACCGACCGTAGTATCGCACCCTACTCGAAGTCGGCAGTAGAGCAGCTCCCACTACCCTCCCTTCCACCCCCTACTTCCTTTTCTTGCCCAGGGCAAGAGAAGGAAACACAGCCGAGAGCTTGCGTCTTTTTATTCCCGTTAAGTTTCGGACACAAGTGTCTTCTAGTCATCTCTGATAAAGGGGTCTTTACCAAAATGTTTAGAGAAACAAACTTCACAAACTCAACGCTGTGTTTCCTACACCCCCATCATTATCATAATGATGCGTGTGTGTGTGTGTGTGTGTGTGTGTGTGTGTGTGTGTGTGTGTGTGTGTGTACGTATCACTACCCGATGAGGCCAGGTGTATTATGATCATACCTGTATTACCTTAATATGGTTTCGTTTGGTAATGATGCCTTTAGCTTCCCACCTGCAGGTAAGAGGTTAATGGGGAAAATAAATCACCTGGATCATCAACATTAAGTATGCTGTTAATCAACCAAATACGAATGCAGGAAAACCTTTCATAATTTATGAAAATACACACACACAACTCGTGGCGCAGTGGTCAGAGTTCTCGCCCGCCACTACGGCGGTCCGGGTTTGAATCCCGCCCAGGGCTGAAATAATTTCAGTATCACTTCGCTGCGGGGTGTTACTCCAGTTCGCGTGGGCGGGGAGTTTTGTGCGTGTGTGTGTGTGTGTGTGTGTGTGTGTGTGTGTGTGTGTACGCGCGCGTGCATGTAAGGTCACAATATTACTCATAGATCGGTCATACGAGCTCTGAGCTCTCATCCGGGAGGTAAATAACTGTCGATCACGAGTCCAACACGTGATCCAAGACCATGGTGAATCACACACACACACCAGAATAAAGCTTTAGACTGAATACAGCATCATACCAGATCATGTATTTCACAAAGCAACTGTCCCATACACTTCTAAATTGTGCCCAGAACATAAAGATTCAAGAAAAGTTATGAAGTGAAGAGAGCATACGTGTATCACTACACAAAATGTCTACCTCACTCTTTGCAGAGATGCAACAAAATCCTTTTCATTCAACCTGGTCCAAGAGCTAATTCAAGGTAAAATGTTACCATAAACTCAACAAAGCCATGCGATCCAATCCCTGGAATTACAAGCGAGTTACACCACTTTATCTGAGTGATTCAGTACCAGTACAAGGATCTGTTTGTTTTTGTGTAAAACTCTTTGGAGTGGTGTTTTAATTTTCATGATACCAATATTTACCAATCCAAACATTATTTATCTAACGGGTATTATAAAATGCTTCTCCAGTATCCAACTCTCCCTTTCTGGAAAAAAGAAAAAAAGAAAGAAAGAAAGAAAGAAAGAAAGAAAGAAAGAAAGAAAGAAAAAGAAGAAGAAGAAGAAGAAGAAGAAGAAGAAGAAGAAGAAGAAGAAGAAGAAGAAGAAGAAGAAGAAGAAGAAGAAGAAGAAGAAGAAGAAGAAGAAGAAGAAGAAGAAGAAGAAGAAGAAGAAGAAGAAGAAGAAGAAGAAGAAGAAGAAGAAGAAGAAGAAGAAGAAGAAGAAGAAGAAGAAGAAGAAGAAGAAGAAGAAAAAGAAGAAGAAGAAGAAAAAGCAAACATAATCCTTTTCACAAAACTGATGGCAATCCAATACTTGATCTCAGCGATATCAAAATCCAATCCACGAAGAAAACTTGTGAGAATACAATGTTCTGAAGTTTTCATCGTTTATTTTTTGTTGTCAAATGCTCTTCTAATGATGTGGGCATCATTTGGACACACATACAAACAAGTACATAAAATTGCCAACACACACACGCAAACACACAAAAGCAACTTCAGGCGTCCTTGAGGAGGAGAAACCTGGAGAGCTCATGAAAATCAAGATTGAATGACATTGAGATGTTTGTTCCAAGTCTTGTGTAAACACCAAAACATAAATGCTTTGGGGTTAAAGTGACTTATCAGTCATTTATTCCATGAAGACTTAATATGGTAACACCAAAATTAACATACTTGAAAGAAAAGACACGGAGGATTTGATAATTTTGTATGAATGTACAAACGGGAAGTTTTAGTAAGTAAAGAAAACTACATCCAACAAGCATCAGTTGAAACCAGAGGACACAAAATAAAACAAAAGAAGATCAAATTAACAGGCACCTAAATGCTGGGAAGCATAGGAATCACTGCACAGCATACATGTAGCACATGCTTCTACACCCACACAATATTACAAGACTAATTGCATGTACCTAAAAACCATATAATTTCCATAAAAGTGTAAACCTAAAATAACGACTATCCTGGTACCGCCCCTCTTGAATTATCCTCATCCCTCTACTGTAGGAGAATGAACCCTAACCTTTGCACCGCTGTCCCAAAATTGCATCATCCAACAGTTGCACAGCTTAAAGAGGAGGTGTCCTTCCAGCCCCAACACTTGGAGTCTGCCTCACAACCACTCCTTGGCAAACGCACACACACACACTGCCTCAGTCATCTGTTGTTATGGTAACATTCTCCGTAGTTCCTAGAATTCTAATTAATCAATACTTGCTGAAATGGATCAGTTTTACACAAGGTTACTCTACTAGAAATAGGCACTTTCCTCCTCTATAAATATATGGATCTTTAACATAATGGGGGCTACAGTGATATGAAGTCAATACTTTTGAGGCTTTTGGGGCCACCCCTACGGACCACAGGCACACAGCTTTCATCTATGTTTGATACTTATATAAATGTATACCCCCCCCTCCCCGACACTGTCCCTCCTTGAATCTAGCCTTTGTCACCTCAAATCTCAACTTCTTCATCTTCCTATTCCTGTGGTTGTGGTGAGGGAAAGGTACTGTCTATATATAAACCAAGGGAAAGGAATATTGACTGGATATTTTATGCAGTCTACAATACCACTTAGGAGAGAAATGTTGGTAATCATCAAAGAAATACTAACACTATGATAGGGGATAAGAATGTTGAACAGAGATGTGAGTGAAATGAACAAGAAAAGAAAATTGGATGAATATGAGGCAGAATTGAAAACTGTATCTCCGAGAGTAGTAAATGACAAAGAATGGATTTGTTCCTGGGAGGAGGTATTAAAGAGTGCAAGGACAACGTATAGGATGAGGAGTACTATGTTAGTATTTCATCTCCAATAATCAACACCTCTATACTTACGGACAATATCGTGACAAGTCATAAGAGGCGGTAAAGGAGAGATAGAAGGCGGCAGAAAAGTTCAAGGTAAAGGTGAAGTGATCGGCATTTTTGCAAAGAGATTAATCTCCAATCGCATTACACAACTCTGGATGTAGGAGATCCGCTGAAGTTCCATGATTTTGACATTAAAATTTACTGCATATGGAGGGCATGGAGAATGGGTAGGAACAGAAGGAAGGGTAGTGAATGGTGGAGTGACGAGTGCTTTGGTGAAGGAGAAGATGTATTCATACAAGGAATGGTTGCAAAGAGGAAGCAAGGAAGCATAAGAGGTATGCAGTAGATGGTGGAAGCTTAGTACAAGATGAGAGATGCTAAGAAAAGTGGATGCGAGATGGGGCAAGTGTTTGATTCAGAATTTTTAAAACAAAGAAAAAATAAAAAAGACTTGGAAGTCTGTGAAAACATGGATTCTGTAAATCACTAAAATCATATGGCATCTCTTATCATCACCAAACTGAAAGGTTTTATTTTTGGGGGGGGAGCCCTGAACCATAAATACAGTAGCGTTAATTTCCTTTCATCTAAAAACAAACTTTACTGATGACAGTCAAATCTTTTCAATTTAATTTCCTTTCCTTTATCACAGCCACCCCCATACAACAAATTCAACTTCTCTACCTCATGTTTTATTCTCACTTCTCCCTTCCTCCTTTCTCCTCTACAAATTGGCCCCCTCCCATCAATATGTGAACATTTGGGCCACATAATGTGACATGTACTGTGAACAAAAGAATCATACATACATATATATACCCAGGCTTTTTCCCCCTTACCAGAGAGGTAACCAAAAAGAAAAAGGTATAAAATCACTCCCACCCATTCCATCCCTGAATACACTCCACACCCCTCCACCCTCCCTCTTATCTTAGCACCTCCTGGATGACGGGTCATCCCTGCACCTTGTCCACTGCCCTGGGTCAGAAGCAGTGTAGCAAGACACAGCACATCCACAGCAAGGCTGCTTCATTAAATCGGCGACCCCCTCTCTCCGTCCCCCCATGCATAAAAGGAGAGGACTGGGAGAAATCCCTTCGGGCTGCGTCAAATTTTGCTCACACATACTACCTCATCCCCCCTGCCCATTCCACCTCATGCATCACAACATCATCCATATACAACCATTCTCCATTCACCCCTGTCCTTCCTCAACAGACATTCCCCTCTTCACTAAAGCCCCCTTCACCCCATCCATCCATCTCATCCTAGGACGTCCCCTCATCTTCACTCCCTCCACATCTGCCTTCCACACCTCTTTTACTAGTCTTTCTTCACTCATTCTTTCCATGGGTCCAAACCATCCTAATATTCTTTCATCAACCCTATCTCCCAACTCCCTTTCCACCCCCGTTCTCCTCCTCATTTCTCACACTATCTAGCCTAGTAACCCCCATCATACTTCTCAGACACCTCATCTCAAACTCCTTCTCTCTTCCTCTCTTATGTTCCATGTTTCTGCTCCATACAGTGCTGTTGGCACAATCACTCCTTCATAAAGTCTCCTCTTAGCATCCATTTCCAAATGTCTATTCCTCATTACACCACCAAGGCATTTACTCACTTCTCTCAATCTACATTCTACCTCCACTTTCACTCCACCTTTTTCTGCCACATTTGCACCCAAGTATCTAAAACTCTCCACTTCCTCCAGTCGCTCTCCCTTAATGCTCACTTCCAGTCTACTGCCATTTTCACCCCTTGTACATTTCATCACCTTACTTTTACCCACATTTATCTTTAGCTTTCTTCATCACATACTCTCCCAAACTCTCTCACCAACTTCCTCAATCCCTCCTCCGATCCTGCCACAAGCGCAGTGTCGTCCGCAAACAACAGCTGGCTCACCTCCCACTTTTCTCCATTTTCTTTAACCATCTCCAATCTCTGACCAACTACCCTTGCATTTACCTCTCGTACTACCCCATCCATGTATAAGTTGAACAGCCAGGGTGACATTACGCATCCTTGACGAAGTCCCACCTTTACCTCGAACCACTCACTCTCTCCATTTCTAATCCTGACACAAGCTCTACTACTCTCATAAAAACTCCTGACAGCTCCTCGAAGCTTTCCTCCTATCCCATATATCTGCATAACCTCACACAGTGCCTTTCTGTCTACCCTAAAAGAATCTATGTGGGGAAAATGTATATGAGCAAGCATTTCTCTATTGTTGCAATCTGTATTCCCATACTGCCTATCATATCATATATAAAAGTGAGAGAGAGAGAGAGAGAGAGAGAGAGAAATTAAATCAAAGAACTAAATAGCACATTAAATTAAGTGCATCAAATAAAGTAACATTTCATTCACACTACTGCTGGATTTACAACCTTAGAACACCTGTCAAGTTGCTGGCCACTTAAAGTTTGAATACTGTGAATCACCTCGTTCTAATTCACATACATTACTCAAGTTACCTTCAACTTCACATTCAATGTGATTCCACTATTCTTAGACATTTTCAAACAGGGCCACATCATGTAACAAGATCCACTACAATTCTAGATAACAAGAGGATATGTGACAACCCCATTTGACTACACATGGCGCAGACATAATATTCTAATAAGTGAGAAGTAATGAAAGTCGACTCCACAGGCATCATTTGTGATATACCAGCACATCTTAAAAAGATCTAGATAATGTAACTTACACTTTAACGACTTGTTAATTCATCACCAGGTACAGGTTTTGAGACATCATATGTACGAAGCATTTTTTAATTCATATTTCTAATGAATACCCCAAACTCCCTGAGAAATTGACCAAATGATGAAAACATTCCAATGGTATACAAGAGTCGGCTATTCAGGTTACCTACGTATGTTAAAACAGCCATCACACAACTGGGTCAAGTCATTCAGTGATAAGATCTTGTATGGTTATCTGTGGAGTGTGAAGGACAATGTAGCACTGGGTTCTCCACATCTTCTGTGTGGAGGTTGCATTTTGCTCATTCAAATTTAGATTTAAGAAGGAAACAAATTTAGATTTAAGAAGGAAATAGGCAAGAATTGGTTTACAAATAGGGTGGTCGATGAATGGAATAAACTTAGTAACCACGTAGTAAGCGCTGAAACTATCAGTTGTTTTAAAAAACGATTAGACAACTTTATGGATGGGGACGACAGGTGGTGATGGATACGGAGCTGCCTAGTGTAGGCCTTATGGTCTTTTGCAGTCTCCTTTATTTCTTATGTTCTTATGTTCTTATTTCATGTAAGTTGGGTGCTCTGCCCCAGTGGGCTTGTTTGGTGACCCGTTTATGTGCTTCTGTCATGCTATACTTTAGGAAAATAACTTATAGGCCTGGGAAAAGTGTTGGTTAACTGTAAGTAGTGGTTCTCTGAGGCGTATATCAGAATCATCTTCTAGCCGCATCTTCAAAGCCAAAAACTCTCAACTTTGCCCGTATTTCTTCCAACTTTCTATACAAGCTGATACCCAGCAACTGCTCCCTATTTTTATATGCCAATACTATACAAACATAACACAGATGAAAGGCCAACATTCCTTCCCAGATATCTATGGTCAGATACATGAGTTTCCGACTGCTGCAGGATTACCTTCAATGAAACTCATCTGAAGTTATCATTTATGGACCACTGCTGAAGGCAAGATCTTCCTATCCATCAGTCCTCTGGCCAAGTCTCTCTTGCAAAAGGCCCCGAGCTCCCGAGCTACAAATCACTGAAGAAATTCTACCCTACAATTGAATGGCTGCCAAAAAGTCTATCCTAATTAACCAACCACTCACTGAGAGTGGCATTTTCAAATAAGATCCAAGCATGACAAAAGCACTTGTCCCAGATTATACGAAACCAATTCTCAAGTACCTTCACAACTTTGTGATCTTAGTGTAGTACTTATTTACTATGAAATGGCATATTTAGTAACTGTAAGTTCCAGTACAGCACATCACTAACCAAGCTACAAATGATGTATGAAGTTTATTTTCATGTTTCAAGATATACTTCTCCCATTCAGCCCTAGTTTTTCCCTATGACGGAAAAGTTACCCGGAACCGTCCCAGGCATAACCAATAAGGAAATACTAAAGTTCTAGAATTTTCTCATACACTCATAAATCAACACCATTGTATATAGTGATTTGTATCTGCAAGCCACAAGCAATAAATACTTGAAATAAGATATAAATATATTAGCAAACCTATCTTCAGTTCACACCCCGAGTCTTCACTGTACAATTTTCAAATTTGCCTGGCATCAAACTTCGTATTACCTCACACGTAAAGGAACTGAATACTTGTGCCAAAAATATCAGTAATAGAAGTCACCTTTCTTCCATTCGAGCCAAAACAAGGTACATAATTATGGACAACATGACAAGATAGTTCTTTTCCTAAATTTTCATACCAACTAAGAAAGAAATATAAGGGTGAAATAGATCCTTCATACATACATATATATATATATATATATAATATGCATAATAACCACAGGAGAAGAAAAACTTGTAGACAGAAAGTACCTCCGTTTATTACATCTTCAGGCTGAAGATGTAATATACGAAAGTACTTACTGTCTACAAGTTTCTCTTCTCCTGTGGTTATTTTGCATTTTCGTATCACAGTGATGTGATCGCTTGCATATATTTACATATTGCAAACAGGTTTACAACAAGTGTTTTACTAAAGACTCAGTACTAATCAGCATCCACAAAATTAAAATACTATGTGCGTCAAGGGGTGCATATAGAATGAAGCCATCTTACAATTTTGGAGAAAATTCTACATATCTCTCAACTACCATGGGCTTTGTTCAAATTTCAATAATAACTGGCAATTTTTTTCCAAGTAACATAACAAAATAGACATGGCTATTTTCACTGTACTGTGATTTTTAGCTGATCCACTCTTTGCAATTTACAAGTCTTTTCCTTTTATTACATCACCATGAGTCTCAATAAAGTCTGCTCGGTTACTTTCAGCTATAAATAGATGATACTGCCATTAATACCCATGTCAGTTTCTGATGAAAAAAATCAAGCCAAAAATAAACTATATACACACACCGCATTATGAATGCTTGCCAGCTGCATGTGTCGGAGTTTGTGGTGACAGCAGTTTGAACCTTTCCGCCATTAATCTATTTAGTTCAACGACATCTATGTAGGCTTCATGAAGCATGAGTGGGTACACGACTATGCTGGCACTGAAATGATTATATATTTTTTGTAGCTATACACAAGTTACCCCGTATTCTGTGAACTAATTTGATCACATTTCCTATGTTAATGAATATTCAGGGTAAAAGAGAATGAGTAATACAATAGTGACTATATTTTATAATGTGTGTAGTGTGATGCATCATACATATGGCAGCCGATGCTAAGCGTGAATATTTCTCGTACTAAAGTGGTTACACTGGACCAAGGGCATGGTTTATTGAATTCCACACAACAAAATTTTCAGTATGGGGCACTGTCCTACCCTCCTGATAGGGGAAGTTTGTGACGTTAAACCTAATAAATTTTTCCACTAGCACTAAGACCATGTGGACATATTGGGCCATTATAATCATTAGTAAATATAAATGCAAAAGTTGCGAAGTTACAAGTCAATATATATGTACCCTTATACAGAACCACAATGGGGATTTCAAGACAGACATCAAAGCATCATTCCCTTCTACCTATGGTTATCAAAGCTTATTAGCACACCAGCAACCCTATAGAGGTGTAACCACAAATGTCCTACACATGGTCTCAGGACTGAGCTCAAGACATCTCTCAACTTCAACTGTATTTGCTCCAACTTCTTATATAGGAAGATCTGAAAGATTGTAATGCCAATGCTACTTCAGTAATCTTATACAAATATGAAACAAACATGGTTTTTATATTTGAAATCCAAAGCCATGGGCTCAGGATTACCTGCCCACCTTTTTGGGTATTCTTGCATTATCACACAACACATTACTCGTTTCTTTCATTTTTGTATTTCAAAGATACATTTCCTTTCCCCCTACAGAAGGGTTACATTAGGTTAGTTTAGGATATATTAGGCAACATAAATTTTATGTTACATATCCAGATTTGCATGAATCTGAAATTTTGCCCCTTTTTGCTGTGGAATTTGTTAAGGAAGGCATAGGAATCCTGGAAGAGAGTAATTCTGTCTAGACGCACATTCTCACCCGATTCCTGTGCTAAAGATGGCAAAATAAATTACATAATCTCAGAAATTAATAATTTGTAACAAAAACATTTTTTTAAATTTCCTCTCAATGCTAACATTAACCTCTTTAATAGGAGTCAAATATTCATGTGCGCATTAGCTGCCTGATGTACAATGATGCATCACAATACAAGCATTATAAAATATATAAAGTTGTAGCTATTAAACTCATTTTCTTTCTCCCAGAATGTTTGTAACCACTGAAAAAGCGATCAAGCCCGTTCGTAGAATAAGAGGGTCACTCCGCTTCAACTACAAAGGGAAAATCAGAAAGACGATGCTGATATCCTCATATATACTCACTTGTGCCTCATGACACCTACAAAGGAGTCATTGTTACTGTATCCAAGGGATTAAAGTTGGAATAATGACGTGTCAACATCAACAAATTCTCTTGCTGGTATCCTACTTTCGGTATACTTCCGGTAATTTTGTCTGTTAATGACACGGCTGAAGTCGGCTTCCGCACGTTCCAAGTTGTTTCTATCGACTTTTTAAATCTAAATACATTTCAAGATTTTACACATTTAAAGTTGTTCCTAAAATTAACCCAATATAATTCAGCCAGTGCATTTACCTTGCCATGTTTGTTGCTAACGCTAGATGCAAGGTTCACGAATAGAGTAAAATTGCTAGTGGTAGACCGTAAGACTGACACCACAGGCATGTCCACCTAAGCAATTATATAACATAACTCCCAAAGGCCATTCCCAAGTTAAATGATTATTTTAATTTTAAATATGATGCCTTCTGGGAAGTCTCCCTCATTTTGAATTTATTACAGCTTCTCAGAGCTATCACACAATCTTCTCATGTCACCCTAACAGAATATATGCCAATCATGTGTTCAATGTTCAAAACGAGCTAAAGTGACTCTTAAGAGAGGCCGAGTACCATTATTATATAATCGCTATGAACAGATCAATACTTTCCGACAACTGTTCTCACCACACCATTTAAAATCCCTCCACTCGAACACACGTTTTCGTTCAAAAGACATTACGATACAATCAAACTTTTACTGTTTTAACAGCTACTATCCTCACCATTCAACAGTGTAGTGGTTACTGCTCGATGGTAAGCGAGTGAACAGAATTAAGACAGTTTCGTTTGTATGAAAGACACTAATTGATATCGATCACGATTGACAAGCTCCCCACATTGTACCAACAGACACATTCCAACACCAAATGATGAACGGTTAAGATTTTGATCAAATTTTATTCCGAAATATACGTCTGTGTAGGCAGGCACCGTTGAAAAACCTCGCAGTCTCCCCAATTGCAAGAATTTCGGGTGCAATTTCAACACTGGAGCATGGATCTGCTCTGTAACTAAAAAAATCCTTGTACTTACTTAGTCCCAAAATTTTCGCATCTTCCGTACTGTGAAGACTTAAGAATAGCGGCAAGTTGGCGATATGCAGGACGTATCCTTAAACGGATGGGCAACTGGCGGACTTCTTGCGGCGCTGGAGCACTGGTTAGCTCTCTACATCTCCCTCTCCCTTCTCTGCATCACTCACCCATAAGCTTTATTCTGTCATGTCAAACACACAATGATATAAATGCACTGCCTCTGGCACCTTTAAGTTAAGTTAGCGATTTCGCTTCCATCTGAAACGAATGTCAAAGGACGGTACGACAGAGTTACATGAAAACCGAGATTTGCTCGCCAGCAACTTAATGCACTAGCCATGGCAGCCACAGCGTCATCCTTTCCCGCGCTATTTTTTGAACGTTCTTTGGCGTCCAGCCGCACTAACGGTCATTGATTAAAATCTATTTCGTCCCGGTGTGTTATTTCGAAGCAAATCACACAAAATCATAACACCACTATTCCTATTACCGTCAAACAAAGCAAAATTCTTTGAACTTACCGAAATTACGTAGTGATCTAATCCTCACTACCATTCCCCGCGCAGGTGAGTCGTCTCGGTGCATACTTCATGTTGAGATACTAAAGTTCGTTATACTGCAGTACAAGTTTAAAATATCTTGATGCATTCTACATAAGAGTTATATTATTATAATATATTTATAATATTTTTTACTACAAAAATATTTCCTTATACAATTATATTTAATATTTTCTATGCCACATAGACTTTCTTTTGATTGAGGGAGGTAAATAAACAAACCAAGAGGAAGGCCACTGGTGAAAGAGGGGGGTATCGGACATGGGGAAGTATAGAGGGAGGGGCAACGAAGTGAGCGTTAACGTAGAAGAAACGCAAAATGAAGGTTGTTTCGGAATAATTAATGTATAGTACATGGATTGTAGCAAGTGCCTCCCTTGCATATTTATCTTTTTATCGAAATTATGTATTTTTACATCTTAAATCATAGGTTACTCAATATAAAACCTGTTTTGTGTGCTAAACATCATTACATAACTGATTACTGGTTGGCCTGACATCCCTTTAATATTCAAGTCGTCCCACCTCACAGTTCCTGTTCTATTGGTGGATTATGTGTAGTCATTGAATCAGTTCTAATACGTAGATATTATTTCCACAAAATTCATCTACTATTTAAGTAGTTTTAATCAGTTGTAGACGAGGCAAGTTCCAATGCTGAACCAGGGTATCGCAGTATCATGAAACTTGCTCATGGTCAATGTTGGAAGGGTGAAAGCGACGTGTGAAGAAGCATGGCCGAAAGGGTTCAGGAATTTGCTCTCCCAAGTTTAGCTCCCTCGCTTTCAGGGAAGCAGCAGCACCAAGTTCGTAAATACGTCACTCCCGACCTTTAGCTTATCGCGCGAATGCCCTTGCCTTTTGCTCAGTTACTAGTTTCACAATCCTTGTAAAGGCGACTCTGTTAGGCTACCTAGCAATTTGTCAAAAGTCGTTTAGCCACATATATTAGAATAATTGTGATAACAGAATAAGTGATAATAAACAATAGTTTTCTTTCAAATGTGGTATGATGCCTGCATTCATATTTTGCACAAAATTAAGATATTTGCATATGGTATCGTAGCCTCAACAAATGAATCCTTTAGAACGAACATTTAAATTAATTTAATTGGATTAACAAAATGGCCTGACAATAGCTGGGACAACAACAGGGGCGTTGAAAACGATTATGTAATCAAAATAGTTTTTGCTTCCAATCCTACAAAGGTAATTATTTTTATAAAACTGTTAAATCACATTGAGTTAGCTAGGAAATCATAATCCTATTTGTAAATTCCCCAACATTCTGAATAAAATAGTTTGGTAATATTTAGTATAAAACTGCTTGGTGCCACATATAGACAAACTGTCCAACTGAGATAAATATTTTGTAAGTAAAAGTGTATGGCGTTAACAATTAATGAATATAAGAATGTATCGTGGAAGGACCCAAGCTGGTCGACTTAGTCGCAGCGTTTCGCGGGTAAAAATTATTATCTAAGACCAGGACGGGGACTTGGGAGGATGACTATTTCTTTCTTCCACCTGTTCCATATTTTTTCAAGTGTGATGATGCATATATTTTATTCTCAACTCCATCAACTCTATGTGACACTTATATTGTACTGCCTTCCCTCCACAGTAGCTGATGTGGTGGTGAGAAGTCTACACCAGGGGGCGCTGAGTAGCTGCGGCCAAAGATATCATCACCTTTGCCCTATTGTCCGCTTTAGGGATTGTTGAGGAAAGTAACGGTCACTGCTGGGGATGGGAGAACGGTACGAAATTCGAACCCGCAACTAATCGAATGCAAGGGGTTGACTATATATAGACTACCTCCTTTCTGTTCCGAATGTCACTTTCTCTTATATTATGGCAATTTCATTCACTTGAGCATCCTCAGCGACTGAAATTTCAGTCATTTCAAATTGAAGCTCCTGACACGTTTGATTTGAGAAAAGTTATTTCGTGATGATATCAGACTGTTGATCCAAACATCTAACATTCCAACTCCTTGTCAAGACAATTTAAACCGCTTGACTTGTTTTACACACATTTCTAGTTTGGGCATCGGTTTGGACAAATTTATTTATGCTAGGTGCTCACTAAAACATGTTTATGTTTATACTTTTGTTTAGTTACATATCAAAACTCAGAACCCAATTAATCATTTATTTATTTGTTTCTTTTTTCTCTCTCGCAAATGTCAGACTTGGAGAATTTCTGAATCTGCAAGGACAAAACAAAAGTCGATCACCGTGATCACTTCTGATCAAGCCAACTCATATGCAAACTAATGCATCCACTGAGCCTTGAAAAAATCCTTTGGCAACGAAAAAAGGTCTCGTGGATTTTAAATTGAATAAAAAAAGTCATTTGGGCTTTAAAAGGACTAAAACAAGATTATGATTTCCTAACATCAAATGCTAACGCCTAATTGGAATCCTGGTTTCACTTTTACAATAGTTTACTTACCAAAACGTTATAATCAAATTTCCTGAGGCAGATTTGAGCTTAATTTGTATGGATCAAAGTTATATGTGACTATTGTAGATATGGCTGTGCAGTGCATATTTATAAAATTCCAGAAAGTTCGAGACAAGGAAAGTAGACTTGTCATTTCCAAAAATTTGCAGTTGCTAGACAAAAAATAGATTCATGAAATGTATGGATCAAAGTTATATTTGATTATTGTAGATATGGCTGTGCAGTGCATATTTATAAAATTCCAGAAAGTTCGAGACAAGGAAAGTAGACTTCTCATTTCCAAAAAATTGCAGTTGCTAGACAAATAATACATTCATGAAATGTATATGGTTCTCTTTGGATATCTCTAGAATTAAAAGATATGTAATATAGAATACAACTTTGGGAATCTTAAGGTTTTGAAAGTTGTAAACACGATAAATGCATAAATTCCCATCCGTTACTTGTTACATTCCAATAATTGTTGAAGAAATTTTAATTTCAAACATTTATTTGGATAATTTTTGCAGCAACAATATAATTTATGATCTTAGTCGCTGAAATAATCCGGATATACACAGGAAAAGTAAATTCGATTAATAATTATCTGTCAGTATATCCGGACTGGTCGACGCGATAGTAGTTACGTCTACACATTACATTATATACCCCCATATATATACATACATACATACATACATATACCAAAGGCTTTTCCCCCCTTACACGGGGGGGGGGTAGCCAAAAAGAAAAAGGCATAGAAATCACTCCCACCCATTTCATTTCCCATATATTCCACTCCCCATTCCACCCCCTCCCTCCCTCCTATCTTGGCACCTCCTGGATGACGGGTCATCCCTGCATCCTGTCCACTGCCCGGTGAAAGATAAGTGGAGATACAGAGTAAACCGTATATTTTGACCACTGACTGTGATCCTCTTCAGCCAGTGGTCGAAATATACTGATTACTCTGTATCTCAACTTGTCTTTTTCCGAGGAGAGTGGGTCTAAGATTTATTCTACTCGTGTGATACTACATCTACGTCATCTTATAATAGGCTATATGTATATATATATATATATATATATATATATATATATATATATATATATATATATATATATATATATATATATATATATATATATATATATTGTACCCCAGTTAATATAATTTCAAATAGTTGACATCCTTTCGGCAAATAAGTCAGAATATTTGATTTATTTTGATGGATTTTCTCTCGTTTTCTCAGTCAGGAGTCTCCCAAATATGCAATGTCGATCACTTGGAGTCGATGAGGTCGATCAATGGGTCCTGGATCGACAGCGAAATGGTGTCGACCACCACTGTCGTATATTTCCTATTCATATCTATTTATTTAGTTATTTACTTGTGTCTTGTTGCATTGCTTTTGACCCAGGCAGTGGACAGGGGATAGGGGTAACTCTTCATTCACAGGTAGTTAAGATAGAAAAGGAAACGGGTGATGGATGGAAGTGGGATGAGTTGGGTTTGTGCCCCTTTATATATTGAGGAGCCAATGGGTCTGTGCTTATATATGCCAAACAAATCACTAAACACACGTGATAACAATATTTGCTGAAACCACTTGGAAAATAAAAGGAAATGAATACCTAACGTTTTTTTCTATTCAAGACATTATCAGGGTACAAATAAATCATTTCTTTGTACCCTGATGATGTCTTGAATAGACGAAAACATTTGGTATTCATTTCCTTTTATTTATTTTATTTTCCAAGTGGTTTCTGTATATGTATATATATTCATTCACCTATTCATTTACTTATATATTTATTTATTCATCTATTTTCTCATATATTTATTCGTGTTATTCTTTCTCGTGAAGAGTTTCAGTCGCCATAGTTCAATTACTAGAACTAAGACGACGACGACGGTTATGTTGCTATGTAAACAAATCCCGACAAGTTCGATCAGTGTTGACGTCACTATGGCGACATTCCGAAGATTCCCGCCAACAGAAGCCACTTTTTGTTCTATTCTCAGTTAAAACCAACCTAACCTAAACCTAACTGAATCAACTGGGGTTTTTAAACCAACCTAACCTAAAGCAAAATGGATTAACTTAACTGGGGTCTCAGAAAATTCGAGAAATGACATTACTGACAACGATAAAGTCGTCTTTATTTACTCGATCGGAGTGTAAGTGTAGAGACCAGAAATATATTCACATAAACAAGTTAAATTGTTCAGATGTCTTATTCTATTCTACTTCGTTTATTGCATTACATCTTTATTTACTTCCATCCCTATTTTACTTTTATTTAATCTTTTACTTCCTTATCTATCATTTATTCTTTATGAAAATGTCCAACCCAAATTGAAACACTGAAAGATTCTTGCTCCAGACAACCTATTTCCGAAATCAACTTTAGTAAAGAAAAAGAAAATAAATATCTAATCTAATTACCAGAAATAAACTACTCTATGGCTGTACAAAAGAATTTTTTCTAAAAAAAATATGATCACCTTAACTATTCAAAAATAACAAAAGAAAAACTAAAATACGAAACAAATAAACAGAGAAATAATTCAACAAGTAATTTCTTGACATCGCCAAGAAATCAACCACTCTAAGACCGAAAAAAGATAAACTCAAACCTGATTATATAAAAAAAACAGCGAACAGATGTAGAACAAGATAGAAATCTGCCGTCAAATCTAATCGTGTCTTAATCAGTGCTGTGTACTCGCTGTGGTTGATCCCCACATCTGACACAACGCTGTGGAGGTGAATATCTCATTTACCACAGAGGAATACGACGTCCAGTCCATTTCCTCATATTCGGTGGCATGACGTTAACCCTTTCACTCCCACAGAGGTGAATAAAATCGCCTGGCGACAGTTAGTGTTCGGGGCGTCGCTGGGAGGGATTTTACAACACCTATACGTAGCTCTGGTCCGTAGGGGTACCCCCATGCGGTTTAACTCATCTCGATAAAGATTTTCACCGTCAGTGGTGACTTGTCGCCAGGTGATTTTATTCAGCCAGAGTAGGTCGCCCCACACCCGCCTCTCCTCGTCACACTAGCGGTTCCAACTGTCACGGTTTCAACATCAGTGGTTCAATAACAATATGAATCAATTGAGTCGTTCACACACTACCGCGCTGATTTTCCTTGACTACGCGGTGCCGCCGCGGTTCAAACCGTTAGTGTGAGCAGGTGCTAAGAGTTAAATTCCCGTCCGGACCAAAGTCGCGCATTCTTTAACGTTTGGAAACTACTTTTAGGTCCCGTTCACACTAGCGATTTCAACCGCGGCGGTTAAATTACAGTGTAAGTCAATGAAGGCGTTCGCACACACCCGCGCAATTTTCCTTTCACTATGCGATACCGTCGCGGTTTCCACGCGGTACAGATCACTAGTGTGAACAGGAACTTACTTTCTCTTGATATCCTCCTTTCTCTTCTTCCATTTAGGGATACTACAGTGACGTGTAGATTTATGACGTCATTAACTCTCTTACGACATCGTAACTAGATCGTATCGTTACTTTACGACTTACGATTACTGTAGTGCTCAGAAGTGAAGCCTATGGTTCACTTTCGCCCCCTCCCTCCCTCCCTCCCCCCGTATTCTCAAACTCTCCCCCACCCTCGAATACACTCGCATTCCAAAATGCACCACTATACCAAAATACGCACCACCCCAAAATCCATCCCCCACCCCAAAATTCACCCTCACCCCCAAAATTTACTCCCACCCCTTACAAATACCACCACCCCAAAATTCACCCCACCCCCAAAAATCACTCCCACCCCAAAATTCACCACCACACTAAAATTCACCACCACCCCAAAATTCACTCACTCCCAAAAGCCACCCCGCCCCAAAATTCACCCCCATTCCAAAAATTCACCACCACCCCATAATCCCTCCCACCCCCAAAATTCAACCCCCGCCGCAAAATGCACCACTATCCCAAAATTGACTCCCACCCCAAAAAGCACAACCACCCCAAAATTTTCCCCCACCCCAAAAATTCACTCCCATCCCGAAAATGAATGTCCTTCCGCGTTTACCGGTAGTTTTTATTGGCCAGTTTCGGCCTTCAAGCAGTTCTGATTGGCTGGTTTCAGCCAGAAAGGTAAACGGTGATTTCGCCATCACTGGCCGTCTTGAATAAATAAGTTAATAGATTATGAATGAATGAATAAATGAACTAATTAATTAATTGATTAATCAATTCATAGATAAATAAGTAAATGGATAAGTAAATAAATAAATTGATAAGTATTTAGATGAATGAATAAATGAATAAAACAGATGAATAACTAAATAAATGAATAAATAACTAGATAAACAAGTCATTAAGTATACAAACAAATAAAGATATAATTAAATAAATAGATAAAGAGATAAATAAATAAATAATTTAATTAATTAATGAACAAATCAAAATCAAGTTAAGAAAGAACTGACTGATGACGAGACACGCGAAAGTACAAATAAGAACAACAACAACAACACTCGACTTAATTTTTTCCCGCCAAGAACGACTCCCGACGGCCATGATGGACTGATTCCTGATTTGGTCTTGTCTTCTCTAGTCCTCGTTCTGGACTCGCTTGTGCGTCATCCCCCGAGGACAGACATCGATTCAGGCTAAGAAAAAAATAGTTTTCACGATTTACGTGTTCTTTGTTCTCCCTATACAGTCTATACTAGCCTAGAGACATCTTCTGGATCGTCCAGTAAGCTTTCAGGCAGCTTCAGTCTAGAGAGTCTGCAATCGGATGGCGACATGAGAAGAGGAAGAGGGCGAAGAAGAGGAATAGGAGAAGGAGGATGGGAAGGAGGAGGATGAGGGGGAAAAGGAGGAAGAAGGGGAAGAGGAGGAGTAAGAGAAGGAGGAGGTAATTTTTCAGGATATAACTCTCCATCTTCGAGCTTCTAGGGTATTCTTAGAGGGATATTGAAGGAGGTAAGACTAAGGCATAAGGGATACTTTACCACTTGCCCCTTCCTCTCCCCCCAATCCCCCTCCCCTCCCCCCCTCTCTCTCTCTCTCTCACTCTCACTCTCACTCTCTCTCTCTCTCTCTCTCTCGGGTTCTCGATGGTTCTTTTGCCAATCCTTCCTGCTTGCCTGGGAATGTCTCCCCCCTCCTCACATCTCTTCCCCCCCCCTCCCTCTCCCCCTCTAGACTACACGTGGCTCAACCCCCTCACCTTCCCCCCCCCAATAGAAGGGGGGGGGGAGGTGAGGGCTGGGTTGGGGTGGGGGGAGTTGGAATGTACTTAGAACTTCCATTGCATATATATGTATATACTTGGGAGTTGTGTCTTCTTGTAAAGATGTAACTTGTTGAATTACTTCAGAAGTTTTGTGCTCATTGAGAGAAATGGTGGGAATCACGTGACCGTTTTTTAATCTTATTCCAACCTTCCGTTTCAGAGAAGTTGAATGGAAGTCTCAGGTTCCCCCCCCTGACTTCCGCCACACCCTTCGACAGCCTCAAGGTCTTAGCCTCAGGTGAATAAAATCACTTGACGGCAGATGAAATAAATACTTGCAGGTCGCTCCACCAAGATAGTCCTGTCTCAACTTTTTGCCACGTGGATGGCGCCACCTCAAACTGCATAACTTCCTTTGGCGACAGCCAGAATAAAGACAATTTAATCTGCTGCATGGTATAGGGATTGATTTCATCTCGCCAACCTGAACTTCTGAAGATTGGTTTCAGTTCACCTGAAGTCTATAGTTATTCACGTAACCTAACCTAACTCAACCCAACCTAACCTTACCTAACCAACCTAACCTAACCCAATCTAACCTAACCTAAACATACTCAACCTAAGTTAACCTAACCTAACCTAACCCCACCTAACCTTACCTAACCCAACCTAAACCTAACCCAATTTAACCTAGCCTAACTCAACCTAACCTTTCCTAACCTAACCTAACTTAACTTAATCTAAACTCCCTCATTCATAGCATGACGTTGTCCTTTACCTCTCCGAGCCTGGTGGCTCTTTCCCATTTATCCACGCTGCCGTCAGGTGATTTTATTATCCCAATGGAACCCCCTCCCCCTCCCTCCCTCTCAGTATAACCTCCATCACCTGAATCAAATCGCCTGACGAGATGGTGAGGTGCGTCGTCACAGCAGAGAAGAAAGGATCACCAAAGAGTTCAATACTAAAGCTGCCAGGTCTTCCTCTTGTTCACCTTTTGTTCAACTGAACGTGTTTTGTTCACCGTTCGGTCTGAACTTCAGTCTGATCCCAAGTGACCTCACCGAAGTAGCTTTTGGATAGCATGAAGTTTCCTCTCCTTCATCCACTCCTCCACATGGATGAACTTTAAGCCTGAAGTTGCTGAAGCTGTTGTTTTCTCTTCATCATCCATTTGCTTGAAATCCTCACTTGTGTCTGAAGTATGAAGTTGATTCCCCTTCTCTCCTGAAAGCGCTGCATGGCTGGGACGGGGAGGGGTGGGGTGGGGGAAATGGACGGGGGACGGGGAGGCGAAGAAGAAAGAGGAGGAGAAGAAAGGGAGGAGGAGGAAGAGGAGGAGCAGGGGGCTCTGGGGGAGCTTTTGGGGGGCTTTTGGGCCGTCCCAGCCGCCACACGCACGCACGCAAGCACACACACACACACACACGCACACACACACGCACACACACACACACACACGCACACACACACACGCGCGAGATTCTTCTGCTGGGGGAAGGCAGAGCTCGATCAATAGCTGTTGCAGCTGTTGTGGCTGTCAACCGCTGCATCTCTCCAGCTGCTGCTGCTGCTCCTCCTCCTCCTCCTCCAGCTGCTGCTGCTCCTCCTCCTCCTCCAGCTGCACTCCCTCTCCCATTTCAGCTGTAGTCTGAATGTTCAGACTCCTTTTCCCCCCTCTCATTTTCGAATTTTTATTGTCAGTCGAATTCGAAGTTTTCTCGTTGAGGTTCAGTTTTTGTATCTGAAGTTCAGTTTCTGAAGTGGGATTCAGGTTTATGAATGCTCGCCAGTAGCCATGCACACGGCTGATGCCCAACATCCGCTCCCTTTCTGGATGGGGTGACACAGGTTCGAACTGCAACAATATGCACTCTTCTCCCAACTGGGAACCCTGTAGATCACAATACCAAGAACAGTTTCCAATAGAGAGAGGGAAAGCGAGATATATATATATATATATATATATATGTGTGTGTGTGTGTGTGTGTGTGTGTGTGTGTGTGTGTGTGTGTGTGTGTGTATCTGTGTGTACATCAATCAAATCAGCCATCCTGAGTCCATTGCTGAACAAAGACTTCCTTTATAGCATTCCATGAATCCCACGACCGTGCCATCCTCTGCCACGTCACTCCTGCAAACTTCTCGATCTCGTCTCTCCACCTTCTGTCCGGTCTCCATCTCCCACGCTTCCCATCTCGCGGCGTCCACTCAGTAGCACACTTGCTCCATCGCTCATCAGTCGTTCGCACTAACTTACCTGCCCAATTCCACTTCCTCTCTTTTACTGCCTCCACAATATCTTTCACTCTAGTCTCCTCTCTCACCCAACTTGCTCTCTTTCGGTCTTTCAGAGTTATTCCTATCATTGATCTCTCCATTCTCTTCTGTGCAGTCCTTAGTTTTGTTTCCATCGCCCTCGTCAGCTTCCAAGTCTCACACCCGTAGAATATTGCCGATAGAATGCATTGATTGTAAACTTTACGTTTCAAACATAAAGGTATATATATATATTATATATATATATATATATATATATATATATATGTGTGTGTGTGTGTGTGTGTGTGTGTCTATATATATATATGTGTGTGTATATATATATATATATATATATATATATATATATGTTGTTTCATATTTAGATAGCATAACTTCGGTCCTGTATCCCCTACATCTAAA
>NC_134802.1:49987292-49997292 GCF_046742065.1 Oratosquilla oratoria | reverse complement strand
ATTCCCTCAATTGGTAACACTAATCATGATTCCAGTCACAAAAAAAAAAAAAAAAATCCATAGTTTTATGACTGCTCTTTTCATGCTTGTAGTGCATAACATTTATTCATCTTCCCAAATGCGCAGAAGTTTACTCTCCTTTACTTGAATTTGCGTCAATAATTTATTAAAAATGTATGGCTAGGGTAATGCAACCGACCGTGCCTTTCTGCCTGAATACATAGCTGGGATTTCTACATATTGATTGCCGGACAACAAACCTCTCCGAAATGTCAGTTTCCGTCATCTATTTACCCGGAAACTCTCTACCCTGACAACCCTTTGATTGACGTCCAAACATCCTGTTCAGCGATCCTCTAAACCCAGAAAAAAGGGAAAGAACGGAAAAAAGTCTATGTCGTCAACAACAACAAAGACAGAGCGTTCGAGTCGGAATGATAAAGTCACCCCTTACTCCCCACGAAATTTCCTTTCCAGTTTTCGGTTTTATAAAAAAACAAAACCATTCGCGACAAAGCCTTGTAAGAATACTCTATCAATTTCCCCGTGTTTTCGACTGTTAGTTTTAACATGTCCGGTGCCAGATGACCTACTAGTTGACCTAGAGGTACACGTAGGTCTAGATTTGTGTGTATATGCCGCCGCGCGCTGTTAACGATGCGCGCGCACGTCCACAGGGAGTGAAGCAAAGTCGGGAAGAACAGCTGTATCCGTTGCAGGTTTGCTCTGGGAGGAGTGTGTGTGTGTGTGCGTGCGTTCGTGCGTCGTACAATTACAGGAAGCCAGGGCGTGTTACCCCCATCTGTTCTAGAGGAGAACATCGAGCAAGACCTTCAGAAGGAGGCTAGGACGTGGTCATGGCAGGTAGGACAACGGGAGGAGGTGTTTGAAGTGCTGGAAGAGGTGCCGGGTAGCTGGAAACCCATCTTTGTCGTTGGCACCAGGAAGGGTTTGGGCTGAGCCAGCACCGATCTGGGAGGTCCAAACCCTGGTGAGCTTTGGCCTGGGGCTTTGCCGGGCTGCCCCTGAACCCTGAGAACTCCCCTGTGGCACCAATGGGGTGACTGGAGTCTGTGTTATTCCTTGGACGGGGGTCTTGTACATGGAAGACTCGCTGGCGAGCGTTCGGGCGTTTGGCAGCCCGAACGCTGGAAGTGGCGAGGTCTTGGAAGCACTGTGCTGAATCGATCACTAAACCCGTGTGGGGGGTGGGGGGTAGCGTGATCACTGGAGGGGCCTTCTTTGCCCCTGGGCTCGATCCCCAACGACGGCGTACCGCGCCCCAGTCCGTTACCCATAGGTCACACACACACACACACACACACACACACACACACACACACACACACACACACACACACACACACACACACACACACACACACACACACACACACACACACACACACACACACACACACACACACACAGTTATCCTCCTTGTCCACTGCAGGAAGATCATGTGTCATCTCCTCTTTTCTCCTCTCCATCTTCCTTCTATCTTCTCTTTTCTCTTCATTTCCCCAATGATTTTCTTCTGTGTGTGTGTGTGTGTGTGTGTGTGTGTGTGTGTGTGTGTGTGTGTGTGTGTGTGTGTGTGTGTGTGTGTGTGTTTGTGTGTGTGTGTGTTTCTCTCGAATCCCGGTAGCCAAGCTGTGTCCTTGGTCTTCCTATGGTTTCTTCCTGTATCCTATAATTAATACCGTCATCTTGCTGTACCTCTCCCCCATCCACCCACTCTCTCAGCTTATGGGAATTTACATAAACCCATTGTGCCGACTGTTGCCTTCGACATTATTATCATTATTTTTTTTTCTTTTCCATTTTTTTTTCTCCTCACGTCAATCTTCTTTCCTGTGCTCATTAGAAATACGAAAAATGACAAAGCCTTTGGCGTTTCACTTCCGTTTCTCTTCCCCATTCCTTTGCCTCTCTCTCTCTCTCTCTTGTCATCCTTCTTCCTCTTCACTTTCGCCTTCCTCTTGTCTCTCCCTTTTCGTCTTCTTCCATATTATTTCTTTATCACTTATCATTTTTCCTCTACTTCATTGAGTCTTACTTCCATTCTTCCTTCCCTCCCCCCCAGCTCTCTGTCTCTCATAAGAATGAAGGAGACTGCAAGAGACCATAAGGCCTACACTAGGCAGTCCCATGTCCATGACCACCTATCATCCTCCTCCATAAATTTGTTTAACCTTTTCTTTAAACAACCGATAGTTTCAGCGCTCAATACTAGATGGCTATTAAGTCTATTCCATTCGTTGATTACTCGCCTTGTAAACCTGCTCTTGCCTATTTACTTCTTAGATTATTTATCTGTCAATTTATTATCATTTACTATTTACCTGTTTGTTTATTATCTAAATCTACCTATGCATTTATTTATTCTATTTATCATTATTTATATTATCATAATTATTTTTTTTATCTATTTATTTATTTTTCTACCATTATTATATTTTTTCCGCATCCGACCCAGTTATGGACCAAAAGGTCTCCTGTCGGCATGCTCCTCCTTTGTAATCCTTTGTCTTTGTAAATCTAAATTTGTCCAATTTAAATATATTACTACGAGTCTTGCCCTGTTCTCTCTCTCTCTCTCTCTCTCTCTCTCTCTCTCTCTCTCTCTCTCTCTCTATCTCTCTCTCTTTCTCCCTCTCTTCTCTTTCCAGTATACTGGATAATATTCGGTAGATTTGGTTACGTTCGCTTCCCTTTGCTGTTTTAGTATTCATTGTATTTGTAATAGGAATTCGTGAACCACGCTATTCTCCTTGTTTTCTTTCTGTATGTCTTCCCTTGTTTGTGTTGTGCCTCTTTCCTTTTTCCCCTCCTCTTTATTCTCCTTTCTACTTCTTCTTTTCTAGTTCTACTCTTCTCATCTACTTCGTCATACCTGCAGGGTTTTTTCTACACTACATTGTCTTTTTTCTTGTTTATATCTTTTCTTTTTCCTCTGCCTTCTGTTTTCACTCTTCATCCTCTTTTTCTTTTTTCGTTTTCTTTGCTGGAATTTTCCTCATCTTTCTTTTGATTCCCTCTTGTCTGTTTTTTCTTATTTTTTCTTACCTCTACCTTCTGTTTTCACTCTTCATCCTTTTCTTTTTTCTTTTTCTTTGCTGGAAATTTCCTCATCTTTCTTTTTTATTCCTTCTTGTCTGTTTCTTCGTCTATTGCTTCCCCCTTTCTTCTCACTTTCTTTTGTTTTTCTGTCAGATATTCTTGGTCGTTCTCCTTTTATTCCCTCCTCTTTTCTCTTTCTCTTTTTTCTTCTGTTGATGCCTTTCTCTCCCCTCTCTCTCTCTCTCTCTCTCTTGCCACATTTTCTTTGGTTACTCTTTTCTCTTTTCCGCTCCCCCTTCCCTCGTCTTCCATTTTTCGCTCTTTCGTTGATTAACTTCTTCTTTTTTTCACTTTAATTTTTCTAACTTCTTGGTTTCAATTCATCATCTTTTATTCTTTCTTCCTTTCTTTCTTCCCCTTCTTCGTCTCTTCCCGTTTTTTCTTTTCTTTTCTTTATTTTTTCTTTCACTTGCAATCCTACATATAACCTCTTTCCTTCCTTCTCCCTATTCTCTGTTTATCTTCCTGTCTTTTTATTCCAGAATTTCTTTCCCCTTCTTCGCTTCTCCCGTCCTTCGCTTCTCTCTTTCTTGGACTGCCCTTCTTCCAGACCTCCCTTCACTTTATTCTCAACAATTTCAATCGATGTCTCCTGTTGCTTCCTTCTTGTTCGTCGCTGAAGAAGAAGAAGAAAACAGATTCCCTGTTGCTCAACTCCTCTCCTCTCTCTTGATCCTCTCCTCCTCTCCTCTCCCGTATTCCTCCTTCCTTCCTTCCTCCCATCTCCCCTCTTCTTCTCTTCCTTCCTTCCTCCTCTTCTCTTCCTTCCTTTCTCCTCTTCCTCCTCTCGCCTTTTGTTCCTTCTCTTCTGGGTCCTGACCCTTATTCGGACATTCTGGGTCGCTCTCTTCTATCTCTCTTTCCTTTCCTTCATTCTTTCCTTATCCTCCTATTCTTTCTCCTTCTCCTTTTCCTCCTCCTCTTCCTTTCTTTCTTCCTCCTCCTCCTCCTCTTCCTTTCTTTCCTCATCCTCCTCTCCCTCTTTTTTTCTTCTTCTATTCTTCTTCCCCTCCTCCTCCTCCTCCTCCTCCTTTTCATTTTCATTTCTTTCCTCCTCCTTCTCTTCCTCGTTCTCCTCCTCTCACCCTTTTTCTTCTTCTCTCCCTCCTCTTCCTCTTCATTTTCCTTTCTTTCTTCCTCCTCCTCTTCTTCTTTCTCCTCCTCTCTCTCCCATTTTTCTTCTTCTCTTCTCTTCTTCTTCTTCTTCTTCCTTCTTTTATGAAGTGATCTTGGTCCTGACCCTACCACTAACCACGACGACTGAAGAGATGAGTTTAAGATCGACGAACTCTTTAAAGAAAAAAGAGGAACCCGTTCTCTCTAACAATTCTCTACGTTGTGGTGAGACATAAAGATTAGGCCGGTGGTCCTGCATTGGTCCTTCAAAGACTGAACACATACACTCACAATCACCAGGCGATTTTGTTGAGCTCATATGAACCTTTTTCGAAAATAACCACGAACAAATATATTGACTTTTTCAAAAAAAGCTTTTCCTTCTTTTCATTTCTTTCCTCGTTTTTTATTTATTATTTATTTATTTTTGTTATTCCTCCTTTTCTCTGTTTCTTTATTATTCCTCTCTTTTATCTTCTTCATCACGCAGTTTCGCTTTCACCTCTTCGTTTCTCCATTTCCTCGTCTCTTGGTTTTTTTTTTTCATAATATCAGTTTTTTTAGTTTATCCTTTTTCTCTCAGATTGGATCTCTTTTGTGGGTCTTGTTTATCTTGTATTTCATTTGATGTTTATGTATGTATTCATCAATTTGCTTATCTATCCATCTATTCGTTTGTTTAATTATTTGTTTGATTATTCAACGTTACCAATCAGTTGGGTTTCGCTTCTCAAATCTTGTCAATTTTTTTCTTCTTCTTCTTCTTCTTTACCTTCTTTTCATTTTTTTTCTTTTCTTCAATCCTCGTTTATTTTCGCATTTCCTTTTCTTTTTCTTCATTTTCCTTTTTTTCGGTGATGATGTGTCGACTTCTTCGCCGGTTCAAAATTATTTTGGTCCAAAAGGAATCTACGTCAAGTTGGTTAAAAACAACAAAATACATTTGTTCTTTGTTCCGCAACATTCTGTTCTCCAGCAATTAATACCAACTGCTCGTGAATAGCAGCTCCCAGTGCAGCTGTTGTACCCCGTATCTGCTTCTTTGTGCAGCTGCAGCTTCTATTTCCAGATGTTTCCCTCCAAGTGCTGTATTGTCTTTCTGAGCTGATTCTAGACTCTGGTGCTTCCGTCACGATACCATAGACTGGATTGAGTCCAGTTTCCAGTTTCCAGTTTCCAGGACAGTTGTGGGGAAAAAGTCCTTGTCTCTGGTTGAAGACATCACACCCAGTTTCCAGTTTCCAGGACAGTTGTGGGGAAAAAGTCCTTGTCTCTGGTTGAAGACATCACACCCAGTTTCCAGTTTCCAGGACAGTTGTGGTGGAAAAGTCCTTGTCTCTGGTTGAAGACATCACACCCAGTTTCCAGTTTCCAGGACAGTTGTGAGGAAAAAGTCATAGTTTCTGGTAGAGTACTGGCAAATGGACCTTGCTAAGACATCACATCCAGTTTCCAGTTTCCAGGACAGTTGTGGGGAAAAAACCCTTGTTTATTGTAAAGTACTGGTAAATGGACCTTGTTAAGACGTCCCATTCGCTTTCCAGTTTCCAGGACAGTTGTGGAAAAAATCCTTGATTCTGGTTAAAGGACTGGCAAATGAACCTTGCCTTATAAGACATCACATCCAGTTTCCAGTTTCCAGTTTCCAGGACAGTTGTGGAAAAAAGATCCCTGTTTCTGGTATATAAACCTTGCTAAGACATTACATTCAGTTTCCAGTTTCCAGGACAATTGTGGGAAAAAAAAATCCTTGTCTCTGGTAAAGTACTGACAAATGGACCTTGCTAAGACATCACACTTTATATAATTTGGTCTGCCAAGCAACAGACGATCTTATTATGTTCAAGACGTGCCCTGGAGTTGGTAATATCCCCATGGCTGTGCCCATGTTCAGTTACTGGTAATACGTCATTAACTGGTCTGGTTTTATTGTACTCAGGTACTGGTAGCACACATCAGTTAATTTACTGGCACCATGACCAATCTCTTTAAAATCTCCCTCTGGCCTTGTGAAATGATATAAATTATAACGAAAATCACACAACCACAACTTGATAAATAAATCAATCGATAAACAAGTAGAGTATTGATTAATTGATTGATCAACTAAATCTCGTGAGACCAGATAGAATAAAATGATAAAAAATCATAACGAAAATCACACAATCACTACAAATTGATAAATTTATAAATTGATAAATCAATTAAATTATAAATTGATAAATCAATCGATAAACAAGTATATTATTAATTGATTGATTGATCAACTAATCAATAATTGTATAAATAAGTGTCAAATGATATAAATTATAACGAAAATCACACAATAATTACAAATTGATAAATAAATCAATCGATAAACAAGTACATTATTAATTGATTGATTGATCAACTAATCAATAATTGTATAAGTGTCAAATGATATAAATTATAACGAAAATCACACAATAATTACAAATTGATAAATAAATCAATCGATAAACAAGTATATTATTAATTGACTGATTTATCAACTAATCAATAATTGTGTAGATATAGTGATTTTATGGAAAAGTGAGATTTGGTGAGGAAGACCAACCAAATATCCAACGTGATGAGTGAAGGAAATTTCCCTCTTGACATCAACGACGTATTTACTGCTTTTCACAAAATCTTCAGTCTAAACAAAATTATGATAAAAACAAATATCGACATAAATAGATAAACTATAACAAATAACTAAATATGTAAATTATAATAACCGATACAAATAGATAAATGAATAGATAGATGAATTAAATGATAAATGATCTTTCTTTGCGAGTCTCTACATAAATTATATATTTTTTATTTTTCTATCTAACTTATTTAATCATATTTGTTCCCAATATTAAAAAAATCAATGTGTTAAATTCACGCATTCTGCCAAAATGTTTATAAAGCATTACAAAGGCGGAGCATACCGACAGGAGACCTTTTGGTCCATATCAAGGTCGGGTGCGAAAAAAAATAATAATGATAAATAAATAAATAAATAAATAAATAATGAATACATAAAAATCTATTATAAAGTAAACGAAGAAACAAATCTATATTCATGATCAAATCTTCGCCAAATTGAAATGAAAATACCCGAAGTGGTGATCTCTTCTGTCCAACAGATCTCATTGTATGCACTGAGGCCCTGTTCACACTAGTGGTTTCAACCGCGCGGAAACCGCAGCGGTACCGCATCGTCAAGGAAAAACCGCGCGGTTGTGTGTGAACGCCTCCATTGTCTTATGTGAGAAGGGCCTTAATTATGTTTGTGCGTTTCTGTATACGGCACCAGACGAGCCTGATCGTGCGCTATCGTACGTTGTGCTTACGTATAAGCGTGACACTCAGTGTGGCTTCCGCGTGGGAAACGATAACGGTCCCACTGAGCCAGCTGGTACTCCTGTGCCACAAGGCTTCTGCCTCTCGCCGAAGGACCCTTGTCTTCTCTTTTCCTTGTTGCCTTGTCTCACCGGGTTGCTTGCCCAAGGGGTGCAGAACTATCCGTTTCTACTCGCATCTGTGACTACTTGTTTCCAGTCTACTGTCGCCATTACACTGTCATTTCTTATACATTTCTGTATATACTTTCACAGATGCTCTTCAATCTCCAATATATGTCGATGGATGTATATATATATATATATGTTTGGATGATGGAGAACATAAACACAGGGGAAGGCTCGGAACCCTGTGTTTATGTTCTCCATCATCCAAACAATTTGTCTAAAATACTTATCAATATATATATATGTATGTATGTATGTATGATAAGCAATTATGAAACCTGTTATCGGCCGTAACAAAACCCATAAAGTACAGATCGTTTTTTCTATTCGGAATTTCCCAAGAATCTCCAGTATTCTGAAGGGAAATTTCACAAATACAGACCATTCTGGATGCCAGAACAAAATATATCGAGTCACCGAACATAATAGTGGACTGAATGCCTTTGAATCGTTTATCTTTTCTCCACATAGTATTTGATTTCCTTATACCGATCCTCTTTTGTCTTTAGAATGTAATGCTTGTATTTATTGTTTTTTAGTGTTTGTGTCAATACGTAGCCTATTCCTTACCGAGAATTTGTCTTTTGAATTTTTAATAAACGAATAATAGATAATAATAAATGATAAATATTGAATAATAGATGAGGATTAATGAATAACAAACAAATTATAAATAATAAAGATAGATTAATCACGGTATAGAAGAGGCTATGATATTATATATCAGTAAACTATTGTTTTCATAAACTATTCAGTAACTATTTGATATTAATGACATTGTAAATTGGTATGGCTACCATCTTGTTCTTGTTGTTGGTGTATATATATATAGATATGAATGTAATTTTTGTATGCTCCTTGTACTATTTGATAACGTTATTTACTTTTGTATCTTTTTCCGTGTCTACTGTAGAAATTATTTTTTTCAGAAGGTAATGCTCGTAGTTTCACGGTCCCACTGTTATTGTTATTTACATTTCTCGTTATTAAAAGTGTTGTTGAGTGAGAGGGATGTGTAGGGTGCAAGTGAAAAAGAGTGGTGGAGGATCTCTCTCTCTCTCTCTCTCTCTCTCTCTCTCTCTCTCTCTCTCTCTCTCTCTCTCTCTCTCTCTCTCTATATATATATATATATATATATATATATATATATATATATGCCTAGTCTTCATATTAGGCAAGAGCGTATCGCAGTGTGTGTGTGTGTGTGTGTGTGTGTGTGTGTGTGTGTGTGTGTGTGTGTGTGTGTGTGTGTGTGTGTGTGTGTGTGTGTGTGTGTGTGTGTGTGTGTGTGTGTGTGTGTGTGTGTGTGTGTGTGTGTGTGTGTGTGTGTGTGTGTGTGTGCGCGCGTGCGAACGGAATACAATAATTATTATAGATCACGTGCTTGACTCGTGATTGACAGCTGCCCACCCAGATGAGAGCTCAGCGTTCACATTGTCAGATGCATGGGTAATGCTGTGATCTTCAAGGGGGATAGTAACGGTTTGCAGTATTAGTGATATATTTTCTTATTAGGGGCGCGGCGCGTACTCGGGATCTCAGGCGAAGGAGCTCATGATGCTAACCACTACACTAGCAAGCCGTGTGTGTGTGTGTGTGTGTGTGTGTGTGTGTGATTGTGCGTGTGTGTGTGTATGTGTGTGTGCGAATGTGTGTATAAGTCTATTATCAATGCATGTCATTCTCCCTAAGTATTTAAATAGCTTGTCTTGGTACCAACATTCTACCTCATCCTAGACGGACATTGGTAACATTTCTAGAAATCATTTTACCTATTTATGGAAATATATGCATGCCGACCTTCTCTAGAATGTACCACTGACGTCTGTTTGCATCATTTCTTTACAAAGGATTACAAAGGCGGAGCATGCCGACAGGAGACCTTTTGATCCATATCTAGGTCGGATATCTAGTAGTGAAAACACCATCTTATTCACTACTCCACCATCTCCACCTGATATCACACCCAGCAGGTGGTTATGCTATTGTTTCCAAGCAACAGGTGGTGATGCTTTACCTCACCTTTTCCCTTGAACCCGGAAGCTGGTGCCAGAGTGCCAGCTGGCGACCTGACCTTACCTGACCTGACCTAACCTGACCTGACCTCTCGGTGCCAGAGTGCCATGGACTGACCGGGGCAAGGGGATGAGCAGAAAGAAACTACATCTTGTCGATTTTTGATAGATTTGAAACTGTTTTATGCTGGAAAGTAATATTGCTAATCACGTATGTATGGA
>NC_134802.1:49969792-49977292 GCF_046742065.1 Oratosquilla oratoria | reverse complement strand
GAATCGAATGCTTGGTATGGGTTATGTGTAAGCAGATTAAGATATATATAATTATTTTTTTGCGAGATTAGTCATACAACCGTTTACAGGTAATATTAACATATTTTTGTGTTTGATTTTTTAATAGTATTTGTCTCTTTACCATCAACACTTTGTTGTTGGGTTTGTCGTTATTTTTAATTGGAAAGATTTTATTGTAATCCTTTTTAGATTTAGTAATTTGTTTCTTTGTGAACTTTTACCCTTTCCCGGTAGATGGCATCCACATATATTTGAATTTTCGGACGACAAGTGACATATTTGCCTAAATATCTCTTTATAATTTTCTTTAATAAATTCTTGATGTACATTTCTGACGATTTTTTGATTTCCATTACACCTTTTATTTCTATTTATTTATCTATTTATTTATTTGCTTATTCGTTTATTTATTTATTCAATTATTGTTCTTTTTAGTTGGAAGTCCAGACTTAGTGATCGATGTAAATTTTTTCAGGTAAGTTGCTTGGTAGTTCCTATAATGTAGTTATTATAACTACAAGAATTAAAGGACGCTAACTTTTATAAGTATTGATATCACCTAAATTAACATTTTATTAATTTCCTTGCAATTAACTGCGCCATTTTAGCCCTACTTTTGTAATAAGTGCCCATCCATTTTCGACATTGTATGGGTTTTTCTTAACATGTTTCTGATGTGGGTTTTTGTTTTGACTCTGCTAACCCTCTTATAAATGGGGGGGGGGGAAGGAAGCTTTCGGTACATACACGAGTATTGTGCATGTTCAGACAAAACCAATGTTTTCCTTTCCGCAAAGACATCCATTTCCAAAGGATAAAGAAAGATTATCATATGTCCACACACACACACACACACACACACACACACACACACACACACACACACACACACACACACACACACACACACACACACACACACACACACACACACACACACACACACACACACACACACACACACACACACACACACACACACACACACACACACACACACAGCAACGCACTGTGAACTTTTCATGTAGGGAGAAGACAGACTGAAGGTGAACTGAGGACTGCGTTTATTGTAACATACAAGATAGAAGCTATGCTTATGGGGTGCTGTCATTAAACGCTGTTTTAAATTCATTTATGTCCTCTATCTGAAGTGTTTCTTTTTATGTACATATTCCTTAAAGCAATAATACTCCTATTTGAGGAATTTTTTGTTTCTTATCGTTCGTCAAACATTTCGTTTTAAGTTACTTTATGTACTTTTGATATTCTTTCGTCCCGTACTGATATATTAATCCTGTCCACACCTTCCATGGTTCCTGATAGGCCCCTTTCACACGAGGCAACTAGTGACCGTCACTAGTGGCGGTCACTAGTTGCCTAGTGTGAAAGTCTCGGGCAACTGCAAGCAACCAGTGACTGTCACCGAGTTGTGGAATCCTTTCTCATCATCTCATTAGTCGAAAGAATGGCATCAATGGAGGAGGTGCTTCTGTTGGCTTTGCTGGTCAAGAAAAAGAGACGATCGGTGACGGCAACTGCCAGTGACGGTCATTTGTTACCGGAGCGGGCAACAGCCATAGCCTGTTGCGCAACCGGGCAACCGCAGTGGCGTAGTGTGAAAGGCTCAATGTAAAATAGCGGTAGTAACCAAGTCGCCTCTTTCTCCGTTTTCTTTCCAGATTTGTTATCTTGGCTGAGAATCATTTGTGTTAAGGGGTTATCACACTGGGCTATTTTTCCTCCAACCTCCGATTAATCGGCGGTACCGCCTACCTCCAGAACTCTGTCCGCCGTAAAATCATTATGGCAAACTATTTAGTTCTCGCAACAATTGACATAGAATGTCATTTGATATTCCGGAGGAAATTTATTTTCCTCCAGTATATCAAATTCCTTCAGGGGAAACTACTGGAACAGCCCAGTTAAGCTTAACAGGGAATATCATAACAAGTAGAGGGTGGAATGGGACGGGAATCACATTGGCGCAGAGAAATGAGCAGAACTGAAGGATCACATGAAGAGTCGTCACCCCAGACTTCGACGGGGTGACAATTCTTCATGTGGGCTATCCTCCTAGGGTGACCATTCTTCATGTGGACCATCCTGGGTTTACGATTCTCCGGTTGTATAAGTTGATGACAGTTAGCATAACCTTCATTCAACCTAACCTAACCTAATGTACTAACCTAACCTAATCTAACAAACCTAACTTAGGTTTATTCCACTATTGATATTCGGCGTATGGGGTGACAGTTCTTCATGTGGGGCCTCATGGGGTGACGATTCTTCATGTGGGCGTTCTGGGGTGACAATTCTTCATGTGCCCCGAACTGAGGCGTGAGAAGAGGCCTGAGGACATGTCATCCAAAGAGGAGTGTCTAGACCAGGGACAGAAGGAACGAAGGGCAGAGGAAGACCCAGCAGGGAGTGTAGGAGTGGAGTGGAGTGGAGAGAATGGGATTACGCATGGAAGAGGCGAGGGATCAGGAGGGAGTGAAGGGGATGGTACACAGAGAGGGAGAGGGAAGGGAGGAGGACGAGGAAAGGAAAGTGGGGGGAGAATGGGAGTTGGTTAAAGGGCGCTGAGAAGGTGAGCACAGGGAGAAGAGGGACAGACACACACAAGCAGAAGTATTTTATTTTGGCCACAGATATGAATATACACAACAGCAGCCGTGCCTTCTCCCCCCCCTCCCCCCAACCACCTCGGCCCGCCTCCTCCCCGTCCCTCGAGGATTCGGGGGGGCTGGGCACCGATTGGCGGCGTCGCCAGAGAGAGTGAGAGCGGCCGGCCGGCCGGCCTTCCCGCCCCGCCTCTTCCCGGCCGGCCGGATCCGTTTTCGGCCGGCCAGGGCCTACGCGGACCCGCTGCCAGGAAGTCTGGAACCCGCGACACGTGCGTGCGGTACACAGCAGTGAGACCTCTCATCAGATCCAACCGAGTGTCGTCATCCATCACGGAAGGAAGTGACGTCATCACGAAAGGAAGTGACGTCATCACGGAAGGGAGTGACGTCAGGAGAGCCGACGAATTCCTTCCCTGTGAAGAAGACTAGGTTGGGGATCTCCAGTTAAGGGATTTGACCGTACACTGCCTCCTCCCTTTTGTAGTCGGTGATGTTAACCACACACACCCTCCTCCCCTCCCCTTTTCCCTTAAACCCGTTTTCCCTAAAACCCCCTATTTGACCTCGAGACCTGGAAGAGGAAGAGGGAAGAAGGGAGGGAGGGGACAGGACGTCCCCCATCACCCATTCATCAAGTCCCCCCTCCTCCCCCCATTTCCCCCAATATGGAGAACAACCCATCACAGGAAGTGATGTGTTGTGAGCTTCCGTGTTGACGCCAAACTGTGATTTTTGCCAAAAGTCCTTTTCGCCAAACTGTGATTTTTGCCAGAAGCCCTTTTCGCCAAACTGTGATTTTTGCCAAAATTTCTTTCGCAAAATGTGATTTTTTTTCCAAAACTCCTTTTCGCCAAACTGTAATTTTTGCCAAAATTAATTTTCGCCAAACTTCCAAAACTTCAACTCACGTAACGTTACCATCTGGCAATACGCAATCTGGCGAAATGCAATTTGACAAGACTTAATTTGGCGAGATGAAATTTGGCGACACGTAATTTTGGCAAACCCAAATTTGGCAAACGGGAAGTCCCTGGTCAACAGTGGGAGAAGCCTTACGAAAAATGCACATTTATTTTTCTAGTTATCTAATGTATTCAATTTTCGTTCATTTTAGTTTCGCGACGTGTTTCAGCGTTCACGAGATCATCACCGAAATGCCTTATGGTCATTATGCGCTCCTTGGGTATTTCTTTGTTGTTACTATCCTCATTAATTCATTAATTATTATTGCTAATTATTATTGTTACTATCATTATTACAATTATCATTATTTATTCTATTGTTATTGTTATTATCGTTACTATTATTATTACTAGCAGTAATAGTATCATTATTATCCTTATTATCATTAATTTTATTATTATCATTATTATTGATATTGTTATCATTACAATTTTTATCATTATTATTTTATCATCATTATTATTATCACTGATTTTATTATCATTATTGTTACTATTATCATTATTATTACTATGTCCATATATTACTAATATTATTATCATTATTATTGTTGTTATTATTTTATTGTTATTATTGTCATTATCATTATTATTATCGTTATTATTATTATATATTACTATTTTCATATATTACTATCACCATTATCATTATTACTATTATTATCATTATTTTGTAATTATTATTACTGTTATTATTATCATTGTCACAACTGTTATCATTATTAGTATTGTTATTACCATTAATGTAATCATTATCATTAATATCATCTACATTATAAATTCTTCATTCTTTCACATATCCGACCTCGCTAAGGACCAAATGTTCCATTTCCCACACATACACCCCATAGGGAGGATGGCTTGTGTCGAGAAGACCTTCGTTAGGGCTGACATTCCGCCATTTTCGTCATTTTTAATGGGCGAAATGGGCCATGCATGGCGTGTTGCTCACTTTGTGGCGCGACCTGTTGGCTATTTATGAAGACTTAAAGGCGAGCTTCTCCCGTCCTCCCTCGCTCACCTCGCAAAAACACATGTATGCGCGCGCACAAACCGTCACATACACATATATGTATACATGCAAGGAAGCCACTTTAGAAAATAAACAAACGGAACAGAGCGCTTTCGTATATTGCACTGAAAATTTAGTATACGATGTAATTTACACTGGAGATGTAATATACGAAAGCGCTCTGTTCCGTTTGTTTATTTTCTAAAGTGGTTACCTTGCATTTATAAAACACACGTGCCCAGTGTTTTATTGCATATATGTATATATATATGCATACATATACCAAAGGCTTTTCCCCCTTTATAAGGGAGGTAGCCCCCCCCCAAAAAAATATATATATATATATATATGTATATATATATGTATATATATATATATATATATATATATATATATATATATATATATATATATATATATATATACGTGCAGAAAAACCACACAAGGAAAATAATAAATTGATGACCGAGCGCTTTCGTCTATATAGACATCTTTAGGGTACACGAGGATGTCTAAATAGACGAAAATGCTCAGTATATTTTTTCCTGCTGGTTTTTCTGCATATTTAGAATCACGAGTTCATGTGATTTCTCATGCATATACACACGTACTTGACGAATCGCTTTGCCCGCGGTATTCGAACCCTCGCCAGTACGGCACTTCACGATCTTGAGCCGAGGACGCTACCGACTGTACCATGGGGTGGATGTATAAAAGTGGTGTGTGTGTGTGTGTGTGTGTGTGTGTGTGTGTGTGTGTGTGTGTGTGTTTGTATGTATATATATATATATATATATATATATATATATATATATATATATATATATATATATATATATATATATATCTATATATATATATATGTGTGTGTGTGTGTGTGTGTGTGTGTGTGTGTGTGTGTGTGTGTGTGTGTGTATATGTATATATATATTTACAACACTGAATGGGTCCCAGTAATTAGAGATACATTTTCTACAACCACATTGTGGTTGTTGATATATATATATATATATATATATATATATATATATATGTATATATATATATATATATATATATATATTTCCCCACGGTATTAGGCCAGCTCAGTTTCTATTCTAATTTCACCGAGTCTTTATTATGGCGAGTTGTCAGACAAGTTGTGTGTCATTTTGACAAATGGAAATAATCTCCACCGCAAGGACTCGAACCTTTGCCTTAGCGACTGCTTATTATAAAGCAAAGACGATAGCCTTGAACCAGCCAGGCCGTACAAAAGGAACGACCTGATTTACGACCTGGTAAGTCTCCGCCGGTACTAGGCCAGCTCAAGGGTATCGTCTTTGCCTCATAATAAGCAGTCGCTAAGGCAAAGGTTCGAGTCCTTGTGGTGGAGATTATTTCCATTTGTCAAAATGAAACACAACTTGTCGGATGGCTCGCCATAATAAAGATTCGGTGGAATTAGAATAGAGACTGAGCTGACCGGCGGGGAATTACTAGGTCGTGTGTGTGTATATATATATATATATATATATATATATATATATATATATATATATATATATACATATATATATACATAATCACGAAGAACCCACAGTCGGAATAAAAGGAAACTTTAGTTACACTTTCTTCTAAAGTTTCCTTTTACTCCGACTGTGGGTTCTTCGTGATTATTTTTACAAATGTGCCACTACATTTAGCCTAAGTGATATATATATATATATATATGTATATATATACATATATATAAGCATATATATACATATACATATATATATATATATATATATATATGGGAAAGGTGGAGGGGGAAACACGGGTCTTTATCTGATTATCGAGTTTATTCCTGACCGGTTTCGCTTACAATAGCTTCTTCAGATAAAGACCCGTGTTTCCCCCTCCACCTTCCTTGTAAGGGGAAAAAACTCTATATATATATATATATATATATATATATATATATATATATATATATATATATATATATATATGTGTGTGTGTGTGTGTGTGTGTGTGTGTGTGTGTGTGTGTGTGTGTGTGTGTGTGTGTGTGTGTGTGTGTGTGTGTGTGTGTGAATAAAGTCGTTTGCAGTAATTAAGAAGGATTTCATCAGTGCGGCAGCAAATAAACTACCAGCCAGGCTGGCTTGCCGTCTCCCATTTCTCTCTTTCATCCTCTCTCTCTTTTGTCCCTCTCCCTTCTCCTCATCTCGCTTCCTCCTTATTTTCCCTTTCCTTTCTACGTCATATTCATCGTTCTTCCCTCACTCTCTCTCTCTCTCTCTCTCACGCAGTAATGAAGTTGTATTTGTCAAGTGATTGTGTTACCTTGCGAGGTCTCAGATCAAAGGGAGCGTCAGTAACCTTACCCCGTCGCCTGTTCCCTTGACAGTGAAGCAGATTCGTTTTTTTTTCGTTGTTTTTTTTTTTTTTTACAAGTCTGTGGGCAGGTCTACCTCTATTCCATGTGAACTACACCTAAGGTGATTTTTTTCTTCTTCGTCTCTCTTTTATTTTCTTTGCGTAGAGTTTAATTTAAGCATATTGATCATATCTCAAAAGTCGTTTTGTTCGAATTCCTGTGAAATTTTACTCATCATAAATAATTGTAATTAACTTAACATGTAAATCCTAAACTGTCCTACAAGAATGAGTATATGAATAAGTAAATAAATAAATAGATGAATTAATAAGTAAATATATAAATATATGAATTAATAGATAACTGTCCACGTTTGCTGAAAATGTCCTCAAAGTCGACGTGACGTCACGATGTCCTCAAGACATTCCATGACTTTGACAGGGCGACGTGACGTCACTTGTTAACAAATAACTAAAAAATTACAAAACAATATACATAAATAAATATATCAATAAATAAATAGATAGACAAT
>NC_134802.1:49859792-49964792 GCF_046742065.1 Oratosquilla oratoria | reverse complement strand
ATAATTAGCACCGTTGAGTGTGAAAATACCCTCTATTATTACCATTATTACTATTAACATCGTTATTATTATTACCATTATTATAATTATTACTATTATTATTATTTCTATTATCATTATTGTTATTATTATCATCCTTATTGATATTATTAGTATTATCATCATCATTACTATTATCGTCATCAATATTATCATTACTGGGCCCAAGTATATCTTGCTTTCATTAACGATTCGCGTCACCAGGAGAATGTGAACAATGGGCTGTATAAAGGCGGAGAATGTCGGACAACAGACAGGACCTGGTAGAGATCTGGCAGGTAGTAACCTTTTTGTAAAATGAAAGGTGTTTACTTTTACTGGAATTAGTTTTTCGTTCTTCTCGTAGACTATGAAAGCTGACTAGATTACACAAAACTCTTTTTATTATTATTATTTATTGAAATTTGAAATAACTGGCCCCATCCCCCAAAACGTCGTCCGCTTCAGCCGTTCTCATAAAACCTTCCCGTGGCGCTATCGACTACACAGTGACGTCATGAATCGTGTTCATTCTTTACAAAGGACTACAAAGGCGAAACATGACGACAGGAGACCTTTTGGTCCATAACTAGGTCGGATGCTAAAGAAATTAATAATGATATATAAATAAATAAAAATATAAATAATAATAAATAAAACAAATAAATGTATAGGTATAGTTAAATAATAAACAAACAGGTAAAAAGCAAATAATAATAAATTGACATAATTTTCACTCTGTGAATGGTGATCGTGTTGAGTGCCTCAAGTTGATATGAAATTTAGGAATTATGAAGATGAAGAAACAACTACTGAGGAAAGTACACGATTTGGATGAAAAGAATAAGAACAAAGAAGCGGAGAATAATATGTTAATAACATATAGAAAATCATAGATAACGGCAGAAGAAAGCTTACGATAACCGCCCACCAACAATAAAAATATTCACGTACAGAACATACACGGAGAGCTAATTGGTGGGGCAAGACCAACAATAATACTGATTGACGCTTTTTAAGCATATGCAATATATATACATATATATATATATATATATATATATATATATATATATATACAATATATATATATATATATATATATATATATACATAAGATACTCTAGAGGAGTAAATACAAAAAACTTGTCATTTGGTGGAACGGATTTGCATGTTCTTAGCGATACTTGTAGTGAATTAGTTTCTCATTGCGTGTAAACAATCTAAAATAATGTGTCTAACTTTTCGTGTAAAGAATAATTAATCTTATCAAGTAGTAACAAATCACCATAATTAAACTTTTTAATGGCACATTTGGGTTGAGATGAAAAAAGTTTCTGTATTACGTTGTAGAAATCATTATTTACAAAATTCGTGGCATCTGGGAGCCGTAGTTTGAAGGTGCTCTAGGATTTTGTGTAAGAACACACTGCAAAACTGTTGAATGCCTCACGTATTATTATTATCATTATTATCTTGCGACACTGCTTCTGACCCAGGGCAGTGGACAGGGTGCAGGGATGACCCGTCATCTAGGACGTGCTAAGATGGGAGGGAGAGTGGAGGGGTGTGGAGTGTTTTCGGGGATGAAATGGGTGGGAATGTTTTTGTGCCTTGTCCTTTTTGGCTACCCCCCTGGTAAGAGAAAAAAAGCCTTGGTATATGTATGTATGTATTATTATTATTATCTTAGTGTCCCAAAACAGCATTGCAGAACTAACATGCAGACACCGATGATGCACACAATATGAAAACTTCTCCAGAGAAATATTCTGGTACAAATTAATAGCCCATAACTATGTCGTGTAACCACACATCATGGCTGTTGTCACAGATATTTAGGGAGTCGAGACTACTTTAAAAAATGATTGAAAATCTCTCGACATCGCTGAAGGAATTGTCCGTTTCGCTCCAGAAAGCTTAGGTTGGAACCCCAGACATGACGTCATCAGAACTAATACTAAGAGAGATGGCGCTGTAAACTGTGTTTTAGAATGCAAATTGCCTGACGACGAATAATTTCGTCAAAGTCTCACAAGTAGTACTTTTGGTTTAAGATATTTGTTTTTAAACGTGGTTCAGGTGAAAATAGATAGCATTGCAAAAGAAATAATGCAACGTTGAAGAAACCTGTGTTTGGTATTTACTTTTTAAGATATGTACAGCAACTGCCCTTCAACTTTCGAATATGCGTGATAATGTAATTACCAAATCAAGCGAGTTCGTAGGTGGAACGGAAGAAACACTAATCTTATGGTTTTTCCCATTGCCCCCTCCCCCTTTCACGACATAAAATACTTCAGGAACATGAGCTATAGACGATTTGTTGTGTCAAACCTGTTGGCGGTTTTATAATGCTCTTTTTTTTTCTTTTTACCACGAAGACCTTTTTCACGATTATGTTTTCATTGACAAGCCTCCCAGGCTTCAGTTTTTCATCATTTCCTAAATACTGACTTACAATTCTCACCAGAATTTATACAAACCAAAATTTCAATACACAAACGAAGGGAACATTTTGTTACTGAGCAACTGAAGAGTTGTGACGCTATTGCCAGCCTACTATATTATCTAATGGTCAAAAACTCAGCCTATCCCGTTCTCTCTCATTCCTAAATTATGGTAGCCTGCAGGCTAGTCTGAACACCATCTCATGATGGTATTTTGTATAGTACGTGTCGAGAATCCACGATTGAATTTCTGTGTAGTGATAAAGTCCGTTCTGCTACCTGACCCAGTCCTTATACGGTGAATGAGAGTAGGTTGACCAGTTTCATCACTTCCTTACCCTTACCAGCTTCCCCTTTTACTCCAGCTAACGCTAGGATATTTCAGTCCAATTATTTGTGTGTGTAACTCCACTATCCTTTCACTCTACCTGCCGTCAGGCGTTTTTATTCATCTCCGTAGCACCTAATTGGTAGCGATTGATCGTTGTACCGTGGGGTCATGTCATCTGCCATCTGGAGTTCATTAGGAAATGGCAACGCTGCTGATAAAAAAAAACATCAATCCCTCTGTTTTGTTTACGTAATTAAAAACAAACCTCGCAGTAATTATGTTTGATTTCCTGACCATACTAACATTTGTTTCCACAAATAATTGTATAACATTAATGAGGTATGACTATAATTGTAATCATGTTTTGAATGTCGGCCATCTTTGTTTATTTCATAATGGTCACAATTACTATCCGATTAACTTGAAAATTCATAGAAAAAATCCCTTCCCCCATTTTTATTTTATTTACAAAAATACCTATGAAACAAACAAAACAAATAAGTACCATTCATTACGATATCTAATTTCCTATTTGTATTCAACTGACGTCACAAGGTCGGTTACAATAACGTATTTTTCAACAAAGACCCACTGTGTTGGATAAGAAGAGATGAAGTAGACGATATCCATGTATTTCGATCACAGACTGTGATCGAAATATATGGATATCGTCTACTTCATCTCTTCTTATCCACCACAGTGGGTCTTTGTAGAATTTTACGAATGTGTCACGACATTACTTTGTAGATAACGTATTTTGTCCAATGCAGCGACTGCTTCGTACATCAAGTAGTGCATTGCAGCAATTTTGTTTATGAATATTGTTTTAGAATATTATATCAGGGAAAGTATCACTAAGATCATTGAGCGTTGAGTCCCCAGACTGGATGTGGTGATGACACCTACGTCAAGGACAAGTAAATAAGACTTTGTACAATCAAAAGATACAAAAAAAAAAAAAATTCTGCATGATTGGGAATCATAGAAAACGGAAACATATTCATCAGTAAACAATGCCAGCTTTAAGGGACACCTACGCGAGTTGATTGTAGTTGTATGACGAATAATATATTATATCACTATTCGAGTAGCTATGAATTAAATTTTACTTGGTAAATTATTCGTATTGATTGTACCAGTTGTATAGAATACTTGTAAAATGTATCATCCACAGTGGAATTTTTTAGGATTATTGATTAAAATAATTATTTAGATTTGTACTCTTTTGGGATGTTTTGTTGGTCAAAGTGTTTGTTGCGCAGTAAATACCAGATGTGGACTTAGGATTACCTACGGAGGAAATTAAAACACTTCCTAAACCAAAACAGCATCCAGCAGGTTAGACGACAGATCAGCCCACCTTGATGACCAATCAGAATGCTCGCCTCGATCCCTTTGTCCAATCAGTGAGTTCAGTTACGGAGGTGTGGTGGTGGTGTGTGGAGAATACTTATGAACCGATTTTCTCTACTCTCTAAGATCACCCCATCTCTCCCTCTCTCACACTCACGCAGGTACACAAATAGATAGACAAATGGATAAGGTTGATATAAGAAATATATGAGACAAACAAGGAGGAAATAGAGAAAGTTTAAGCAACAAAAACACCAAAGGCTGGAGCGGATCACATATCAAGTCACCATTTTCGTATTTATGTCATTTTCCTTTTTAATGATTGCAGCCAGGTGATTTTTTCACCTTTGAAAAGATGGCGGTGATATTAGTGCATCGGTTGATGCAGTAGTCAGTCTTATGTTCAGACTCAATTGAACATTAGATTGGGGTTAGGGCGTATGCTAATTTCATCGAATAGATTTCTGTGTTGTTTTGATCACTTTGTTTTCCTGTTTGGATAAATGGTCAACTCGTTATGGACCCAAAGGTCTCCAGTTGGCACGCGTTCATGCCTTTGAAGCTATTTCAGAACCTACTTCAGCGAATTATTTTTATCACTTATAGTTTCTTAAATAAGTATTATTTGTGTAAAGAATATAGGTTTATTTTCTTTAATACTCTTACGAATTAGGATTAATTTTAGTAATATACATGTTTTTTTTTTAATAATAATTAAGTTCAAATTTGAACCGTCAGCGTATTCTCGACATATTTTGAGGAATATTTGAACGTGCAACAGACTAAGATATTTTACGTAATCATCCATGCGAGAATAAATTGAATATTCCACATGTATAAATGAGAATATCACATTTTGTGTGCAGGTATATAGTATATATTGTTACATTCTTTACATAAATATAAAATGATCGTATGTGAAACTATTTGTGCGCGGGAAAATAATTTGCTGATAATTCAAAACATGGATAATATCAAATTATATTAATTTACACGTCAAAATTGGCAAGCTTGGACATGTCAGGAAAATTTCTCATCATGCGCGTTGTCATTATCAGATATTAGATACTACAAAATTATGCACTACCTTCAATATCAACTCTTGTCACTGATCTCAAAGAAAACTGGATCTATTATACGGTCTCAAAAGGATAATCACTGAAAAATCACGGCAATTGTCTTACTGGGACCAGTTTTGCAGATATTGTTGCTTAATATAGCTATGCAGTGTATATATATGTATATATATATATATATATATATATATATATATATATATATATATATATATATATATACATATATATATATATATATGTATATATATATTGCAATGACCTCTTGCAAATAGAAACTGTTTCGTCCATTTTAACTTTAATTGGTATGGCAGACCTGGTAAACTCTAACTAGACTATATTAACAAAAAGTATGTAATAGCCTTATATATTGCAGGTTGATATATAATTAATTATGTATAGATAGATAATTACATGAAAATTTGCATTGCCCTGAATATAGTTACATTCTTTAGATGAGTATGTTTTTTTTTAATTATTGTTGGAAGTGTAGTGTTCCTTAATTCAGTCCAGTTCTGTTAATATGCGTTTTCTTTCCGGGTGACATGGAAACCAAAAACAGAAATTTCATTAACTTAGTTTGAAGATTATTTTTATAAAATAGAGAAAACATTATTTTCGAGGCAGGGTAAGTATCGTGGTATTAAAAATTAAGCCAGATTCGGTATATATAAAAAGTGTTGGCAAGACTAAACAACGTCAAATTACGTACAGAGGCATATGATGAATGTAATTAAATATGATATTATAGTCTATTTACGTGTGAAAAGTGCCTGGAATTTGTCTTTTTAACATTGACTCCTTATCTTCGCTGCCTTCACCATCACTTCGATTCGTCTTCTGTTATAACGTGTTTCTTACGCATGTTGAATCCGAAAGCACAACATAGTTCATACCAAGATCTAAGGATATAAGGTCTAACCACTTCCGACCGAATTTCGAGGGAGTTGGCGCAGCGGGCCCGTGAACGTCACCTGGCTGTTCAAAGTGGGGTTGGCAGGTCCTATGGCTGTCAGTTGAAGCTGGTGCGTCGTTCCGGAAAGACGTTGCCTTCGCTCGCACCGCTCCACGCAATTAGTTATATTCTGACAAATATTATATAAAATATATATATATAAATATATAAAATATTATAGTTCCTGTCTATATATATGAATATATAATATGATATATAATATATATACATATATATAAAATATTATAGTTCCTGTCTTCCTTGGCGTTTCACAGTTTTCTTCAGTGTTTCACAAAGAGAAAACGGACCCAGCCTAATGACGTCAGAAGCTGCGCACAATAATTCAAACGGTCTGACCTGTATATTTAGACCTTGGTTCATACAGTTACAGTACTATCACAAGCGCGAATTGTTCCAACAATATGTCGCCGATGAAAATACGGACGGACAACAATACAATGCTCGATCCAGCCTTTCTTTGAGATAATTAACTTTCATCAGTAGTTCAGAAAAGCATACCCGATTTTTATTTGTGTAATTTACTTTAGAAATAGCCAAAGTTTTATGTCATTCTAAATAAATATTGATGCTCACAAAAAAAAATGAGAACCCGTTCTAACGTTTGTGAACTTATATGTGTATAAAGAAAATTATAAAAAATCTTTACAATTATTTCCGTAACCAAACCTTATTCCACGTCAGAACCAAGGGTCATGTAGTATTGCCATATACAGTATTATTATGATAGATTTCTTTTCTGAAAAAGGAAAGGCATTGAAAATACAGCGCTAAATCAAAAGTACATTAAAACATGAAGCCCTAGAGTAGAACTGTCGTGGGTAAATATGACAATACTCAAACACGAACAAAAATTCTTAACATTACAAATGATTCATTACGTCATTATGCATTAAAGTGTTGGACTAATGTCATGAACTCTAAATCCTTGGTACACACTAGAATTGTTGACCTTTTCATGGCCGTGATATTCTTTTCGTTTCTCCATTTTCTTTGATTGACTTCCCTCCATGGTAAACAAAAATGCTTTTCCTTGAATTTGGATATTTTGAGTCCCTGACAGCTGCACAGCTTGTCATCTGTTTAATTTTCTCCAGCTCTATTTCACCGTTATGGTTCTCTTAACCTGTCCTTATACTTGATAGTGAATTGTGTACATTTTAACGTGGAAGTTCGGTTAGGATGAGTGGACGCTATATTAATTAAATTCTTGTTGTGGGTCAAACGGTTTCGTTTCTTTTTCCTCCTCTCTCTTTCTCTTCATTACTTTGGTTGATGTTTTTAATATGTTCTTCCTCAAACAATTTTTTTCCTCCTTTTATCTCGATTTATATATATATATATATATATATATATATATATATATATATATATATATATATATACATACATACACATATACCAAGGCTTTTTCCCCCTTACAAGGGAGGTAGCCAAAAAGGAAAAGGTATAAAATCATTCCCACCCATTCCATCCCTGAATACACTCCACACCCCTCCACCCTCCCTCTTATATTAACACCTCCTGGATGACGGGTCATCCCTGCACCTTGTCCACTGCCCTGGGTCAGAAGCAGTGTCGCAAGATACAGCACATCCACAGCAAGGCCGCTTCATTAAATCGGCGACCCCCTCTCTCCGTCCCCCCATGCATAAAAGGAGAAGACGGGGAGAAATCCCTTCGGGCTGCGTCAAATTTTGCTCACACATACTACCTCACCCCCCCATCCCCCCGCCCATTCCACCTCATGCATCACAATATCTTCCATATACAACCATTCTCCATTCACCCCTGTCTTCTGTCCTCTCCCGTCCTTCCTCAACAGACATTCCCCTCTTCCCCAAAGCCCCCTTCACCCCATCCATCCACCTCATCCTAGGACGTCCCCTCATGTTCACTCCCTCCACATCTGCCTTCCATACCTCTTTTACTAGTCTTTCTTCACTCATTCTTTCCATGTGTCCAAACCATCCTAATACTCTTTCATCAACCCTATCTCCCAGCTCCCTTTCCATTCCCGTTCTTCTCCTCACTTCCTCATTTCTCACTCTATCTAGCCTAGTAACCCCCATCATACATCTCAGACACCTCATCTCAAACACATTCAAACTCCTTATATCTTCTTCTCTTATGTTCCATGTTTCTGCCCCATACAGTGCTGTTGGCACAAGCACTCCCCAAATGTCTATTCCTCATTACACTCTTCAATCCACCAAGGCATTTACTCGCTTCTCTCAATCTACATTCTACCTCCACCTTCACTCCACCTTTTCCTGCCACATTTGCACCCAAGTATCTAAAACTATCCACTCCCTCCAGTCGCTCTCCCTTAATGCTCACTTCCAGTCTACTGCCACTTTCACCCCTTGTACAACTCATCACCTTACTTTTACCCACATTTATATTTAGCCTTCTTCTATCACATACTCTCCCAAAGTCTGTCAACAACTTCCTCAGTCCCTCCTCCGATCCTGCCACAAGCGCAATGTCGTCCGCAAACAACAGGTGGCTCACCTCCCACTTTTCTCCATTTTCTTTATTTTCTCCAGGGCAACATAACGCATCCTTGACGAAGTCCCACCTTTACCTCAACCCACTCATTCTCTATTTCTAATCCTGACACAAGCTCTACTACTCTCATAAAAACTCTTGACAGCTCCCAAAAGCTTTCCTCCTATCCCATATATCTGCATAACCTCCCACAGTGCCTTTCTGTCTACCCTATCGTAAGCCTTTTCCAGATCCATAAAAGCCCAAAAAAACATCCTTCCCCTTTCCTATAGCTTTCTCACATATCTGTCTTACCACAAAAATCTGATCTACACAACCTCTACCCGTCCTAAATCCACACTGTTCCTCACCAATTACTCCCTCTGTTCCTCTCCTAATCCTCTCAATCAAGACCCTCTCATAAGCCTTCCCAACTACACTTAACAAGCTAATCCCTCTGAAACTACTACATTCACACTTGTCCCCTTTTCCCTTGTAAAGTGGAACTATACAGGCACTCCTCCAGTCCTCCGGCACTCTACCCTCTCTCCAGCAAACATTAAATAACCTCACCAGCCAGTCCACCATCACTGCATCTCCTTTTTTTAGACATTCTGCATGGCATCCATCCAGACCAGGTGCCTTACCTGCTTTCATCATCTTAACAATTTTCCTTACTCGTTTTCTCTTCCTATTCTTCTCTTATGCCTCTCTCCACACAAAACGGACTCGCTTCTCTACATTATACGAGAGAGTGGGAGAGAAGGAGGAAGAGGCTGAGTAGAGGAGAAAAGGGGGAGGGGTGGATGAGTAAAAGGAGGACGAAAACCCACCTACAAACGATAGCTTGTCAAACGCTTTTTACAATAACAAAACTAGAATTTTACCTGTTTTTCAAATCAAGTTGATCTGTTTTGTCTATCTAAAAAAAATCACAAACAGAACTAGTGAAAAATAGTCAAATTTTAATCTTATGATTACAAGTGTTCGTCAAATAGTCTTAGAATTACGGCCCTCAGTCGACATGACGTCATGATGATCACGATTCGACGTCAGAAGATCAAACGGTTTTGATTGGTCGGCTTCTTACGTGCTACTTCTTCATGAAGTCACATCGTCATTATTCCTTTATTTCACTCTCATTTTGGGCAGGTGGTACATATTTCTTCAATATATGCTGTAGGTTGATGTCATTATGTATAATAGTGCTTCACAAAGTGGCCAAAGATCGTGATAATAAAATAAAAAGACGTATTACAATTGGTTGGAAAGTGTTTGGTAAGTACTGTATAATAATATCCTGAGAGGCTCTCTACCTTTATGTTTGAAACGTAATGTTTACAATCAATGCATTCTACCCGCAATAATCTATGGGTGTGAAACTTGGAAACTGACGAAGGCTATGGAAACAAAACTAAGGACTGCACAGAGGAGAATGGAGAGATCAATGATATGAATAACGCCGAGAGACCGAAAGAGAGCAACTTGGGTGAGGGAGTAGACTAGAGTGAAAAATGTTGTGGAGGCGGTTAAAGAGAGGAAGTGGAATTGGACAGGTAAGTTAGTACGAACGACTGATGAGCGATGGAGCAAGTATGCTACTGAGTGGACGCCGTGAGATGGGAAGCGTGGAAGAGGGAGACCAGACAGAAGGTGGAGAGACGAGATCGAGAGGTTTGCAGGAGTGACGTGGCAGAGGTTGGCGCGGTCGTGTGAATCATGGAATGTTATGAATGAGGCCTTTGTTCAGCAGTGGACTCAGGATGGCTAATTTGATTGATTTATTGTACATAATAAATCATGAGCGGCTTCAACATTCCACCACATTTGGACAAATTGTATGTTGATGTAATAGCAAAGTCGAAGATATGATTTTTTTTATTAAAAAAAATCCTAGTATTTCGTTTTAAAGAACTTTATAGAATAATTTCTCATGAGATCTCGACATTTTGAGAATTCCATGATCGACCAAGCACCAAATAAAGACAAGGAACTTACCAAAACATGACATAACCATTAAACAAATAAATACTAAATTAGTGACGCCTTTCCAATTATATTTCTTGTATATCTATAGAATGTCCTAGCCTGTTTGACGTCATGGATGTAGGAAATATAATCTGAATTTTTCTAAGGACATAGTTTTCTGTGACACTTGTTATACTACCAGATATAACGTTAGAAACAGAAAATGGAGTTGGGGGGAGGCTGTGGAAGAAAGAAAATGAACTACAGAAGGAGTGACCATAAAAATGTGGGAAGAGGATTCTGATACATACAATGATTTCGGCAATCGGTATTTTCTGTAGAGTATATCTACCACATAATTTACCTCAGTAATTTATCATCAGTTAAATCAGGTTTCTGTTGCATGATCCTTGCGTCATTATCCTAAAGATTGATATGGTCGTAAATCCTGGAGAATGGGGGCGGGGTTGAATACTTCCATATACATTTATGTAGTATATTGAAGAAAGGGTAAGATATTTCATCAATATCCTCGATATTGCTGGGTTATAATTGGACAAGAGAGTGTTACGTAGGATAAATACATTTACATGGGAGTGGAATCCCCCCTCCCCCCTCTGGTGGATCTAAAATAATTAGGTAAATAAATAAATTTCTTGATATTCTTCACTGTCGACCCCCCTCTCTCTCTCCCACTCTCTCTCTTTTTTCCCTCTCGCTAATTCCCCTCTATATTCTATCTCTTTCACAACTACAAATAGTATTTTATCATATTTTCCACTAGGGAGTCAAACAAGTGCAAAGCCAGAAAATTGAAAGGAATGTTATTTTCGATACCTATTAAGTCATGATATAATATTTTCCAAGTCACCATTATATCGGTATATTTGATTTTTCTCATAAGAGATGCTCTTGATTGAATACCAATCTACATAGGCGTTATGAGCAACCATACCCCTCCATTCATCAATTGAAAGATAATAATATTTATCATTATCAACCTTGCGTTTCACTCAAAGCCATTATGGAGGGACTGTCTAATTTTGTTTTATTATTATTGTGAAAAAAAAACTGACCAAAACGGGAATTTGGGTTAAACGCATGAAAAAAAGTTTTAGCAATTTTTTCACAAAGTTTCAGTGGGATGCATGCATTCACCATGATCTTAGACCACGTGTTGGACTCGTGATCGACAGTTATTAACCTCCCTGATGAAAGCTCAGAGCTCGTATGACCGATCCATGGGTAATAGTGTGACCTTACACGCACACACACACCACAACTCTCCGTCCACGAGAGTTGGAGTAACAACCCACAGCATAGAGGTAGAGTCCGTACGTAGAGTAGGAAGGAGTAGGCCTGGCTTTGATCCTGTGAGCGAGTGTTCTTCTTTGAACAAAGCGAAGCTAAACTAAAACCAAATAGACGACCATTTGTAGCCCTCCCTTCACTTTTCTTCATCTTCTTTCTTCTCCTTGGTCTTCTATACTTCTTCCCTTTCTTCTTCTTATTATTATTCTCCTTCTTCTTCTTCTTCTTATTATTATTATTATCCTTCTTCTTCTTTCTTATTTTCTTCTTCTTCTTCTTCTTCTTCTTCTTCTTCTTCTTATTATTATTATTATTATTATTATTATTATTATTATTCTATTCCTTCTCCTCTCTTTTTCACCACGGGAATCTGAAAAACAGTTGTACACCCCGCACCCACCAAACAATACCATTTCTACCACCAGGTTTTACAAAACAAAGGATTACAAAGGAGGAGCATGCCGACAGGAGTCCTTTTGTTCCATAACTATAAAAAAGATAGGTCGGATGCAAAAATAGAAAATGATAATAATAAATACACAAAAATTATAGTAATATATGACATAAGTAAATAAATGTGTAAAGTGAAATACTAAACACTCATCCAAATATCTAACTGCCGCCTTGGTCTTAATGTCGACAAATTCACTTTCCGTCCATAGTCCGTAATGTAGGAGTAAGTATACATCAATCTTCTATAATCAAATATTGGTAGGTTATGTCAAACGCGAGCCAGTCAAAAATGATGTTATATAAGAAGTGCAGTGAAGACACTGTAGTTAGTTAGAGGGTAGGATAGTAGTGGTGGGCAGCTACCGGTAAAGTTACCGGTTTTATCGGTAACAACCTTGACGGTAGCTTACCGGCAAAAATTCTGCTACCGCTAAAGCTCCGTTAATCGATAACTCGATGGGCTATACCATAACACTCAGAGAGCGGTAAGCACGTCTCGGCTTGCTGGTACCGAGTAACGGTACTGACGGGCCCAGTGTCCCGCTAATTTTAACGGTTAAACTTTTACCATTAAACAAGTATATACCGCTAAGGTCTCGATAAATTTTTTTACCATTAAAACCGTTTTTTCGGCACTTTTGTTAATTTCTCAATAGAATTACTGTTATTTCTGTGATCAGCATACGAAACAATATTCATTGTGAAAGTTTCATCGAAAAATTCCGCGTGCCGCCAAACGAAGACCCATATATATATATATATATTATATATATATATATTATATATATATATATATATATATATATATATATATATATATATATATATACAGTATATATACATATATGCTTAAGTGATGAAAATGCCAATATGCTTATGTTTCTAAATAAGAATATGAACTAATTTGTACGAAAAAATAATTGAGGAAATAAATAACAAACATGCTGACAATGAAATCTAATATATCCTTGAGTATTCACCTTGGTCTTTGGATCACGTGCTGGGCTAATTTGTATGAAATAAGTATTAAAACAAGGGAGCATAAAACAGTTTTTAGGAAAACATTTATTACAAATTAGTCAGGTTAGGTTAGGTTAGTTTTTAGGAAAACATTTATTACAAATTAGTCAAAGCTCATTATGTGTGTATGTGTGTGTATTAACAAAACTCCCACTCCCACATGCACCCTCCAAACATGAACCCATGCATGCAGACACACGCGGATGAAAGTTTACACACCACACCCACCCTCAGACATCCTCCATTCACTCACTCGCGCGGTATATAGCATACTATAGTAGCACCAATTAAAGTATGACTTTTTCCCTTTACAATGACATAACAATAAAAATAATATGTAAAATAGAACCAGAGATATAGCTTATTAAAGGACAAAAACATTGATTTTTCGAACTCGACTCGAACTTGGGACGTCACTACCACCTCACGAATCTTTTACCGGTAAACTGCCGGTAATTTCGGTAATGGTAATGTTGTTCACCGGTAATTCCGGTATTTGCCCGGCACTACAGGATAGATAGGGTGGAGAGAGAGAGAGGGAGTGAGTGAGTGGGGGTTTAGGGGTTTAGTCGAAGGAAAGAGTGAAATGGAAGGTAATAAGAGTTATGAAAGATGTGGGATAGTTAGTTAGGGCAGGATAGATAAGATGGGGGTGATGGGTAGGGGGGATTTGGGGGGTTTAGTGGAAGGAAAGAAGGAAATGGAAGGAAGTAAATTATGATAGATGTGGGAGAGGAGAATAGATAAGATGGGGGAGAGGGAGGGAGGAGGGATTGGTGTGGAAGAATAGGGCAGGATAAATAAGATGGGGGAGAGGGTGGGAGGAGGGATTTGGGGGTCAAGTGGAAGGATAGAGTGAAATGGAATGAAGTAAGAGTTATGATAGATGTGAGGCAGACCCATTTGCGCTGTTAGTTTCTAGTCTTTAAAACTCTTTATATATATAGAGGGGCAAGATAGATAAGATGGGGAGAGGGAGGGAGGGGGGATTTGTGGAAGGATAGAGTGAAATGGAAGGAAGTAAGACTTGTGATAAAGAATACGTGTTTATATGAATTATTTCAACGAGTTATTCAGTTTGTTCAATAAATTGTTTTTTCTAGATTTTAACTTTTATTTTTATATTGTATGTTTTTTTTTTATTAATGCAGACTTGAATGTCATATTGAAATACTGTTTTTTCATGTGATATAACAGATTTATAAGGCCTGATTATGTTATTATGGGTAAAATTTGCAGAAATTGGTTTGCCACTTCGTTTATACGTAAAAACATTGGCACACACACACACAATATATATATATATATATATATATATATATATATATACATATATATATATATATATATATATATATATATATATTAATCGAATGCTCTTATGTGTTCTTTACAGAAGTGGTCCAGGCAGGATGAACGGGGCCCTGGTAGACGGGCTCGAATCGGCTTCGCTCGTGCGTCACGGAACGACGGGCGGGCGGAACTACACCTACGAAGCGGGCATGATGCGAGAGGGGACTGGGGGGATGGGGGGTGGGAAGGGCCTCGGCAGCGGGGTCAATGGAGGGGGACCTGGAGGAGGACCTGGTGTCGGAGGAGGGGAATCGGGGGGAGTGAAAGGCGGGGGTGGGTCGACAGGTTACAAGTATGGAGGATCTGGTGGTGGTGTTAGTATGGATGGAGGGGAAGAATTGGACTACGTTGAAAGCGACGTTCCTTTGCTGTCGCAGTTTCATGAAGATGCCATTCAACAGGTGAGTGAGTCGCCTTCCCTTTCTGTTAATTTCAATTTTGATGGCTTTGTCTTTTTATACATGTGTTGCTAATCCGTTGGTTTGCAATTCTTAAGTTGCAATGAACTTCACGTTTTCATAAATCCTTCGATTTATCATTAGTAATATTTTTCTTGGTGATGTGTGCATTTCCTAGAAATATTCGTACTGTTATGATTTCTTTCACTGATGAATTTCCCACAAAAAAAAAAAAAAATTCTCGAATATTTTTTATAAACAGTCTCAGGCATTCACGTATAAAAGTATAAGTGAGATTATGACATAACAACAATAACAATAATTTTACTGAAATGCAAAACTGTTTACAAACACAAAACTCTCTCAACCGCTAGGCTTGTTCTCTTGAAATTTTTCTTCACCATTACAGCCACACTGCCACAGTACTATTTTTCACATATTACCTGGATATCATGCAGTGCATTTTTCTTGTGTCAATGAATATATGTACTCTGGTTGCAGTATCAAAGACAAGTGAAAAAATAGTAAGAAATGGACATTAAAATTGGGGAGAGTTTTGGATAACCGACATCCTGTTTCCCGCGTACCCGCTCTCTCCTCTCCTCCTCCACTCCTGCAGGCTGGTACTGGGGCCTTTCAACGGATGCTCTTGGCAGTGGTGGGGCTGGGACTCGCCGCTGACACCATCGAGCTATTCGTTGTAGCTTATGTCATCCCATCGGCTGAGGTCGAGCTCTGTATGTCGGGGAAAGACAAAGGATGGCTAGGTGAGCTTTGGTTATTCGTTAATAAATGTATTTATGTAATTACATGCACTTTTCCTTATTTATTTATTTGTTTAATTATTTATTTATTCATATGAAATGGTTTCATCCCCCGTCGTGGCGTGTGCACAGCTGCCATCACCTTTATTGGAATGATGATCGGGGCCGTTATCTGGGGCAGCCTGAGCGACAACGTGGGTCGACGCCGCGCCCTCCTCTCCGCCCTCTTCGTCAACGCCCTCTTCGGGATCCTGACGGCGTTCATGCCGACCTACGGAATCTTCCTCACCACAAGACTCTGTTCCGGCATTGGGTAGGCGTGATGTACCGTCTTTGTATCTCGCTGCGTGCGTATGTGTGTGTGTGTGTGTGTACATGGTATTTACCTAGCTGTATTCTATGAGAAGGGGAGCTATGCTCGTGGTGTCCCGTCTTTGTATCTCGCTGTGTGTGTGTGTGTGTGTGTGTTACCTTGCATTTAGCTCGTTGTATTCTACGGGAAGGGAAGCTATGCTCGTAGTGTCCCGTCTTTGTGTCTCGCTGTGTGTGTTTACTTAGTATTTACCTAGTTGTATTCTACGGGAAGGGGAGCTATGCTCGTGGTGTCCCGTCTTTGTATCTGGCAACATCTAGTTTGTTCTTAAATTCATGTATGGTGTTTGCAGGAACTATTGTTTCGTCCAATTTGTTCCTGACATCCGTGTGTGTGTATTTACCTCGTTATAGTATAATACAGCAAAGGATTAACGTTCGTGAAGTAATGTTTCTTGCTCTCCAATTTAGTGTGTTTAACTCCAAATCCATGTGTGTGTGTGTGTGTGTGCATGGGCGCGTGTGTATATACCTACTTCATTACATTTACCCTATTATAGTATACAGGATAGCAACGCTTTTGTGACTTTACTCTCCAGTTCACCACACCTAACCTCAAATACATGTGTGTGTGTGTGTGTGTGCGTGTATCCGCGCACTAACTGCATTTATATTTCCATGCAAAGTAGACCACTCGGAAAAAAAACTAACGAAGGAGAGCGCTTTCGTATATTACATCCTCAACTGTGTCATCAAAGTCTCACCCTTCCCCTGTGCTTCCTTTGCAACTCGACGCTCCTCTCCGACGTCCACCTTCGCAGCATCGGCGGCAGCATCCCCATCGTCTTCGCGTACTACTGCGAGTTCGTGACGAGGGCGGAGCGCGGGCGTCACCTCTCGTGGCTTCTGGTCTTCTGGGCCATCGGCGGGGTCTTCACGGCACTCATGGCCTGGATCATCATACCGAGAACAGGTGAGGGGCGACGAAACGGAAAAAAAAATCATAACACGTTGATTCATGTCTATATATCTGCCGCCTTATGCGTCTGTGCGCGCGTGCATGTCTGTTTGTTTGTGTGTTCGTGTGTGATTCACCTTGGTCTTGGATCACGTGCTGGACTTGTGATCAACAGCTATTTCCCTCCCGGAAGAGAAATCAGAGCTCATGTCTAGTCCCATCTATGGGTAATGATGTAACTTTGGACACACACACACAAGTCCTTGCCCACCACAGTTGGAGTGCCGGCTCGCAATGCTACAATGCTGAAATTATTTCGTTCTTGGACTGAACTCAGATCACTTAAATAGCAGTCGAGAACGGTGCCATTTAACCACCCTGTGTGTGTGTGTGTGTGTGTGTGTGTGTGTGTGTGTGTGTGCCTGTTGACCGGCTTCTCGGAAGAACACCCGAGTTCGGCGATCGTAGCTGAAGGTCCTCCTCGATCTCGTTGTAGGCATCACAGTGATCCTCGACGAGCAGCACCACTTCAGTTCGTGGCGTGTCTTCTTGGTGGTGTGTTCCCTGCCCTCCTTCCTCGCTGTCGTGGGCCTCTATTTCCTCCCAGAATCGCCGAGGTTCCTGCTGGAACAAGGTCGTGACGTCGAAGCCATCATGGTGTACAAGGTTAGTGACGTCACTGGACGTCGGGCACAAAGTCACTCCCCCACCCCCACCCGGGGGCGGGGGGGCTACGTTCACTCTAAGCCAGTGTTTCTCAACCTTTTCACCCTTGCGGAACCTTTAGAATAAATTGCACGATGTCTCAAGGAACCCCTGAGAGATATAAAAATATGTAAATATATACCATACATTTGTAATTTGGTTACTATCGAAATAACAGGATAGATGAGGTAGTTAATTACTACATCATGGGAAGATGTTACCATCCGTCCGAGAAAATTTATTTCTGAATTATTTTAACAACATTTAGAGTACAAGATGGATAAGATGTGGGAGAGGGCGGGAGGGGGGATTTAGTGAATGGAAACATTCATTTGGAAGGAAGGCATGGATGTAAGAAGTGTGGGTATGAATTACTTATCTATAGTTTAGTTGTTGTTTTTTAAGGCTGTTGACATGTAATACAGTTACATCATTACAAATTCAATGGGCACTTAAAATATAAATTCTATACAATCAATATTTTAAAACTTTTTGCATTTTATACAATAATGTTACACTCAGATGCTTTTTACCTTATAAGGGACATCCTAATATGTGATAATATTATTTACAATATATAATTTTATTAATATGGACATATATAATTGTTTGACCAAGATTAGTAATTTTATTATACAACAATGATATATGCGTGAAGGGGGAACTGCAGTAATGGCGTGTTGCCACACAGGATGACGTCTATATGACATTATTACAATAACCGATAATATGTTGTGCATGTTTAATTATATATTACGTATATGAAATTAAATAAAAATGACAGTCATTACAGAACTTATTCTCCCAGTTGTCGTCTTAACCGCTCAGCGTGTCGTCTCACCACCAGAAAATCTTCAAATGGAACAACGCTGGCAACCCTGGCGCTGAATACCAACTGACTGAGCTCGAACTTCCTTCTGGCGCCCACAGACCTCTACACTCCACGCCTCCGCAGGGCATAGCCAAGAACTTCCTGAGTGACCTTTCTTACGGACTTGACCAGGTCAGCAGAGGTTAATCTTTGACCCGTTGGATCATTCTTATGCCTTGTTTACTCTCCATAATGTTCTCTGCTTTTTTGTATGGGTTAATCAGTAGATATGTTATAGACTACCAGAACATCATCAGCATACATTGCAAGATTCTTCTGGGTCATTCTTGGCTAAATTGTGACAGCTGACTGACTTTTAACACTAATTTACCTAACTTCCCGGAGTCAGTGTTCATTGTTCAAAACTTATGGAATAATTATAGAGCAATACCCTCCCTCGTGCCCTGTCGGCGTGGTGGGCAAAAACGGGACACGTAACACCAGACAAGTGAAATGTGGCGCACAGGCAGACCGACAAGGAGTGGATGTTGTATTTGACCTAACCTACCCTCTCCTAACCAAACCTAACCTATCCCCTCCTAACCAAGCCTAACCTATCCCCTCCTAACCAAACTTTACTTAACATACCCCATCTTCTCCTAAACTAACCTAATCTAACTTAAATTTACAAAACTTAACCTAACCAAGCCAAATCTATCCTAACCTAACCGAAAGAGAGCAAGTTGGGTGAGAGAGCAGACTAGAGTGAAAAATGTTGTGGAGGCAGTAAAAGAGAGGAAACTGAATTGGGCAGGTAAGTTAGTGCGAGCGACTGATGAGCGATGGAGCAAGTGTGTTACTGAGTGGACGCCGGGAGATGGGAAGCGTGGAAGAGGGAGACCAGACAGAAGGGGGAGAGACGAGATCGAGAAGTTTGCAGGAGTAACGTGGTATATGTTGGCGCTGTCGTGTGAATCGTGGAATGCTATGAAGGAGGCCTTTGTTCAACAGTGGACTCAGGATGGCTGATTTGATTGATTGATTGAACCTGTTTGGAAGGACGCTGTACGATAAGTTGGGTTCTATGTGTATGCACTTTGCCAGCACTTGTACACTGGCGCTACTGTGGCTCGGGACGAGAGTAAAATTATGTGGTAAAACGGTGTGAATGGTTCGGAGCAAACACCATTATAATGACCAATTTACGATTTTCGGAATTCCCGCTGGTTTGTGAAGTTGATAGGACGTGTGTGTATAAATATGATATTGCGAATAAGTCATCATTGACCAATATCAACAAGTCAAGTGGCGAGTAGTATGTCTACCTGGACAGGCACAGGCCTTTGCATATGAAACCGTATTTCATTATGGAAGGAGCAAAGGGCATTGTTTTTATGAAGACAGACGAGAGCCTGCTGCTACTGGGAACTCTCTTTCAGTGATAGTTCCCAAGTTACAGTCTGATTGTGCCCTTTCAGCCTTGAAGACAGGTCTCACTATTTATTTTATTTCTTTTTTATTCATCTATTTTATTTTTATTTTAATCTATTTATTTCATTTCTTATTTTATTCATTAATTTTATTTTCTATCTTATTTATTTATTTTGTTCATTTATTTAACTTTTATTTTATTTATTTATTTTATTTGTTATTACTTATATTATTATAATATTTATTTATTCATGTAATTATTTATCATTATTATAATTTTTTCGCATCCGACCTAGTTATGGACCAAAAGGTCTCCTGTTGGCATGCTCCTCCTTTGTAATTCGACTCGATTTCCACATTTGCACAACAACTTTGTCTCCCAATAACCATAGCATTCATTTTACCGAGGAGGCTTCCCGAGCGATTTGAATTTAACGGTATTCAACGACTTCTAACACTGTATTACCTCAAAATACATAACCATCGACAAATGAAAATACAACATATATAACACACACATAACCCATGTTTTACTCGGTCACGATAGAATAAATTAGTTAAAAACACTCGTGGAAAAATTAACGCATTCGTGCCAGTTCCACACATCTCACGCCGTTTACTGTATATTGCCCCAACCCTGTGCTCCTCCCATAGCAAAACACATCTTCACATGCCCAGGTCCATCTACCGTAGTTCACGCCCGTCCACACGTCCTCTACTCGGCACCAACCACTTATTGACTGCTATTGATATTGATCAATGATGATTCATTCGTCATATCGATATAACATCTATACACACAATATATCGACTTCATAAAATAATGAAAAATCCGAAAGTGATAAGGTAAACTGGTCATTGTGATTGTGCTTACTCCGAACCATGTACACCGTTTCATGAACGTGTAAACAAAGACACAGGCGCCTTGTCACGTACGCCCTTGTCGTCACGGGCCACTGTCCCGTGAGTGTACCTGTTATAAGTGCTGGCGACGGTGCTGGTACACCACGCCACATTTCACCTCTGCCGGGCGTAACGCTTTTGTCTGCTGCACAGGGAAAGTCCCTGATGGTTTTAAAGGGGAAGAGACCATGAGCCTCCCGAAGGATTAGCGATCTCTGGATATACATCTGTGGTCGACCTGTCCACTAGGGAGGTCAACTGTTCACGTTCCCTTACCCACCAGTCAGGCGCCGAAGAAGGGACACGAGGGTGGAGCTTAGCTATCAGAATGATTTGATCTTAGCATAACACACAGTGTAACAAGATGTATCTTCTCCCCCCCCCAACCCCCAACCCCCTGTGCTTAACCTTCTGGGTTGTACATTTTTGGAACTTCTCGGTGTGCACCTTCTTCTACTTGCACCCACGTTGGTGCCGTCGCTGGCCCCTGCTGCTCCTCCTCCCGGCCAACCCGCAGTTTTGGGGACTGTTTTTCCAGCTGTTCTTGCCACCACAGATGCACACGACTATTATCCTCCTCGTTGTCTGGTTTACTATTGCATTTGGGTAAGGTTGGTCGGATAGAAGTATGCTGTGAATGGCGTCTTTGCTCACCGACTTGCATTTTCTGTCTTAGCTTGTGTCCCCTGTTATCCCCAAAATTATCTCGTGTGCATGATGTCGCACCAACCTGTGTGATATAGTTATTAAACATACCTTTCTGGAGTAGATTTTCCGATACTTGTAGTTCCAAAACGACAGCGTAACAGCGTTTAGAGTATCAGTTTTGTTTTCTTAGCGTGTTGGTCTGGGAGCCTTGGTTCTCTAGAGCATTTCACCCTTTTTAAAACTTTTTTTTTTTTTATCTCTGGGTATTGCCAAATTTATTTAAGTTTAGACAATACTTCTGTGCTCATGTACGTCCAAAAGATTAGCCAAAGGTGTATCGAAGGAATGAAAATAAAGTTAAGATGGGAGAGATTTGCAAATGTCTTTGTGGAAGAAGTCTGGGCAGTTGACATTTTAAGAAAGGCGTGGCGAAGGAGAGAACATAACTACAGATTTGAAAAATACACAAGCAAATAAAAACCACGACCATTATCATGCGCACACAAAAAAATGCAAAATATATTGCTCCTAACACTCGTTTGAAAATCAAGACACAAAAGTATGCATAGGAATTTAGAGGGTATTAATCCTAATAGCAAATCATAAAGCGTGTAGTTGCTTCGAGATCCACCAGTAGATTCTTTGGGTATACTTACCCTTTCTTAGCAGGGCTGAGGCTTCTTCCTTCTCCTCTTGCATCATAAGCCCCTATTCAGATTCTCTAGACTTAGACATTTGAGAATCTATGCATGCGAGGTAATTAAAAACAACACGGTTTTCGCACTGTGATTTAGAGGGAGATCCCGCTCAAATGCTGGTGAAGTCTTCCGCTTGGCCCATTGAAGACTACACCAAAGCCAGGAGACTCGAATCTGCTGGTCACTGCTGGAAATCGAAGAGAAGTGTGAGATTCGAACCCACAACTAAGCGAGTTCGAGACCAGCATGCTTCTGATTGGCAATGGTGACTCCACGGGAAGAACTCACTCATCTTGTCCCCGATCAAGAAGTCTCATTATCCTTGTCAGGAATAGAAGATGGCCTATAATGTTAATGGAATGAATAATAGGTTCCATGTAGCCATACAGCGTCCTCCCCTACCAAGCCAAGATCTCTAGACCAAAAGGAAAAGCCATGTTGCCTTGTAGAACGAATAGAACAGTTCTGAAGCAGCTAAAGAGAAGAAAAGTCCCCCTCTCCGTTGTTAGATTATTGCAAAGGAACGGGAAATTTCTACGTAGACAACGGACAGTGAAAATTTATGATATAGGATCAGATTAAGGAATTAGTGGGTGGGTGTAGGCCAAGACGCTTTCGAAGATTTCTTCCTTTCTCTCCCTCCTCCTCCTTCTTTCCCTTCGCTCCTGTTTTCCACTTTTAGTCTTCAACCTCTTCTTTTTTTTATAATTCAAGTACTTAGTAATCTGACAATTCTGCACACACTTCCTCATTTTACTTAGATTCCGATCACTTTCTCTCCACCAACAAGCATGTGTCGGTTATGAGATTCTGTTAATTTTTGTTCATGCATGTGTGTGAATCACCCATTATTCTAAGTCAGCATTAAGCTGTCTGTTCTTGCACGGTTGTGATATTGTCATTTACTCCACTTTTATTTTTACCCAAAGTTGCATGTCATTCCCCCATGCTTTGATATATGTTTCACAAGAGATGCACAATTGATATCCTTGATCCTCTGACACCCATCCTTTCCAGATCCTTGTTCATTTTCGGCTAGAATTTCCTCTCTTTCGACTTCCTCATGTCACACGGCGCAAACACACATGCCACCGCTTTCTCTATTCCGTTCGCTTTGGTTTTCGCTCTTACAATAATTGAAAATCTTCCTACTTGGGCAGGGCGCCTTCCTATGCTGCTCGACTGGCTGCTAATGTTGCCATAAAGTGGGTCTCGCTTTTCTCAGGCCCGCCGAGACGCAACAATTCTAGTAATCAAAGAAGTCCATTTAACAACTTGGAGGGAATGACGTACTTTCTTATTTTAAAAGAAAAAATGGGGTTATCTTAGCATGAAAAATCGTCAATACGAATAGACCTTGTAACAATAAAATTTGTATATTATGAGCCAACTGAACTTATTACTACTATTTATTTTATTTTATTATTACCGGTTTGATAGATTTTCATGATATTATCCAGGATACCAAACTTAGAAACTCATCAGAATGGCAGAACAATTAGCCATCAAAAAAGTTTCATAGTGTCATTTTACCATTGCACGATAATGGATACAATAACAACTTGCCATAATTGTTGCCAGATGTACGATGTCACTAAATTGGTCATGTTCGTGGCGTTCTCACAGGCCGATTGGCTCATAGTCAAGTAACTTGCATTTTTTTTTTTCCCTGTCGTGCATGCCATCCTCTTGCTATTCCCTACAACTTATTGCCAAAACATAGTAATGCTACTACTATTACCTCGTGTTCCCTTGTGTCTTGTTCTTAAGAAACACCCTTATATGAGTGGAAACCCCTGTAAGCTTCTTCCTAGACATACACTTTTGAAAAATAGTCGAAACTTTCTGAAATTTTGTTTGAACCCTTTCGTTGCCTCCTGCGAATATAGTATTTATTTTATCAGCTAGAAGGTTTTCTTCGGTTCTTAGAAATCTTCTATGCAACGAAAGGGCTAAGAATGTGCTTTATGTAAATTTGATTATTTTGAAATTAACGGATTCTTGCAAGCCTGCCGTTCGATCTTGTTAAGTTTGATTTACATGGAAGTCGATAAATAATAGGAAGTGATCGAACATTTTTTATCAATTAAACCGTTTCTTTTCAGCTTCTATGGACTTTCCGTTTGGTTTCCGGAGTACATCAAACTGTTGCAGAGTGAGGAGTACAAGAAACATGAAAAAGTAATAGACTGTAAGTGTTTCGCCACAATTTCAAGTTCAACGGCCAGTAGGTTGCGGGTGTCTCAATATTATTGGCCGACGTGATGTCATCAGTAGAAGTAGTTTGTTGTTGATAGCTGGACTTTTAAAGTACTATATGCACACGAACGCACACACTACAATTAGAATCATGAAAGGAATGGAAATCCTTGATAGGAATTATTTAAAAATTACAATGGAAAAACAAGAGGTCATGAAAAGAAACTCAAAAAGGATAACTGTAGAAGAGATCGGAAAAAGAATAGCTTCCCACACAGAGTGCTGGAGATTTGGAATAACTTAGACAAAGAAACAGTGTGTGCAAATACTATTCAAAATTGTAAGAAAAAACTTGATGCTGAAAGATACAAAGACGGGTTACCACGAGCATAGCTCCCTTCCCGTGTAATACAACTAGGTAAACACACAAACACACACACACACACACACGCAGAGGAAAAGAAAGGTGGGAGGAAAGGTGAGTCAGGTACAGAGGAAAAATGAGGGCAAACAGATATTGATGGAAATGAAAATGGTAAGGACAGAGTACTTCAGGGATTTGTTAAATGTGGATAAAGTAGAAGAGAGATTGAATGTGGTAGTGGGAGATGACGTGAAAAGGACGGTGGCAAGAGAAAATGATAGGCCTATAAAGGTAAGGAGTATGTAAGGGACCTATTTGAGGACGACAGACAAGAAGGAGAAGAGGAAAATTATAGGTATCTAGATGGGGAAGAAATAATGGAAGAGGAAGTGAAATTTGCAATGAAGAAAATGAAAAAAGGGAAAGCCATGGGTGAGGATGGTATGATGATTGAAATGTTAGAGGCATTAGGGGATTTTGCAATAAGAAAACTCACTAATCTAATAAACCAAATTTACGAAAAGAGTACAATAACGGAACATATGTGTAACTCGATTTTTATACCACTACCAAAGATAAACGGAACAATGAAATGTAGTAAACATCGCACAGTCAGTATCATGAGTCAAATAACCAAAATTATATTAAGGATAGTTTTAAATAGAATAAGAAATAAAGTGAGAGAACAAGTTTCATGGGAGTAATTTGGTTTCATAGAAGGGAAAGGAACAGCAAATGCAATTTTTATAATAAGAACGATTATGGAAAGGATTGTAGAAAAACAACAAAATGTATATCTTTGCTTTGTTGACTACGAGAAGGCGTTTGATAGGGTAAGACACGAGGATTTTATAAATATTTTGGAAAGAGTGGATATAAATAGCAAAGACATGAGTATCATCATAAATTTGTATTGGAAGCAAAGAGCAGCAGTGAGGGTACGGGGAGGAAGAACAGAATTTCAAGCTATAAAGAGGGGAGTGCGTCAAGGCTGTGTCATGTCTCCAGATTTATTTAATCTATATGGGGAGATGATCCTTAGGGAATTAGAGGGAATGGAAGGGATTGAAATTGGAGGATTTAATATAAATCATATCAGATATGCTGATGACACGGTGTTGGTGGCTGACTCAGAAGATAAACTGCAACATCTATTGAATGTAACCGTAAGAGCTAGTGAGGAGAAAGGTTTAAATGTAAATATGGAGAAAACTAAAATACTAGTGGCCAGTGATACAGATCCACCAAGAGTGCAAGTACAAATAGCAAGGAGAAGAATAGAACAAGTAACCAAATTTTCGTACCTGGGAAGTGTATTGACAGAAGATTGTAGATGTGAAAAAGAAATAAAATCAAGGATAGCGATAGCTAAAAGCACGTTTCAGAAAATGAAAGGGGTTTTAACAAACAAGAAAATGTCTACAGATATAAGGAGAAGAACAGTTAAAACATTTATATGGTCAACACTATTATATGGTTCAGAAGCGTGGACAATCAGCAAAAAATTGCAGGAAAACTTAGAAGCAGCAGAAATGTGGATATGGAGACGAGTATTAAGAGTACCATGGACAGCGAAGAAAACAAATGAAGAAGTATTGAGAGAAATGGAGACAGATAGGGAATTGATGACAACAATAAGGAAAAGACAGTTGCGATTCTTAGGACATAATGAGGAGGGAAGGGTTGGAAGAGGTGGTGATGACGGGAATGGTGGAGGGAAGGAGAGCAAGAGGAAAGCAGAGGGAGAAGTATATGGACGGGCTGATGAGGTCGACGGGAAAACAACTCAAAGCAGCACAGATGTTACAAGTATCTAGGGACCGTGAACGGTGGCGCTCCGTGGTTGCTGAAGCCTAAGAGGATATGGCACGACGGTAAGGTTTTTTAGTTTTAATCATTTTATCACGCTCAAAGAGCGGCTAGCCTAGTACATGGGTAATTAACTATTTACATGAAAATCGTGAGTCATAGGACACGCTGTTCAACTGAGTTGGCAATTCGAGGTCAAGTACAAATTTTCAGAGGTTGGGACACAGTGGTGGAGGACACGGTATACAATCAGTGGCAATAAAAACATGTATAAAACAATCACAGTCAACAGTATATACAAAACAAAAGTATGTACAATATTACAGTCATGATATAAGGGACATTGACATGATTGAAACAGTCATGGATAAGATCATACATAAGAATGATTACGTCGTACAACGATAGTTAGCACCCACCAAAGTGTTTCTAAATGGTCATCGACAAACAAGTATTTACTTACATCAATGACAGACTCTCTATGGGGGATTAAATCTGTTACTGCAGGGCATTCAAGGCAATAATGCTGAAGGTTGTTTGCATTGGGCAAGTCACACAGTTTACAGGAAGAAAATTGAGGCCTGTCTCTTGTCTCGCTCACCTGCCACATTGGTCTGTAACCTAATCTAAGTTGAGCAGATACCACATTATGTCTTCTAACTAAGAGTCCTCGGCGGCGATATTTGTGGGGGCGATTGGCAAAGTGATCATAGTGCTGAATGGTCACACTCGAAGGTCGCTCGATATTCCTCCGGTGAATGATAGGCTGCAGCACGTATCTTGCGTCTGTAGAATGAGAGGGAACTAGGTGAAGCGTCAGTTGCAGGTGAGGGCTGCTCGCAGGCTGCCTTGGCGAGTAGGTCCACCGGCTCGTTGCTAGTTATTCCTACGTGAGAGGGGATCCACAGGAAGTGAATAATAAGGGAGTGCTCAAGGGCTGTGGCTAGCTGAAATAGAATGCGAGTTACTAGGTTATGGGATTCTGATTTTTTGGGAGGACAAGGCACGGAGAGCAGATTGAGAGTCACAGATAATTAGGCCATTACTACCAATACGTAACAGTAGATTGACAGCATCCAGGAGTCCGTGGAGCTCGCAGGAAGTTGAGCTAAGGAAACCTGGTAGTCGGCGTCCAATCCAGCCTCCATGGGGTGGAACCATACTAGGCGAGTAGATAGTACAGCCCGTGTTTCCGTTCGGTTGCAGCGACCCGTCTGTGTATATTGTATGGACAGCTGGGAGGGAAGAGGTCACTTTGGCGATGGTTTCTAGAGCTAGTTGCTTCTGTAGTAAGGGCAGGTCAGTCTTGCATGTTGGTGTATAGGTGACGGCGGGGAGCGGAACCCTCCAGGGGGGCGGACTGTGAACAATTTCTTGTCTAGGAATATGAAATCCTATACTCTGTCGGTTTGTGCAAATGGCTCTAATAAGGGCGCAACCACCAGGTTGGAGTCGGGGTCGAGGTGCGGTAGGGTCGAGAGACGTTCTGATGACATTCGAGTAGTGGGGGCTAATCTGTGGGGTCTGTAAACATTTAACAGTGAAATATGTTACGTTAGCGTGTATTCGTTCCGCCAGAGGGGATAGATGTAGTTCCTGTGGTATATTGGCAACCCGAGTAGAGATTGGGCAACCCAGTATGAGCCGCATAGCTTTATTTTGAAACTTATCGAGGGGGTTCAATGCTGATTTAGGTAGTTGACATAAGGCAGGAGAGAGATAATCGATGACTGAGCGGATAAATGCTACGTATATATTTCTTGCCACTGCTATGGAGATCCCAGCAGCGTTGTTGGTAAGCCACTGAAGAGGTGTTAGGCGTTGTTGTAGTCGAGTCAATACGTCATCAACAAGTGGATGAATACGCTGCAATACGGGGGTGGGGGGGTGGGGGTGACGTGGACGGGCGCTCCCAGGTAGACATACTGCGTGCAAAGTGGTATAACGCTGGTACCCACCAAGATCTAAATAAACAGGTCAAATCGTTTGAATTCTTCTGCGCAGCTTCTGACGTCATTAGGCTGGGTCCCTTTTCTCTTTGTGAAACACTGAAGAAAACTGTGAAACGCCAAGGAAGACAGGAACTATAATATCTTATATTATATATATATATATATATATATATATATATTATATATCATATATTCATATCACAACAAAGATATGTCGTAGCACATATGTAAAATAATACTGATGACCCACTTTCGGAGAAGAATAAGCGAAGATATAGAGATCTGTATATTTCGATCACTTACTGTTACCATCAACATTAGCGGTGGACAAAAATCACCAAGGCCCATGCAACGCCGGTCATGTGACCTGAGCCACCAAGATGCGAGCATGCGTGCCGGGCGTGTTGACCTGAGCCTCGTCCCCTCATGTTACCTCACTGCTTTACTATAAATACACATTGTTCTGTACTTTGTAACTCATATCTGCCGAAGAGGATCACAGTAAGTGATCGAAATATACAGATCTCTATATCTTCGCTTATTCTTCTCCGAAAGTGGGTCATCAGTATTATATATTCATATATATAGACAGGAACTATAATATTTTATATATATTTATATATACATTCTATATAATATTTGTCAGAATATAACTAATTGCGTGGAGCGGTGCGAGCGAAGGCAACAACATACCCGAACAACGCACCAGCTTCAACTGACAGCTATAGGACCCGCGAACCCCACTTTGAACAGCCAGGTGACGTTCACGGGCCCGCTGCGCCAACTCCCTCGAAATTCGGTCGGAAGTGGTTAGACCTGGTATACCTTAGATCTTGGTACCCACTAGGAAAGCAGGGAGTGTTCGTGGCTTACGGGGAGAGAAGATCCTGCACTTTTCGGGGGAGATGATGAGACCACATGAAGATGAGTGTTCATAAAACGAGTGGAGAAAGAGCTGAAGATCTTCAGAGGAAGTCGAATGAATGCATATGTCGTCTGCATAACATGTAACTTGGGTACCTGGGATATCAGGGAGTAGAGAAAGAAGGCGATGCATGAGGACATTGAATAGAAATGGACTGAGGACACCTCCCTGTGGGGTGCCAAGGTCAAATCTCCTGGTAGCACTAATAGCCCCTTTAAAGAGTACACGAGACGATCTGTTGCTCAGGTATCCTTGCACCCATCTCAAGAGATTCCCTTTGATATTAAAATCTACAAGCTGATCGAGGATGATATCCTTGTTTGCAATCTCAAATGCGCTTTTAAGATCTAGAAAGGCCACAATACTGATAGGGGAGAGGCGGGTGTATAATTCATAGAGACAGTGATGTGTGCTGCGGTGGGGCAGAAAACCATAGAGCCTAGTGGAGAGTTTGTCGTGGAGGCGGTTGAGAAGAATATGCTCCAGCACTTTGCTAAAGCAGGACGTGAGGGAAATGGGTCAGAATTTGTCGGAACCGGGTTTAGGAATTGGAACAATGAGACTGGTTGTCCAGGCTTGTGGAACATATCCATATCGTAGGCAGAGATTATAGAGACAGAGGAGGGGGTCACTTGTTACATTTAGGAGAAGGCGGAGGACTGAGTATGTGATACCATCATCACCCGGAGCTGTCGGCCTACTGCTGGCAAGAGCACGGCATAATTTGGCTTTAGTTATGGGTAGTTTGTCCTCCTCATCTGGTTCTAGCATAGCTGCGGACAGACGAAGTGTGCGATGTGACGAATGAGTGGAGAGGGACTCTTTAATATGCGCTTGGAGATTACGGACACTGGATTGTTCAGACCGAGCCTCTATGAGGGCCTGTGCATAATGAGATGGACTATGGTGAAGGTCAATAGGGGTCTTCTTTCGGATCACCTTGTTAATAAGTCTCCACATGGTGTCCACGCTCGTCTGTTGGTTGATGCCATTAGTGAATTCGTTCCAGGCGTCAGTGTGTGCACACTGTTGTATGGTTACCAAGGCGGAACTTGATTCTTGGTATTGCCGTAGAGAGTCGGGGTTAGGAGATCTCTGATATGCAAGGCCGTCTGCTTCTGCCTGTCTTTCTGCTGTTAGTATACGGTCGTTGAGCATCCAAGGCTGTACTCTCGTCTGGCATTTGATGTTTGGCCTACGTACATAACGGTCGAAAAAGTTGTGTGTGCAGGTGACAAGAGAGTTGTAAAGCTTTTCAGGAGATTCAACATTAAACTTGGGGAGGTGTGCAGATACGATGGAGACGTAGTTGGGAGAATACTTTGGGGGGATACTGATTCGCGTGCGTTGGTAAGCTGGAGTAGGCATCACTGGGACTGAATAGACGGTAAGGTAAGGTAACATAGGGCATTGAAAATTATGAAAGCTGGTAAGGCGCCTGGGTTAGATCGTTCGGAGTGTCTGGCAAAGGGAGGAACAGGTATAGTGAATTGACTAGTGAGGTTGTTTAATATATATCTACGGGAGGGGAGTGTGTATATTACCAATAATTACGATATAGATTATATACAATTTTTATTCTACCCTCAGATGAAGTCTACGAAGGTAATGTCTTTGAATCTACAAGGTTTGACAATGTGCACTACACGTATACCATCTTCAACAATGTTACCTTCAAGTCGGTGGTGTTTAACCATGTCCTCTTCGACAACTGCGTCATCTTCGACTCCCTCTTTTCGGACGTGCGAAGCAGCAGGACATTCTTCAGGTATTTTTTGTTTTTATTTCTTTTTTTGAGACATTATGACTAGTTGAAAAAAGTGGAAAAAGGAGAGGGTCACGGGACAAGCGAAACCAGTCAGGAATAAACTCGGAACGAGACCCGTGACCCTCTCCTTTTTTCCACCTTTTTATTTCTTTATTTATTTGTCCACTTTTAATTGTCTATATATTTTCAGAACTTCGTTGCTTGTTGATCTACTTTATTTTTGTCTACCTTTATGTACCTATATATTTCCAGGTTTTTGTGGCTTCTTCTTTATTTCTTTCTTTATTTGTTTATTTATTCATTTCCATTTGCCTACAACCTTTATTTACATATCAAGTAATCATCAATTACTTATTTATCTTTAATCATTCACTTATTTCATTTGTTTATTAATTTAGTATTTTTATTTATTTTTCTGTTTGTTTTGAGCACTCCATATGCATTATTGTATCTATTCTGAAAAAAAATCCATACATTATGTGCGCTGGTTTGGAGTCATGGGAAGCGTGCTGGTCTCGCATTCGCTTAGTTGAGGGTTCGTATCCCGCACTCCTCTCCGATTCCCAGCAGTAACTGAATACAAAGGATTACAAAGGCGGAGCATGCCGACAGGAGACCTTTTGGTCCATAACTAGGTCGGATGCGGGGAAATATTGATAATGATAATTAAATAAATAAAAATATAATGATACAAATAATACCTGCCCGCAGGCACTCAGCGGCACCCGGCGTACGCTCCTCACTACCTATCTCCATCTCACATTTTTTTTTTTTCGATTCCCGTTTTCTTCCTGGCAGAAACACGGAGTTTTACAACAACACGCTCATCGACACTGACATGTACGAGTACCGCTTCACCAACTGCAGCTTCACGAACAACATGTTCAAGGCTCTGGTGCCTGGCTGCCAGCTGGACTTCGACTTCAACATCCACTACGAGGAGCTCTTTCAGGAGAATTTGATTGGACAGTTGACCATCATCCCGGGAACGCTTGTCGCCTCGCTCATCATGGACAGAGTGGGCAGGGTGAAGATTATGAGTAAGTGGACACACACACACAGGCGCGCGCGCGCATGCATACACACACACACACATTACATACGAGGGGATGAGAAGGAAGTTCAGATTTTTTTTTAAGCAAGGGAGAGTCTCCAAGCATATAAAAAGCACCGTGGCTCTGGTCCGTATAGTTGTTTTTAAAAATCATTAAACGAAGAATGGGTAGTAACTCTAAGACGACCTGAGAGAGAACAAGAGAACGGGGGGGGGGGGGGCTACAGAGAGAGGGTAGAGAGCAGGAAAGTAGGGAGACAGAAGGACATGGGAATAAATTGCAAATAAATTCCCATCATGCCTAGTCACCTCGCTTTTCGGATAACGGGGGAATAGGTTTGAAAAATAGATGCAATGATCAGTTTAACAAACAGTTGCAGTAAACATTAGTGTAAAGGAGGCTTAGGTTAGGGAGATAACCTTATCTAAGTATCAGTAAGACGAATTGGGGGTGGTGCGTCTTATATAATGAGAAGAGCTGATTTGTTATCATCCATTTGGCGGGGGACTGCAGATATAACCCCCCACTCGTCGCTGATTGGTTGATTCAGTGTAGATAGCTATAATTAATCTGAAAATGATAGGGATGTGCTCATACCACTAACGTCCAATAACAAGGATAATATTTACCGTTGCCGATTGACTTTTAAGTCACAAACTTTGGGGGAAGATGTGGTTGGCTACCACATCATTCTCTAAAGGGAATATTAGAAGTACGGTATGAAAATTGCGACACTGAGTTTGTTCGTCCGCCATTAAATAAATTATAAACATTCAATATTTTATTACTCAGATGGAGAGATGATAATGGAAGAGATGGCAGTAAGGGGAAGATGGGCAGAATATTTTAGGGAGTTGCTAAATGTGAAGGAGGATAGGGAAGGAAAGATAGCTGCAGTGGGAAGTGCGAAGAAAATGAGAGTGATGAGTGAGGAGAATGGAGGAGAAATAGGGAAGGATGAGGTGAAGGCAGTTGTAAAGATGATGAAAGCAGGTAAGGCACCTGGTCTGGATGGATGCCATGCAGAATGTCTGAAAAAGGGAGGTTCAGTGATGGTGGAGTGGTTGGTGAGGTTATTTAATGTTTGCTGGAGAGAGGGTAGAGTACCGGAGGACTGGAGAAGCTCCTGTATAGTTCCTCTTTACAAGGGAAAAGGGGACAAGTGTGAATGTAGTAGTTGCAGAGGGATTAGCCTGTTAAGTGTAGTAGGGAAGGCTTATGGGAGGATCTTAATTGAGAGGTTTAGGAGAGGAACAGAAGGAGTAATTGGTGAGGAACAGTGTGGTTTTAGGACAGGTAGAGGTTGTAGATCAGATCTTTGTGGTAAGACAGATATGTGAGAAAGCTATGGGAAAGGGGAAGGATGTTTTTTTTGTACAAGTTATACAATAATATTACATATAGATTTTTTTATCTTACAAATATCGTAGTATGTAACAAAATTATTTACAATGTAAAGTTTTATTAACATGAAAACATATAATAATTTGGCCAAGATTAGTAATTTTATTTTACAAAAATTATAAATATGCGGTAAGGGGAAACGCAGTAGTGGCGTGTTGCCACAGAGTAACGCCCGGTAAGGACGGGGTTGTATTATACTCATCCTCGATTACAAAGGACCTTGAAATACATTCGTGGACATTTCATGGTGAGACAGAATTACCAGTTGTTCAACTGTTCCTTCCCTCTGTCCCATGTATGAATGAGTAATATGATATGAGGGATTAAATATTTACCAGACGAAGACAGTCTTAGTCACCTTAACTTACACTCACTGGAGAGACGATAGAGTGCTGGGTGATCTAATAGAAGTATTCAAATTGTTTTAGCAAGGATGATCCAGGTAAGGTCATTATATTAAGACAACTGGGCAGGATATAAGCTTAAGAAGGAAATAGGCAGGAACTGCCTACAAACAGATTGGTTAATGAATGATGTAGACTAAGTAACCAAATAGTGAGCACTGAAACCATTGTTTGTTATGAGTTAAGATTAGATGAATTTATGGACAGGGATGACAGGTGGTAATGGACATAGAACTGCCTTGTGTAGGCCTTATGGTCTCTTACGTTCTTATGGTCTCTCCTCCTGCAGGCATGTCTATGATCTTGTCAGGCGCTTCCGCCTTCTTCATCTGGTTCCTGAACAGCAAGATGGGAGTTATCGTCTTCGAGGCTGTCTTCAACTTCATCTTCATCTCTGGCTGGAACGCCCTCGACATCGCCTCCACCGAGGCCTACCCGACCCATATCAGGTGCGTCATCGGCACAAGAACAAGCTCCTCCTCTTCCTCCTCCTCCACCTCGACCTCTTTCCCTTTTCCTCCTCCTCCACCTCTCCCCTGCTCATTCCTCTTCCTCCGCCTCCCCCTCTTTCTCCTTCTCCTCTTTCCTCTTTTTCCTCTTTCCCCTCCTCCTCCTCTTTCGTCACAAATCTTCGACAAATACTATTTCGCCAAAAATATTTTTGCCAAATTATATTTATACATTTTTTGGCTACCTCCTTTATAAGGGGGAAAAGCCTTTGGTATATGTATGTACATTTTGTAAAATCATCTTTAACACAATTACGTTTCGCCAAATTGTATTTCTCAAAATTGCAGCTCAGCAAAATCTCTAACCCTACGTTAACTTAGCGTAACCTTAAGTAACCTAACTTAAACTGCAGGGGTAAGCGTGATTAGGCGAAATGCAATTTGATGAAATGGGAAGTTACTGTTTATAAACACCCTTCTCTTCTGTCGTCTATCCTCTCTTCACTGTCTCTATGTATCTACATATGTACAGTACCTGTCTTCTGCACATGTACCTGTCTATGTATCTTTTGCCATTTTTTTTAAAGTGACGTGTTCTTCAGCCCATACATCAAGGACCTAACAGTAACAATAAGTCAACATATATATAAATATATATATATATATATATATATATATATATATATATATATATATAGAGAGAGAGAGAGAGAGAGAGAGAGAGAGAGAGAGAGAGAGAGAGAGAGAGAGAGAGAGAGAGAGAGAGAAAGAGAGGTAGGGCATTGTACATTTTCTTTCCCTCTGTTGTCTGTCGTTTCTCATTATTGAATTCCTATCTCTTTTGTCCCTGGCCCTCCTCTTTGGTGTCATCCATTCCCATCCCTACAACTCTGCTTCCACATTTATTCAATCGTCCAGTTGCGTCCATATGTAACGATTCTCAAGTAGCAAATGCGTCATCCCCATTACCACCACCATCACTCATTTCCATTACCTGTTGCACATCCGATTCCATGTCTTTGTTTATATACTTATTCATTTATCTATCATAAATACCGTGTGGGAACGAATATTTTGTTAGTACAAAACGTCATTTAAATACAGGCTTCGTCCTCACATAGCATTTCTTTTAGTAGACTTGTAGGCAACTAATAATTGCATATATTTATTTGTTTGTTTCCTGCTGCAGGACAACAGCGTACGGATTCCTGAGTGCCGTGTCCCGTATCGGGGGCGTGCTGGGCTCCCTTTGCTTCGGGCACTTTATCTACGTGTCGAGGGCAGTCCCGATGCTCACCACCTGCGCTGCTCTTATCATCGGAGGCCTCTTTGCCCTCAAACTACCAGAGACCAAGGATGTCTTGGTGTGAAGGAGGAAGAGCCCAGTCCTGGCATGCGCTGTCTACGAAAATCTGCACTACGTGCAGGTTGCCAGATTGGCTGGTCTATTTAGGTCAAAACCTTATTGTTATTGCTTATTTTAGGTTCTCTTTATGCGGTTCTTATGTCGACGTTTTGTTTAGTTTAAAGTACAATACATGGCTTATCTATTGGCCTTTTTCGCAAGGCTAAGTTTATTTGTATTCAATTTGGCCTCAGAACACAAATTCGGTATAACGACAATTTTTTTTTCTGATATTCCAGAGACAAAGTATTTTAGCAACACAAAGACTTAAGTCTTCCATTCAGTTGGAATGCGTTTTCTTTCGCCTCGATTCTTAGGGACACATAGACGAGTTTGTGAGCGCAAATAATTTCACATGGGTTTAAATGAAGATGTAATTGATTTATATATGAGCATGGAGTTTCCCTCCATAGTTAGATGCAAAGGTCTGTTGTCATGGTAGCTGTAAGGATGAAACTAGTACATCACCGTTGGCCTATGTAATCATAACTGACTTGAAGGGCAATTCAAAACCTTATATCAAAGTTATGCATACACCAGATGATACATTTTATAAATGTTGCAAGGTGTTTGGAACTTTAGATCAAGGGAGGGAACAATGTTGGGTATATGCTGGTAAGGTCTGCGAGATGGACGTCTGATAGACTGATCCCATCGCTATCTTTAAAACCTGCCAATTTATCTTCCCCTCCAGCTACACGACAAAATACACAACTATAAAGGTTGTGGTACAATTTATCTGATAAGCTGCCTATTTTGTGGAAATTATTTTCAATTGAATTGCTATCTTATTGTATAATGGGTCTAAAGTTCACTAAATCAAGTCTTACAAAAATTTAACTGAGGTATGCTATATCGTCGATCCAAATCAGTTATGGAAGCTGGATGATGTTTATTTACATAGGTGTTCATTATTTACCTTTTCATTTGAATTTTAGGGAGACGTGGAATAAGTACTTCTTACTCCGTATTTCTGCAGATTTGGTAGCGGAATATGAATGTAAGGTTTAGTCATTGTACTACATTTTTATAACAGAGCGATTTGCCTTTTTCTTATGTTGTTTTTGACCATTTCTCTCCGGGCAAATCTGGGAACCTTGCTACTGTACCGCCCAGGTCGATTACAGCGCATCCCAGCGGTTCTGTCAATGATAAGCCATGTTATGGCAATACCTTTCCCGTATCTTCGTCTGATTAGCTGTTGCAGGGAGCGCTCGAATGTAGCAACCAATCATACACAGCTACGGCGTAGATGTTGCCATAATGCAAGGTTTATCAAGGAAAAAGTCCCTGGGACTAATCAAAGGGCTAAGCTGGCTAGGTCTCTCATGGTAAAAAAAAGAAAAAGAAAAAAAAAAGTAGCTGGCTTCAGCTGTTAGGGTGGGGACGACTTTGTAAAAGGTATAGGATCAAGAATTATTTTTTGGGAACTGCTTTGTGTGTGCGTTTCCACCGATGGCACTGCAGGTATACAGTCACCAGCCAAACGTGTCGTCCTTCCAGAGTTTGAATTTGCAAATGTAACTTGCATTATTGGGCGTCTGGTATGATTCCAGTCTCGAACTTTCTAATAAGTCTTTCCTGATTAGCAATAAGTGATTTTATTGAGGAGGGGTCAACCCCGCCTTCCACGAGGGACTCATAAATAAGAAAATTGACATCAACCTGAATAGAAGAAAATGCATCACCCGAAACGTAAGGGCTCTTATATCAAATGTCAAAACTATGGAAATCCATAGCTTATTGTTGTTTCAGTTATACTATTTTATTTTCAATCATGAAACATGTATGTGCGTAGTTTCGATGTACCGTGTCCTTGATATTACTATGTATTAATGTAAATTTAGTTTTGTGTGCATTGAAACGTCATTGATTAAGAACACAAACTATTAGATATTATTGCCTCGTTCCGGATCACGTCCCAATTAGAAGAAATGTGAGAGTAACGATGTAGAAATTAGAACACACTTATTGGTTGACAAAACCTATAAACTATATAGTTGAAACAAGACAAAGATAAAACCTAGAACATGTTGTGCCTAGGTTCTTTCTGCTGGTGGGAACAGTCACTTCTCTCTTTACTCTTACTGGTTCAACCTCAAAATCCTGCTGCATTTATAAAAAAAAATTATTTAGAAAGATCCCTCTTATAGCAATACAACAATTGTTAAAGAAATATAATATTTTCTGAAAATCAAGGGAAGTTGCATTTGCTTAATGAAATTCAGAAAGGACGACAAAGCTTTCGTGGATTTCTAACGTGAACGCGCCTCAATAACCGTTGGCGCGAAAGCGGACCTGACGTGATCACTAATATGGCGGCGGCAACAAATTGCCCTACAAGGCTCCATCAATATGACGCAGTCAGTAGTGTTGTGCAATAGAGTTTATTTCACTATATTATTGATCATGTTGGGGTAGCTTCATAGGGATGCAAGTATCATCGAACTGTTGTTCCTTGTTCAATTGCGGACCAATTATTGTATTATTTTCTCTGATATATTTTGGGACGGGACATAAATCAACGGGGACCAAGAATAGACTGGACAGATAGATGCTGAATGGATTGTAATTTGGGGGAGTATTTTAGAGATATGTAATCTTGGATATGCTTGATATAATAAAGGAATATTAAATAGAAGAAATGTGATAGAGGAAGAGAAGGGATGGGAGGGTGATAAATGGAAGAGGAAACAAAGTACATGTCCCTTCGTTCGTGGTTGTTATGCCGTCAAACTATAAAATAGCCCAAGGGGGTGTAGACTTCATCGTGTAATTTGTTTTTGCGCATCCTCCTGAGAAGAACCGGAAACAGATTTAATTAAGCAGGTCGACGAAATGACCGTTGGACTGGCCGTTGACCAAGGAGAAACCCTTGTTACTAGGCGAAAAACATAACTAAAGAAAAAAAAAATCAGGAATATGAAAGGGAAGAAAAATATATTAACGATAGGAAAGTCAACCAAACTGCCGTTTCACTGGCCTTTGGCCTTATTCAAGGGGACCAGAAGGAAGATGAGATATTGTTGCAAGATGCATATAATCATAGCAACGTTCTCGAAGCTGAGTGAAGTTCTGGAGGGTCCCCATAGATGGCATCATCGACTGCACTGTGTGTGTGTGGACTATGTACATAATCAGTATTGTGAGAAAAAAAAACGCGTAGGGAATCCATAACATTATTTGTTGTATATCATGTGTGAATGTCCATCTTGTGTCAGAGTGTTTTGCCGTTTCTTCAAGAGGTGCGTAAGTGTGCACGCGCATGCTCAAGGTATTGGCTTGGAAACCTGGAGAAAGCCTGACTAGTTAGCTACTAGTAGCTATCCTAGTGTGCATCCCGGTTGACTGTCAAGATTCTAGGGTGTTGTTAGTCTTGTGCTTCAATTTACATAACAGTATTGTTCTAAAATCTTAAAAAAAAATAAACAGTCCACATTAGATTCATCGTAAGTCACGTACGAATGTCCATCTCGTCTCCTTTGTTGTATCTTCGCCATCGAAGAACCAGCATGTTGTCTGTTTTCTGTTGCAGTGACGTCACAGGAAGTGTTGTTCATTTGTCTCCGCTCATGATGCAAGCAGTCTCCCCTTTCCTCCATCCGACTTCCATTTCCCTCCTTCACTTGTTCTGCATCTCGTTCTTCCTCCTTCCCACATTATCAACGATACTCATTCATCTTGGCCAAATTTATAACCGTATTCATTCGTTTTTTTTTTCTTTATCATTCTTTCAAGACATGTATCTACCTTTAAGAAGAGTCATAAATCAACATTTTCCACTCCCCTTAATGTAGTTCTGTATCCACCAGTAATAAAAAATATATAAAATTATAAAAGCATGATAAATTATGCAAAGACGGAGATCAAAGCTCTCAGACTCATACCGTATTTGAATTGCTCTTAGACTTCCTAAAGGATCTATCTTTAGGAAGAACTGTCACCTATAAAAATTAATCATTAGGATGGGTACTGGTGGGAGCGAGGTAGATTCTCTAATATCGGCAGGCCACTCCAACAATGTATGAACCTTGTGCCTCACAATTTTAAAAGAAAAATGTGCGCGTGCGTTCAAATGAAAGACCTGGAAAATTGGACAGGATGAAGAGTCTGTGGGTAGCAATAAAACCGTAGTTGTTGCATGGATAAAACTATAAGTTCATAGATAAAAAAGTTCTGTGGATCAGATTTGGATGTCAGCGGTGGTACCTAGGCAACAGCACAATCGTTTCACATAAGGGAAACTAATTTGGAATTTTGTTAATGTATCACTCCCAGATTACCCAGGCCCACTAGTAAGAGGAACCGGTGATGGATTGCCCGATCTTGTCATTATTTTATAGTTCACATTCTTTGAGATTTAGTCCCTGGGAATTTCTTCCCTAATGATGTGAAACAACTCACCACCACGCGGTGCGTGTAGAAGTCTGGTGATGTATGATCCAAAGATTCAAGAGTAGAACCTAGTGCTGAGAAATATTATGATATAGGAAGACACTTTGAATATATAAACATTGATGAAACAATATAAATACTTTATTTGATTTAGATATAAATACATCAAAGTTATTATGTTCTTTTCCCTGAATTATCAAATTGGATTACCCTTCCCATTTGGTTGTCTACCGTCTCTTCCACCCCCCTTCTGCACGCCATTCACTATACAAATAGAACTCATGTTGCAAAGTATACGGTGTACTTTCTACCCATAAAAATGTCCCATCTAGTAAGGTAAATAATGATCTAAATGATATATAAAATACTTAATAATCGAATGAATAATTTCATAGTGAAAAATCCCAGGATGTTCAAAGCTTCCGACCAGAAGTGGAGGCAAAGATAGGGTCGGAGTGAAATGGGGAAGTTCGGAAATAATAACTGTTGAAAAGGGAGAATTTTGGAAGAAGTTTTGGCGGAACTGTTACCATGCAGAAAGATACTTTTTTTGTTAATGAGTTGGAGGAATGTGTGTGGCAATCACTGCTCAATTAGTGCAGGAAGAAATGTGTGAAATTATATGTTGTCGGGAGTGTAGAGGAAGCGTGTTGGAAATTAACAGCTGAAGAATTGGATTGTGTTGAAAGGTAGAAAGCTACTTTTATTGTATTCTTAAGGGTTTGCAAAAGAAAATTATATATACATCGTTGAAGTGTGCATGTGTGTGTGTGTGTGTGTGGTAATCAATACTCGTTCAATGCAGGAGGAAATGTGGGAGATTAGGTTATGTAGGGGGAATGTTAACAATTATTTAATCCAGCGAGGATTATTTATTGTGAATGTACAGTGAAATTTCACTCTCCTATGCCTAGCATTGTGTTACTGTCCGTACGTTTATCCGTACTGTAAGCCTGAACTCCATTTCATCCATCACTCATACCTTCAGTTCTGCATTCGAGATTAAAAGAAATAAATATATAGAATAAGTTGCGAGTCTTTGGTAAAGCAAGACTTGTTAGCTGTATTGAAAAAATTACATATCATTTTTCTCGGTAAATTCACTCCTTTTGACTCCTTCCTGGTGAAGCGAGGCTATGCCCCTCCTATCCTTGTATCGTGAAACTTGTTCCCTGTATCGTACCACTTTTTCCTTTGCCAACATGAGGCTTCTTCCTGGGGTGGACGACTCCAGGGGGGTTCCGTCATTCCTGGTTGTCTATGTCGTTATGACGTCACATGTGTCTATGTCGTATATGGCTGTGTGCGTGGCTGGTTGCTGTTTTCTTCTTCAACAAACAGTTCCCTGGTTTGCGCATGCGCCTCGGTCTGTACATCGACAGAAACATATCTTATAAATTTAGCGTTTCCTGTTTGTATTAAATTAAAATAAAAATACTTAGGTGGAAATGTGAAAAACGAAGCTTTCGTTCCTTTCCTGACTTGCCGTCATGTACAATAAATTTACATTGGCCAGGCGTCGTGAAAAGGTAAGTGTAATTCACATCAAGACGCAGGCTCTATTAGACCAATGATGAATAAATTACTGTTTTGGAGGTTTCTGTTTCAAGGCATCTTTGACTTTCTTCCCCACGGTCCTGTTCAGAACATATGACTTCTATAGCTCTGCTCTTCGCTGTAAAACATTAAAAAAAAAAATCACACACTGTATATATTCGTATGTGGCACCTTTCTTTTGTCACGGCCATTAAAATTCTTCTATGTAAAGTTCGGCATTTTCTTTCCTACTACTTTTCCCCACTGATTTCCTTATATTGTTATTATTATATTTGTATAGCTTTACACGGTGCTGTAATTTCCGCATGTAACAATGACTCACTACACTGGGTACAATGAATCATTGTTTTGTTTCAACCGTTAAATCTAGATCGATAGCATTCTAGAATGAGAACTCCATAAGGTATTTCTAATTTATTTCTTAGTAAGGGTGTGTGGGGGGGGGGCACATGCCCCCATCCCCCACCCCCTAATGAATGATATAAATCAGGGTTACTCTAGAAAATGTGATATCAATTCTTTCTATGCCGTTCTCCGAATCACATTTAAATCCAGTCCTTAGAATCACATGTCTTGGGATGATGCGCTTTTAGTACAAAATAAATCCTTGATTCCAATTACTTTCTTATTTTAATAAATAATCGATATTTTTCTTCGGTATTATTCATACAAGCACAATAATAATGCAATGCTTCACAACTGATGTCAACTACAATCATGACAAGCATACAACATAATGATCGTTACTTTAAATCGACGCCAAGAAATAATCCAAACTACTGTTATCATTCATAGCCCATGTTCAGTTATCAATTCTACATTAATGCACACACTCTAAGGCGAAAGAAATTACATTCAGCAAACTAAGAATATGTTTATTTGGCAATTAAGTAGTTTTTTTTTTTTTTTTTTTTTTGTAGTTGACAATGTATCCAGGACACCCCTCCCCCTCCCCTCCCCCCACACAACAAGGAAATATAAATTCTACGTTCATTCAAGAATACTTGCATAGTCCATCGTGCAATACTCACTATGTCACACGCTTATAGAAATGAGTGTATATTAATTTTGTTAGTAGAGCGTCTTCTAAACATAAATACTTTCTAAAGATCTATTTTACTTTAGGTACGAGCCTATCTTCATTTTTTCATACAGGACAAGTACGTAGCAAAATGCTACTCCACCCCACCATGGAATAAGTGCAATTAGTAAGTTAACCACAAATGGTGTTTAAATGAAGTGATCTTGGATCTTACGCCACGATCGTGGCGAAGCATATCATTACAACGATTCTCTCCACGGGACCAAGGAAGTGAGGACCAATAAGTAAGACCGGCTCTGCATAGCGTTGGCCATCACAACTTCTACCACAACACAAACAACCATTAAGGCACTCCATTTTCCTCCTTATCAATAATTTATGTGGCCTGCCTCGTGGCTGATGATACCTACCTTATTCAGAAATATTTCGTGAAAGGTAATTCAAGCGGCAGTAACGTAGGCTACACTGGCAATGCAAATATAAAATCAGACTTGGGATTGTAATTTGCCAGAGTTGGCAAGGTTCGCCGTTAAAAAAGTGCAAAGATTCGGTTTATGATCAGATACTTTGGTTTTACCAATTTCACCTTGAAAATGAATTCGTAAATTTGTACTAAAGCCACTAACAGACAAACAGGCAAACGAATGAACACAACCGATTCAAACAAACGACGACAACCGAAAAAAACGAACTTCATGCCATAAGTAATAAATTCATGCTAAACTAGACAGGACATATTCTGGTAATAAATAACTGTTTTATAGAGATGAAGCACGACAAGCGTGGCTCGTGTTGCAATCAGGCTTTACTCTCCCCCCAACAGTGGCGGTTGAGAATGTACGCCTTGGCCTTGGAAATAGTTGATTGATTACATTCCAAGCTTTCACGTTCTCGACGACACAACAATTCAAGGATGGAAATAGGTGTCATAAAGTAACTTTACCCTGTCGGGTAGCTTTACATATACAGTATATATATATATATATATATATATATATATATATATATATATATATATATATATATATATATATATATATATATATATATATATATATGTCCGTCACCAAGTCCTTTTATTCATTCATTTGAAGGACCAGCCACTTAATGTGTTCTTAAAGTAGTGCCTCAATACCCCCAGGGGATAATGAAACCAGTTCTTGAGGGTATTCAAAAAAGTATTCTGTAAGATATTTTGTGTAAGAATTGTAGTTTATTCATTTACTTACTGAAAATAGAAATAATAAAGAGTCCCAATTATTGACCTGTTTGTTCATAGCTGTCGTCGTCCTCTTTTCTCTCTTTTTGAACAGTATATTAAAAAGTTGAAAGTCGAGAGCTTAAGGATGATATTGGGGAGGGGTTATCTGATTGACTTGGAGTTGAATTTTTGGGTATCAGTGGCTAAAAACTTTAAGAACCACTGGCCTAGGGTCAACTTGATCCAACTCAATCCGTTAAGCGACGATTACACAACGCTGCTTTTTATTCGATTTGGACAAGTGTCTTAATTCCCAGACAGGCCATAGTGTTAACACCTAAACTACAAAAAAAGTAAATAAGATAATAATAATAATAACATACATACATACATATACCAAGGCTTTTTCCCCCTTACAAGGGAGGTAGCCAAAAAGGGAAAGGCATAAAATCACTCCCACCCATTTCATCCCTAAATACACTCCACACCCCTCCCACCCTCCCTCTTATCTGAGCACCTCCTGGATGACGGGTTATCCTTGCACCTTGCCCACTGCCCTGGGTCAGAAGCAGTGTCGCAAGACACAGCACATCCACAGCAAGGCCGCTTCATTAAATCGGCGACCCCCCCGCCCATTCCTCCTCACGCAATCACATCATCCATATACAACCATTCTCCATTCACCCCTGTCTTCCGTCCTCTCCCGTCCTTCCTCAACAGACATTCCCCTCTTCCCCAAAGCCCCCTTCACCCCCATCCATCCACCTCATCCTAGGACGTCCCCTCATGTTCACTCCCTCCACATCTGCCTTCCATACCTCTTTTACTAGTCTTTCTTCACTCATTCTTTCCATGTGTCCAAACCATCCTAATATTCTTTCATCAACCCTATCTCCCAGCTCCTTTTCCACCCCTGTTCTCCTCCTCACCTCCTCATTTCTCACTCTATCTAGCCTAGTAACCCCCATCATACTTCTCAGACACCTCATCTCAAACACATTCAAACTCCTTCTCTCTTCTTCTCTTATGTTCCATGTTTCTGCCCCATACAGTGCTGTTGGCACAATTACTCCTTCATACAGTCTCCTCTTCGCATCCATTCCCAAATGTCTATTCCTCATTACACTCTTTAATCCACCAAGGCATTTACTCGCTTCTCTCAATCTACATTCTACCTCCACCTTCACTCCACCTTTTCCTGCCACATTTGCACCCAAGTATCTAAAACTATCCACTTCCTCCAGTCGCTCTCCCTTAATGTTCACTTCCAGTCTACTGCCACTTTCACCCCTTGTACATCTCATCACCTTACTTTTACCCACATTTATCTTTAGCTTTCTTCTATCACATACTCTACCAAACTCTGCCACCAACTTCCTCAATCCCTCCTCCGATCCTGCCACAAGCGCAGTGTCGTCCGCAAACAACAGCTGGCTCACCTCCCACTTTTCTCCATTTTCTTTAACCATCTCCAATCCCTGACCCACTACCCTTGCATTCACCTCTCGCACCACCCCATCCATGTATAAGTTGAACAGTCAGGGCGACATAACGCATCCTTGACGCAGTCCCACCTTTACCTCGAACCACTCACTCTCTCCATTTCCAATCCTGACACAAGCTCTACTACTCTCATAAAAACTCTTGACAGCTCCCAAAAGCTTTCCTCCTATCCCGTATATCTGCATAACCTCCCACAGTGCCTTTCTGTCTACCCTATCATAAGCCTTTTCCAGATCCATAAAAGCCCAAAAAAATCCTTCCCCTTTCCTATAGCTTTCTCACATATCTGTCTTACCACAAAGATCTGATCTACACAACCTCTACCTGTCCTAAATCCACACTGTTCCTCACCAATTACTCCTTCTGTTCCTCTCCTAATCCTCTCAATCAAGATCCTCCCATAAGCCTTCCCAACTACACTTAACAAGCTAATCCCTCTGAAACTACTACATTCACACTTGTCCCCTTTTCCCTTGTAAAGAGGAACTATACAGGCACTTTTCCAGTCCTCCGGTACTCTACCCTCTCTCCAGCAAACATCAAATAACCTCACCAACCAGTCCACGATCACGGTACCTCCCTTTTTCAGACATTCTGCATGGAATCCATCCAGACCAGGTGCCTTACCTGCTTTCATCATCTTAACAGCTGCCTTCACCTCATCCTTCCTTATTTCTCCTCCATTCTCCTCACTCATCACTCTCATTTTCTTCGCATTTCCCACTGCAGCTATCTTTCCTTCCCTATCCTCCTTCACATTTAGCAATTCCCTAAAATATTCTGCCCATCTTCCCCTTACTGCCTTCTCTTCCATTATCATCTCTCCATCTGCACCTTTAACATTTTCTTCCCTACTTGATTCGCCTCCTCTTCCTCTCTTAATTTCTTTCCAAAACATCTTTTTATTACTTTCAAAATTTTCTGTCATACTCTTACCCCATTTCACATCTGCTCTCCTCTTTGCAACCTTTACCTTTTGCTTTACTTCTCTTTTCTTTTCTTTGTACCTCTCATATGACTCCCTCGTCCTATTTGGTAACCAAACTGTGAATGCTCGCTTCTTCTCTTCTACAACCTTCTTTGTTTCCTCATCCCACCATTCACTACCCTTCCTTCTATTTCCTCCTGTCCTTCTTGTTCCACACACCATCCTTGCACACTTTATGACTCCCTCCTTGAACCATCCCCATTCCTCCTCCACACCCAGCTCTACTCTATCCTTTACTCCCTCCCACTCCTCCTTCAGCTTCTTTCCGTACTCCTCCTTTTCCTTTTCATTCAAAGAGTTCACTCTAAGAACCTCCCTACCTTTTGTCCCTTTCCTCTTTCTCCATCTATCCTCCACTCTCAACTTACCTTCCACCAAAAAATGATCTGATATTCCCCCACCCTCTCCCCTTAGCACATGTACATCCTTAACTCTTCCTATCATAATCCTATTTACCACTACATAATCCATCAACGCTCTATCTACCACCCTTCCATCCACCACCCTCTCCCATGTGTACTTATGCTTGACTTTCTTCCGAAACACTGTATTTGCTATCATCAACTCTCTTTCTAGACACATTTCCACCATCAACTCTCCACTACGATTCTTTCCTGGAACTCCACATTTCCCAACCACTCCATCGATTGGACCATTTCCTACCCTAGCATTAAGGTCTCCCAGTACTATTACATTGACATTTCTTCCTAAACCCTCTATGCACTCATTTAAATCTATCCAAAAGGCCTCCTTTTCTTCTACACTCTTCTCACTGCCAGGCCCATATGCACTTACAAAGACCCACATCTCCTTTCCCAGTTTCACCTTCATCCACATTATCCTTGAGGAAACCTTCCACTCCACTACCTGTTTACCTATCTCCTCACTTACTAGAATAGCCACCCCTTCCCTCCCTCGCCCTCTCTTCACTCCTGATAACCTCCCACTTACACTCCCAAACTTACACTCACCCTTCCCTTTCAACTTAGTTTCACTCAAAGCCAACACATCCATCTTTCCTCTCACAAACATACTACCTATCTCTTCCCTTTTACTCTCATATGTACCACATCCACGCACATTAAAAGACCCAAACCTTAGGGTGCTGGTCCGAGGCCTTCCAGACCCTCTTATGCCTTCACTTTTATTTTTAGGAATGTGCCCTGTGGGGCTACAAGGAGAAGGATGCCTTGACCCAATCCCCATCCCTTTCTTCTCGCCGCTTACGATCCAAGTGGGAATACTTGGTGGCAGTATTCTTTTCCCCCACCACAGGTAAATAAGATAATAATGATAATAATAATAATAATAATAATAATAAAAAAATAATAATAACAACAATAATAATAATAATAATAATGATAATAATAATAATAATAATAATAATGATAATAATAATAATAATAATGATTATAATTATAATAATAATAATAATAAAGATAATAATAATAATGATAATAATGATAACAATAATAATAATAGTAATAATAAAATACATAAATAAAAAATTGACTAGCGACTGAAATACTGAATTCGCAGGGTCTGTTTGACGCTGTCATAAAGTTAAACATGTTCAACTTTACCGCTCGCGTCTAGCGTTTCAGTAGCGAATAAAGACGCTAGCGTCTGGCGTCAAAAGTAGCGCCAAGTAACAGTCCACTACTCTAGTTCTCCCTACAGGCGTTATCACCTAGTGGCTGCTTTCCCTCCAATTGTTGGAGCAGGTTTGCAGCACGAAGGAATCTGATATGCAGGAGAAATATAAATTTCCTACGGCGTATGAAATAAAATTCCATGTAACTTGTTGACAAAACAAAACAGTTTGCCATATTTATTTTACGGCTGAAAAAATTGCTGGAGGTGGGCGGTACCGCCGATGAATTGGAGGTTGGAGGAGAAATACAGAAGACTCGGAGCATCGAGGTAACAGGCACAGGCCCAGCCCGTGATTCATTTAATCAAAATAATTTGTGTTGTCTGGAAAGGGTGTAAATGAGGCGTCGTTGCAGTACCGTCTGTGGTGGTGGTGGCGGTGGCAAGTAGTGTCTGTTGCCAGGCCGATACGGTCTGGGGGAGGATATTGTTTTAATGTGGGCTGGTGACCTGGATATAGACACGCCAGTACAATTCTTGCTTCTGTTAGGATTGATTTCTCTACTGTGTTGATTTCTGAGTGTTTGGTAAAGCGTAGAATATGTGTGATTCACCATGGACTTGGATCACGTGTTGGACTCGTGATCGACAGTTATTAACTTCCCGAATGAGAGCTCAGAGCTCGTATGAACGATCTATGGGTAATACTGTGACCTTACACGCACACACACACACACACACACACACACACACACACACACACACACACACACACACACACACACACACAAACCCCGCCCACGAGAGTTGGAGTAACAACCCGCATCGCAGCGATACTGAGTTTATTTCAGCCCTGGAGGGTGGGATTCGAACCCGGACCGCCGTAGTGGCGGGCGAGAACTCTAACTACCGTGTGTGTGTGCGTGTTTGTGTGCGTGTGTGTACTGACGCATTGTGGGTACTATGGGCAAGTTTTTGTGGACGTCTGAGCAGAATACTCACTGAGTTGTTTACATGTGTTTGATGGTTTCTGGATAATGTGAGGTGGGTTGAAGGTCTCTTGCATTTTCATGTGTAGTTATATATATATATATATATATATATATATATATATATATATATATATATATATATATATATACTGTATATATTACAAAGGATTACAAAGGCGGAGCATGCCGACAGAAGACCTTTTGATCCATATCTAGGTCGGATGCGAAAAAAAATCATATTAATAATAAAATAATAAATAAAAACTATGATAATGTAAATAACAAATAAAATACATAAATAAAGGCATAGGTATAGTTAAATAATAAACAAACAGGTAAATAAACAAACAGTAAGTAATATTAAATTGACATATAATTGATATAAACGAAAATCGGACAGACAAATGATAACAAAACAAAAACAAACAATATAAGATAAATCATAATCATTACAGCATCTTACTTAGGTATTTATCTAAATGATTCTTAAAGCTTCGAACTGAACTACATTGCACTACCTTTGCAGGTAGTTTATTACATTCATTAACTACACGGTTGGCAAAGTTGTTTCTACCTACTTCCAAATTGAATCTATTTCCGGACAGTTTGAGACCATTGTTTCTTGTCTGATTCTCATTCAATGTGAAAATCTTGTCACTTTTTATGTTGTCAATTCCCTTTGAAATTTTAAAGACCTGTATCAAGTCACCTCTGAGTCTACGCTTTTTTATGGAAAACAGATTCATGTGTTTTAGTCGATTTTCGTATGATTTATTTTTGATATTTGGAATCAGTTTTGACTCAAATTCCTCATCTATGAATTCGGGGCTGCATATCCGCAAGGCACGTAAGAACATAGAAGAAAATACAGATTTTTTTTTTACTTTATCTTGGTGTTCAGAGTAATAATGGATATAAGAAAACCTAGGTTTAAGATTAAAGTACCCTAGAACATTTTTAGATAACGCTCTCTCTTTGGCGAAAAAAACTTTTCATAGGAATCAACCCCCTCCCCCCTTTGACATTAAGAATCTTTTAGTATTACCTTACAGTAACAATCTTTCTCAAGTTCCTCATCTACTTAAAACATGGAATGTTAAAGTAGCGTTTAATAACCCTTGTACTTTTAAGAAATTAATAATTAAGAATTCTCCCGCTGATTCTGATGGCTGCATATACAAAATCCCTTGCAGAGATTGTGAAAAGTATTACATTAGACAAACAGGCAAAGAACTATCAACTAGAATTAAACAACATAAATATAGTGTTAAAACAACACAAGAATCCAATGCTCTATTTGTTCACATGAAAGACTTCAATCATTGTATCAATTGGACTAATGCTTCCATTATTATTTCTTGTAATTCATTTGTCAATAGAAACATAATAGAAAGTAGTATTATAAAAAAAAATTGAAGGTTCTACTCTTAATATCAGTAATGGCATTTATAAATTAGATAAATTCATCATTAACAAGATTTGTAATCAGGTTGTATGTGACCAAAATTAATTTGGTGAATTGTGCTGTTCTCTATAATTTTTTTCTTTGATGATTTTGTGTACCAAGACTTATTCTTATTTTCATATGTGACTTTTTGTGCTTTGCCAGTTCCTTTCCTAGTGTAGTATTTCGTGTCATCTTGTACTATGCCAGTTCTTTTCCTAGTGTTTATTCTTGTGACATCTCGCACTATGTCTGTTCCCTTCCTAGTGTATAATCTTGTTACTTTTAAACCTCTTTGTAACACAACTTTTTTTGTATTCTCCCAGTACTATTACATTGACATTTCTTCCTAAACCCTCTATGCACTCATTTAAATCTATCCAAAAGGCCTCCTTTTCTTCTACACTCTTCTCACTACCAGGCCCATACGCACTTACAAAAACCCACATCTCCTTTCCCAGCTTCACCTTCATCCACATCAACCTTGATAAAACCTCCTTCCACTCCACTACACGCTGACTTATCTCTTCACTTACTAGTATAGCCACCCCTTCTCTCCCTCGTCCACTCTTCACTCCTGAGTACCTCCCAGCTACACTCCCAAACTCACACTCGCCCTTCCCTTTCATTTTAGTTTCACTCAAAGCCAGCACATCCATCTTTCTTTTCACAGACAACTGCCTATCTCTTCGCTTGTACTCTCATCTGTACCAAATTCACGCATATTAAAAGACCCAAACCTTAGGGTACTGGTTGGAAAACTCCCAGACCCTCTTACGCCTTTATTTTTTTTAGGAAAGTCATTTTTTTTTTTTTCGCCTTTTACGACTCAAGTGGAAAGACTTAGTGGTAGTATTCTCTTCCCCCACCAAAGGGTAGGCGAAACAAGGAAATGAATATTCAGAGAAATGGTACAGGACAGTAACAAGGGAAGGGAAAAATTCCTGTGAATAGTAGATTCTTAAACTCGTTAAGGCACTACAATTGACGGCTAAATTGGCGTAACAGTTAATAAAGATGATGGGGAGGAAACTAACAAGAAGCAGCTGCTAAAGGCCTTAAGAGTTCCGCTAATTCCACAGAGTGGAGGAAAGCAACAACTGATAGGAGGCGAAAGGAGACGAAAACGTGAAGCCTACTATGTCGGCGAGGTCTTTAAACGAAAGTATTTGGTAACTGCAATCTGAAACAATTGAAAGGAAAACAAAAAACACAGTAGACAGTGTGTCACAACGCAAAGTTGTGACATCGAATATTGTCGTACAATACCCAAGGAAACCAAACTCAAACCTTGGACCATACTGAAAGTAGCAATAAACATAAACAAGTTGGACACTAAGAAGTGTTATTTGAACAGTAATAAACCGAGGCGGCCATTCTTGTCCCAAATCAGTACTATACCAAGAATTAATTCCATACATATTTACTGTGATGGATCAGTAAATGGGGTTAGAGCAGGGTGTGGTGTAGTCATGAGAGAATATTTTGAAGACTAAATAAGTACGGACACTACTCTCAACGAGACTAGAGGACAAAGCCTCAACGACAGCCACAGAATTACATGAAGGACTGAGGTGGGTAATTTATCATAAGAAGAATATCTATGTTTTTTTTTTCGCGACAGCCAGAGTCCACTGCTTGCATTCCACAGTACAAACCCATTAGATGCAGAAGTGGTAGAAAAATGTAAGAAACTGGTGGTTCTTTTGGATACCTTCCCACATTGGCATACATTTGAACGAAGCAGCTGACAAATTGGCAAAAGAAGCCACAGGTAAAAATATAGTAAGTTTCAGCGAAATCAAGAAGTCAATGAACCGAAAGAGAAACGAATGGGAGACGAAAAAAAAAGAAAAAACGGTATAAATATACAAGAGTCACTTATGGTAAGGCTGGAGCGAAAGTAGATACAATAGCCATGAGAATGAGGCTGGGATACAGATATTGTTGGCAATATGTAGGGAACGATGTACCATGTAAGTTGTGTAGACAAACAAATTCACATACCTTACAACATTATGTAATGGAATGTAGGGAACTAATGGAATATAGGCATCCTGACCTTAATGATTACTCTGAACAGGTATGTTACTTTTGAAATAATAACACTCATCAAAAATTTGTGAAAAAGATCACAAAAGTAAAGCTCAACTATTAATCATTTAAACGTCTGTGTGGGTACATTAGTGTGCTGCTAATACACCCCTTTTGATATATAATTTCTACATATCAATAAATCTTTTGAATTTGAATTAGAATTGAACGAAGAAATAGATTTGTAGATAAAAAAAATAAAACATTAATTCAAATAACAAAGAAAAGAAATAGATAAAGAAAGAGAGAAAAGAAGGAGAAAGAATTAATTTTGAATTTTAGGTTAATCGTTGGTCGTCTTCGGGTTTGTTGTCTTTTGTGCATGCGCCGTGACGTCATGGGCAGAGATTGGTAGATAAAAAGATAAAAAAGCAAAATAAACAACAAAGAAAAGAGAAAAAGAGAAAGAAAAAAGAGAAACAAGTAGTTAATTTTGAATTTTAGGTTAGTCGTTGGTCGTCTTCGGGTTTGTTGTCTATTGCGCATCCGCCGTGACGTCATGGGCAGAGAGTGGTAGATAAAAAAAAAAGATAAAAAAGAAAATTAGATAACGAAGATAGATAAAAAAGATAAAACATAAAATTGAACAACAAAGAGCAGAGAGAAAGATGGAAAGAAAAGAAGGAGAAAGAATTGATTTTGAAAGAATTAATCGTTGGTCGTCTTTGGGTTTGTTGTCTTTTGCGCATGCGTCGTGACGTCATGGGCAGAGATTGGTAGATAAAAAAAGATAAAAATAGAAAATTAAATAACGAAGAAAGGAGAGAAAGAAAGAAAAGAAGGAGAAAGAGTTAGTTGTTTTTAAATTTTAGCTTAATCGTTTGTCGTCTTCGTATTTGTTGTTGTTGTCTTTTGCGGATGCGATGTGACGTCATGGGCAGCGATTGATAGATAAAAAATACATAACATAAAATTAAATACCGAAGAAAAGAGAGAAAGAGAGAAAGAAAAGAATGAAAAAGAATTAATATTGAAATTTAGGTTAATCGTTGGTCGTCTTCGGGTCTTTAGCGCATGCGTCGTGATGTCATTGGCAGAGATTGGTAAATAAGAAAATAAAAAAGCAAAATAAATGACGAAGAAAAGAGAAAATGAGAGAAAGAAAAAGAGAAAGAAGTAGTTATTTTTTAATTTTAGGTTAGTCGTTTGTCGTCTTCGGGTTTGTTGTCTTTTGCGCATGCGCCGTGACGTCATGGACAGAGATTGGTAGATAAAAAATAACGAAGAAATAGATTGATAGATAAAAAGATGACATAAAATTAAATAACAAATAGCAGAGAGAAAGATAGAAAGAAGAGAAGGAGAAAGAATTGATTTTGAAAGAATTAATTGTTGGTCGTCTTCGTGTTTGTTGTCTTTTGCGCATGCGTCGTGACGTCATGGGCAGAGATTGGTAGATAAAAAAAAGAGAAAAAAAAGAAAGAAAATTAAATAGCAAAGAAAACAGAGAACGAAAAGAAGAAGAAAGAATTAGATATTCTTGAATTTTAGGTTAATCGTTTGTCGTTTTCTTGTTTGTTGTTGTTCTCTTTTGCAGATGCAATGTGACGTCATAGGCAGCGATTGATAGATAAAAAATATATACAACATAAAGTTAAATAACAAAGAAAAGAGAAAAAGGGAGAAATAAAAGAAGGAGAAAGAAATCATTTTCAATTTTAGGTTAATCGTTGGTCGTCTTCGGGTTTGTTGTCTTTTGCGCATGCGCTGTGACGTCATGGGCAGATATTGGTAGATAAAAAAAATTAAGAAATTAAATAATGAGAAAATAGATTGATAGATAAAAAGAAAATAAATTAGATAACAAAGAAAATAGAGAAAGAGGAAGAAAAGAAGGAGAAAGAATCAATTTTGAATTTTAGGTTAATCGTTGGTCGTCTTCGGGTTTGTTGTATTTTGCGCATGCGGGATGACGTCATAGGCAGAGAGTGGTAGATAAAAAAAGAAAAAAAGAAAATTAAATACCGAAAAAATTGATTGATAGACAGGTGAAATATAAGATTAAATAACAAAGAAAAGAGAGAAAGAAAAGAAGAAGAAAGAACTAATTTTGAAAGAATAAAGTGTTGGTCATCTTTGGGTTTGTTGTCTTTTGCGCATGCGTTGTGACGTCCTGGGCAGAGATTGGTAGATAAAAAGAAATAGATTGATAGATAACAAAAATGTAACATAAGATTAAATAACAAAGAAAAGAGAGAAAGAAAAGGAGAAAGAGCTAATTTTGAAAGAATTAATCGTTAGTCGTCTTCGTGTTTCTTGTCTTTTGCGCATGCGTCGTGACGACATGGGCAGACATTTGTAGAAAAAAAAAGAAAAAAAAAATTAAATAACAAAGAAAAGAGAGAAAGAAAGAAAAAAGGAGAAACAATTAGTTATTTTTTAATTTTAGGTTAATCGTTTGTCGTCTTCTTGTTTGTTGTTGTTGATGTCTTTTGTGGATGCGATGTGACGTCATGGGCAGCGATTGATAGATAAAAATATATACAACATAAAATGCGTCGTGACGTCATGGGCAGAGATTGGCAGATAAAAAGATAAGAATAAATAAATAACGAAGAAAGAGATTGATAGATAACAAAGATGTAACATAAGATTAAATAACAAAGAAAAGAGAGAAAGAAAAGAAGGAGAAAGAGTTAATTTTGAAAGAATTAATCGTTAGTCGTCTTTGTGTTTATTGTCTTTTGCGCATGCATCGTGACGTCATGGGCAGAGATTGATAGATAAAAAAAATTAGATAAGAAAGAAAAGAGAGAGAAAGAAAAAAATGAGAAATAATTAGTTATTTTTAAATTTTAGGTTAATCGTTTGTCGTCTTCTTGCTTGTTGTTGTTGTTGTCTTTTGCGGATGCGATGTGACGTCATGGGCAGCGATTGATAGATAAAAATATATATAACATAAAATTAAATAACAAAGAAAAGAGAAAAAGGGAGAAATAATTTTGAATTTTAGGTGAATCGTTGGTCGTCTTCGGGTTTGTTGTCTTTTGCGCATGCGCTGTGACGTCATGGGCAGAGATTGGTAGATAAAAAAGACAAAGAAATTAAATAATGAGAAAATAAATTGATAGATAAAAAGAAAATAGTTAAAAACAAAGAAAATAGAGAAAGAGACGAAGAAAATAAGGAGAAAGAATTAATTTTGAATTTTAAGTTAATCGTTGGTCGTCTTTGGGTTTGTTATATTTTGCACATGCGCCGTGACGTCATGGGCAGAGAGTGGTAGATAAAACAGATAAAAAAGAATATTAAATAATGAAGAAATAGATTGATGGATAAAAAAGATATAACATAAGAAAATAGAGAAAGAAAAGAAGGAGAAAGAATTAATTTTGAAAGAATTAATCGTTGGTCGTCTTTGGGTTTGTTGTCTTTTGTGCATGCGTCATGACGTCATAGGAAGAGACTGGTAGATAAAGATAAAATAATAAATGAAATAAAAATAAATAAAGATAGATAAAAGAAAATTAAACAACGAAGAAAAGAGAGAAAGAAAAGAAGGAGAAAAAATTTGTTATTTTTAAATTTTAGATTAATCGTTTGTCGTCGTCTTGTTTTTTGTTGTTGTTGTCTTTTGCGGATGCGAAGTGACGTCATAGGTAGCGATTGATACTTAAAAGATGTATAAAACATAAAATGAAATAACAAAGAAAAGAGAAAAAAGAAACAAAAGAAAGAGAAAGAATTAATTTTGAATTTTAGGTTAATAGCAGGTTGTCTTCGGCTTTGTCTTTTATGCATGCGCTGTGACGTCATAGGCAGATTGGTAGATAAAAAAGATAAAGAAATTAAATAATGAGGAAATAAATTGATAGATAGAAAGAAAACAAAGTTAAATAGCAAAGAAAATAGAGAAAGAGACGAAGAAAAGAAGGAGAAAGAATTAATTTTGGGTTTTAGGTTAATTGTTGGTCGTCTTTGAGTTTGTTGTATTTAGCGCATGCGCCGTGACGTCATGGGCAAAGAGTGGTAGATAAAAAAAAGATAAAAAAGAAAATTAGATAACGAAGAAATAGATTGATAGATAAAAAGATAAAAGACACATATCAAATAACAAAGAAAAGAGAGAAAGAAAAGGAGAAAGAATTGATTTTGAAAGAATTAATCGTTGGTCGTCTTCGGGTTTGTTGTCTTTTGCGCATGCGTCGTGACGTCATGGGTAAAGATTGGTAGATAAAAAGATAAAAAAGAAAATTAAATAATGAAGAAATAGATCGACTGATAGAAAAAGATATAGCATAAGATTAAATAACAAAGAAAGAGAGAAAGAAAAGAAGGAGAAAAAACTAATTTTGAAAGAATTGATAGTTGGTCGTCTTCGGGTTTGTTGTCTTTTGTGCATGCGTCGTGACGTCATGGGCAGAGATTGGTAGATAAAAATAAAGATATAAAAATAAAATTAAATAACGAGGAAAAGAGGGAGAGAAAGAAAAGAAATAGAAAGAATGAGTTAATTTTGAATTTTAGGTTAATCGTTTGTTGTCTTCAAGTTTGCTGCTGTTGTCTTTTGCGCATGCGATGTGACGTCATGGGCAGCGATTGATAGATAAAAAAAATATATATAAAACATAGAATTAAATAACAAAGAAAAGAAAGAGAGAGAAAAGGAGAAAGAATTAATTTTGAATTTTAGGTTTACCGTTAGTCGTCTTCGGGTTTGCTGTCTTTTGCGCATGCGGCGTGACGTCATCGACAAAGATTGGTAAATAGAAAAATTATAAAACATAAAATTAAATAACGAAGAAATAGATTGAGAGATAAAAACGATAAAACATAAAATTAAATAACAAAGAAAAGAGAGAAAAAGAAAAGAATGAGAGAATTAATTTTCAAAGAAATAATTGTTGGTCGTCTTTGGATTTGTTGTCTTTTGCACATGCGTCGTGACGTCATGGGCAGAGATTGGTAGATAAAAAAGATAAAAAATAAATTAGATAATGAAGAAATAGATTGAGAGATAAAAGATAAAACATAAAGTTGAATAACAAAGAAAATAGAGAAAGAAAGAAAAGAAAGAGAGAATTAATTTTCAAAGAATCGTTCGTCGTCTTTGGGTTTGTTGTCTTTTGCGCATGCGCCGTGACGTCATGGGCAGAGATTGGTAGATAAGAAAAGATAAAAAAGAAATTAGATAATGAAGAAATAGATTAATAGATAAAAATAAAACATAAAGATGAATAACAAAGAAAATAGAGAAAGAGAGGAAGAAAAATATGAGAAAGAATTAATTTTTAATTTTAGGTTAATCGTTGGTCGTCTTCGGGTTTGTTGTCTTTTGCGCATGCGCCGTGACGTCATGGGAAGATTGGTAGATAAAAAAAAATGAAAATACAAAATAAAAAAGATAACGAAGAAAAGAGAAAAAGAGAGAAAGAAAAGGAGAAAGAATTAGTTAATTTTGAATTTTAGTTGAATCGTTGGTCGTCTTTGGGTTTGTTGTCTTCTGCGGATGCGCCGTGACGTCATTGGCAGAGAGTGGTAGATAAAAAAAGATAAAAAAGAAAAATAAATAACGAAGAAATAGATAGACACATAAAAAAGATAAAACATAAGATTGAATAACAAAGAAAAGAGAGAAAGAAATGAGGGATAAATAATAAATTTTGAAAGAATTAATCATTGGTCGTCTTTGGGTTTGTTGTCTTTTGCGCATGCGCTGTGACGTCATGGGTAGAGATTGGTAGATAAGAAATAAAAAAGAAATTAAATAATGAAGAAATAGATTAACAAATAAAAATATAAAACATAAAGTTAATTAACAAAGAAAATAGAGAAAGAGAGGACGAAAAGAAGGAGAAAGAATTAATTTCTAATTTTAGGTTAATCGTCTGTCGTCTTTGGGTTTGTTGTCTTTTGCGCATGCTCCGTGACGTCATGGGTAGAGATTGGTAGATAAAAAAGAAAATTAAATAAATAGATTGACAGATAAAAAGATAAAACATAAAATTAAATAAGAACAGATAGAAAAAGAGAAAGAAAAGAAAGAGAGAATTAATTTTGAAAGAATTAGTCGTTGGTCGTCTTTGGGTCTGTTGTCTTTTGTGCATGCGCCGTGATGTCATGGGCAATGGTAGATAAAAAAGATAAAAAAGAAATTAAATAATGAACAAACAGATTGATAGATAAAAAGATAAAACAAAAAGTTAAATAACAAAGAAAATAAAGAAAGAGAGGAAGAAAATAAGGATAAAGAATTAATTTCTAATTTTAGGTTAATCGTTGGTCGTCTTTGGGTTTGTTGTCTTTTGTGCATGCGTCGTGACGTCATGGGCAGAGATTGGTTGATAAAAAGATGATAAAACATAAAATTAGATAACAAAGAAAAGAGAGAAAGAGAGAAAGAAAAGGAGAGAATTAATTTTGAATTCTAGGTTAATCGTAGGTCGCCTTTGGGTTTATTGTATTTTGCGCATGCGCCGTGACGTCATGAGCAGAGATTGTTAGATAGAAAAGATAAAAAAGAAAATTAAGTAACAAAGAAATAGATTGATAGATAAAAAAGATAAAACAAGATTAGATAGCAAAGAAAAGAGAGAAAGAAAAGAAGGATAAAGAATTAATTTTTGAAAGAATTAATCGTTGGTCGTCTTTGGGTTTGTTGTCTTTTGTGCATGCGTCGTGACGTCATGGGCAGAGATTGGTAGATAAAAAGATGATAAAACATAAAATTAGATAACAAAGAAAAGAGAGAAAGAGAGAAAGAAAAGGAGAGAATTCATTTTGAATTCTAGGTTAATCGTAGGTCGCCTTTGGGTTTGTTGTCTTTTGGGTTTGCGCCGTGACGTCATGAACAGAGATTGTTAGATAAAAAAGATAAAAAGAAAAGTAGATAACGAAGAAATAGATTGATAGATAAAAAAGATAAAACAAGATTAGATAACAAAGAAAAGAGAGAAAGAAATGAAGGAGAAAGAATTAATTTGAAAGAATTAATCGTTGGTCGTCTTCGGGTTTGTTGTCTTTTGCGCATGCGGCGTGACGTCATGGGCAGAGATTCGTAGATAAAAAGAAAATAAAAAAGATAAATAACGAAGAAAAGAGAGAAAGAAAGAAAAAGAGAAAGAATTAGTTATCTTTTTATTTTAGGTTAATCGTTTGTCGTCTTTGTGTTTGTTGTTTTTTGCGCATGCGATGTGACGTCATGGGCAGCGATTGATAGATAGAAAAATATATAAAAATAGCCCAGTGTGATAACACCCCTGGAATCAGCCTGCGAGCCTGGTGTCTCCTGTGATTCTGTGATTAGTGTTGGGTGTCATGGGGACAAGATATTTATATATATAGCGACAGTAGCCTTGAGCCCATTTGTTATTCAGGTCCTGTGGCTACATCGGATCCTGGTTGCCTGGCTGTCGCAGCCTTACACCTTCATGCCTCATAATGACTCTGACAGTGATATTAAAAAGAAAAAAAAGAAAAAGAAAAAAAAAATAGGAATCCTGAAGACGATTCCCAGACAGGGTTCGATACGTAGGAATAAATTTCAAACGACGAGATCAGTGTGTACTTTCTTCCGAATAATGGTTCCTAGACTCCAGCTCTTCACGAAAATTTTTCCTTGTATAAGTTCTTGGAAGGGAAAGATTTTTTTAAGAATACCACCGTAAGAATTTTACGGTGGCATTCTTAGAATAATTATTTCCTTATATAGATATTTCCTCATATAAATCTTATGTAAATCCCTGGAAGGGAAATATTCTTTAAGAATATCACCGTAAGAATCTTGCGGTGGTATTCTTAAAATAAGATCTTTCCTTATATTATCAATCTAAAATAAATCCTCGGAAGGGAAAGATTTTGAGAATAGCACCGAAAGAAGAAACTTACGGTGGTATTCTGAAAAAAATCCGTATATAAATCTTTCATTTTATAAATCCTTGGAAGGGAACTATTTTTATGAATACCACTGTAAGAATCTTACGGTGGTATTCTTTAAAAAAAAAAAAAAAAAAAAAAAAAAAAATAGTTCCTCATATAAATCTTATATAAATACTTGGAAGGGAACTTTTTTTTTTTTTTTTTTTTAGAATACCACCGTAAGACGACTTGACGTCACACTTGCTTACACTCGTCATGATAAGATCCTCTGTGGGCGGTTTATCCCATGAACGACAAAGCATCCTCTATACCCCATCACCGTGGACTAATCCGGTTCGGGAGGCGTTTTCACGCTGGGCTATTTTCCTCCAACTCCCAGTTCATCTTCAGTATCGCCCACCTTCATCACTTTTTCAGCCGTAAAATAACTACGGCAAACTATTTTGTTTCCTCAACAATTACATAAAATGTTATTTGATATGCTGGAGGAAAACTATTTCCTCCAGCATTTCAGATTCCTTCCCGAAACCTCCAACAGTCGGAGGAAAAATAGCCCCTTTGTGTGATAAAACTAGATTGTGTGGCAGGAACCTAGCGCGTGTGGGCTGTTGAGCGTACAGGAAAGTTGGCTTGATTCCGTTGGGATTAGATCATCCATACTGATTAGGTGCAAGCACTGATACGTGGCTCTATATACATCTGATGTCCGTCGACGCAGAGAGGCAATGGGACATCATGAATGTGCGACTTGGTCAGTTGCATAACTTCTCGGGAGTTAAGCCCAGGACTTCCGCGTGCAAGGCATGTTTACTTATTGAAGGGTAATGCAGACAAGTCTGAACTACGAAAATTAATTGAATACAAATTAGAAATGACGAAGACTTTGGAAATTACTTAAAAAAAAAGCTTGGCTTGTATTGACAAACCAAGAAACGGAACTCATTTATGAACGTTGTGTGTAATCATTAGCTTCCAACACAGGGAAATAAAACTCTTAACACTATTTTTGGGATGTCTATTCTTTAAATGTGTGGCATTTAAATTTATTGAATAATCATAACTAATATTTTTGTAGGTAGGTGCTGTTGAAATATATTTCGAAATTGGGTTATTGGAGGCTGTGAAAACGCTTCCAGCCACTTGCAATAATTCCTTGATTATCGAACTATCCCTCTGGCTGTTTTCTTATTTTTAATTTTCCGCACTTTCAGTGGAAGCTAGTACATGCTGTGAGTTTACTATCAATTAAAAAAATAATAATAATGAGTGATCGAAATTACATACACCCGATACCACCGAGAGAAAAAAAATAAGAAGAAATAAGTTAATTGGCGGTGATAGGCATCTCAGTAGAGACAACCGACGACTCTACCATTGTTCTTACACTCTAAGATTCATTTATATAATGAAGAACAAAAGGAAGCCCTGTATGAGTGTTCGTTCGGATGACATAGAGCAATTTTAACACCCCTTCCTTTTTCCTGTATAAAACTGTGTGTTTGTATGTATGTGTACCATCAAAGATAACATTGTGAACTCTAATCTGGTCAAACAAAGACCAATTGAGAGCAAAGTTCTACAAAGTACATTACGCTGTTGAAGAGGCCTATGTAACGCTACATGACTGAACAATAGTCTTTTGGATTTACTGCCAAGAAGACTTTCAGTCTAATTTCCTATATTTATGTTTCTTCTTCTGCTATGACATTCTGCACCCCTTTTTACGTCGAACTCTTCAAGACATCTGTATCTCCTTCTTTGTTGGTGTTTGTCAGTCTGTCAGTCCTTGTGTTAACCTCAATCTAAGCTTCCTACCAAGAAGAATTGCTTCTTACTTCCCTATAGGTCTTTTTGGTTCTGACTCCTTCTTAACATCGGATTTTTTTCCACACTCTTCAGGACACCCTAGAGTGTGTTGGAGTTAGTGTACCTTTTTGTCCCACATATCATCTCGTTGACCAAGGTGACCAGATTTTGAGAACTGGAATACGGGACACCTAAATTGGAAAGGTATATGGACAGTGTACCGGCCGTGTGAATCACGCAAAACAAGCTCGCAGCTCCAGGACCTGATTCATTGCCCTGTGCATTTTTTTTTTTTTTTTTTACTTCCTTTAAAGGGGTGTGACTATTGTATATTTTGTTTCAAGCAGCAATGTATTACATATGTTGAAACACGTATGTAAAAATTTATTCGGATATTGTTGCTTTCGAATTTATATACATGCGAAGTGTTTAAAATCTTGAAAATACGGGACAAAACGCGTCCTGGAAAGGGACGATACAGGACGCGGGACAATTTTGTTTAATACAGGACCAAGGTCTACATATCCAGGTCAGACCGTTTGAATTATTGTGCGCCGCTTCTGACGTCATTAGGCTGGGTCCGTTTTCTCTTTGTGAAACACTGAAGAAAACTGTGAAACGCCAAGGAAGACAGGAACTATAATATTTTATATATCATATATATATATATATATATATATATATATATATATATATATATCATATATATTATATATTCATATATATAGACAGGAACTATAATATTTTATATATATTTATATATATATTTTATATAATATTTGTCAGAATATAACTAATTGCGTGGAGCGGTGCGAGCGAAGGTAACGTCATTCCCGAACGACGCGCCAGCTTCAACTGACAGCTATAGTACCCGCGAACCCCACTTTGAACAGCCAGGTGACGTTCACGGGCCCGCTGCGCCAACTCCCTCGAAATTCGGTCGGAAGTGGTTAGACCTTATATCCTTAGATCTTGTACAGGACGATCTCGTATAATACGGGACGTCTGGTCACGCTGTCGTTGACATACATTAGCAATATCGCAGGTGACAGAATCAAGGCCTGTGGAGTCCCACAAGTCAATTTTTATTTATTTATTTATTATTATTTTTTGTCTGACATCCAATCCTTCATAAGTGTTCTCGTGAGTCTACATTTTAGTAAACCCTTCACACTTCCCATGAAACTTCCACATTAATCATCTGTGAGGTTCCTTATCGAAAGCCATCTCCAGATCCAGATGCGTGCAGTCCACCCAACCATCCCTCGCAGAGCAGCGACAGTTCTTGTATTTACTTTAGCAGATTTGACACAAAAGACCTTCCTTTTCTGAAACCGAATTGTTTTTATCACAAAACATCTACTCTCTTCCAGATATTTTGTCCATTTGCCATTCACGACCCTATCACACAATCTGGTTATCACGCTCATCAAAGACATTTGTCTAAGGATTCCTTTTCATTTCCTCGTTTGTAAACTGGGACCACGTTTGCTTTCTATCCAATCTTGGGGCACTCTCTCATCTAATGAAAACACAATCATCCAGTGAACACATAATCAGGTACGTGAAACTTCCGAAGGCCTCCAACGATTCTGCAAGAAGTACAGCACCATAAGTAAAGAGAACGTCAGTGACCTTATTCTTGCAAGTGGATATTCCGCAACGACATCGATTGGCAACTCTACCCAGTACCTAAGCCATGCAGGTATTGCAAAGTGTTTGAGAGAGGACGAACCCCTGCCTCACACATGAACATCTCTGTAGACAATTCCTCTACACAACACTATACCTAGATTCTTTTTGAATTAGATAAACTCCAAATTAGTGCCTAGGGAAACTCCTTTGGCTCAGTCGATCAGGTATCAGACTGGTATAAAGCGAAGCCTCGGTTTGAACCCCAGGGAAATTAGTTGTATGATATCGGCTGCTACTAGCGATTCACTTCAGGTATTTACAACGACGAAAACCCATAAAGATTTCATACCAGCTTCACCACTGGCTATGAGTTGAGCTAGGGACTCTGAAACGTGGGTAAAGACGGCAGTTAGCAGTCTACCTAGAATCTTTGGGAGTTTGATCAAATCCAAGTTGGAGTCTTTTGAAACTCCTTTAGCACAGTCGGTAAGGTATTGGCCTGGTGTCAAGCGAGGCCTCGATTCGAATAATTCAAGAAGTTTCTGCTAGTTTTCTTAACTAGTTACCACGCCCTCATAACTGTCAGTGCACGCCACTGTGATTATCAACTCTCCATCTTGCATTCTATAACAAATCTTTTCAGAATCTAGACATTACTGATGTAATCTTTTTATTCAGTACACATAAGTGTAATACTTTAATCATGTTTGGTATTGCACAACTTTCATTTACCGTAATATTACATATAAACACACACATTTATACTAGTTCGGCACATTCACAGGGTTTTAATTACCTTTTTATCAGTGTTGTCACCCTATGTCTTTACTTACACCATACCTAGAATAAAAGCCATGAGTGCTCTTTGGTGAATAAGTGGAACAGCCTCACGGAAAATGTGACTACTAGCACAAATGTAAATATATCTATAAATAGATGTGACCAGTTTGAGACTGTCAGTCGAAAAAAGAGGCCCCTTATGAGCTTTAAGTTCTCTTACCTCTTTTAACTTCATTAAGGAAAGCATCTAATAAGGTAAACACTATACGCATTCATGATATGAAGCTAAACGGTTCTAATGGACAATGAAGAATAAAAATCAAGTTTCCCGCTTGATATGTGTACGCGCTCTTAATTTCCCATTTTCTACAATGCATCCGTCCGTCATTTGTTTACATAGTGGCAATGGTGGCTGGACGTTGAAGCTTGTAATATACAACACTCAATTAGTTTATTGCATAGCTAGAATAAAAGCCATGTGTGCTCTTTGGTGAAAAAATGGATCCCAACTTCATAACTGGTGGATTTGGGGAATTTGGTGGCGCAGACGATGAACCATTCCTCATACAAAGAATTGATTCCCGAGATATCATCTACAGTCCTCCCAAGAGGAAGTACAAGGTAAGGTTGTCTTAATCAACCTCGATATTTGTTTCGTGGCTAGAACTTTCTCCGTTTCAGCATGCAGATAATGAGATCTTATGTCAGTAATATAGGCAGGGGTATGGTATACCACGTAACACTAGTGTTCATTCCAGCCAAACGATAAGTCTGTAATTTGGAAGAAAGTACTTATGAAAATGTAACTTTGTGTGGGTATCATTGTAGTGATTTTTTGTGCCCGTTTTTTTTAGTTGACATGCACGGCAATGACTGTTGATAAGATTACTTCAAGGTATTTATATCCTCACTGGAACATATATTTCATTTGGCATGTGGATGAATTTCATGTTTAATTTTATCCTTTCCTCAGTTAAAGATGATGAAGCCTTTCATATTGTATTCATGGCACATTGGAGATTGATGTTGCACACTGAAGTTCTTGAAGAGGCTGTCCACAGTTATATATAATAAGATTTTTTGTATTGCATTTATGGTGTATTGGTGAGTGTTTGATTCTACACACATGGAAATTTATTGTAAAATTTGATGTATAATTGTGTTATAGTTATTTTTGAGTAGTGGTATTAATGAATGTAAGATTACAGATGGGTTAGTTATGAATATAGAGGAGGGTACAGTCTGCCAAGAAGAGATGGTGGTGGTTGATTGAAGATGAGTGTTAAGTGGGCACTGGGAGAGGCTGGAGGAAGGGACAGGTTTCATTATTCCGGGTCACATGTGGCAGAGAATGGAGGAGTGGAGGTAGAGGTGAAGTATGAAATAGGGGTAGGAAGTAAATGTCTAGGAGGATAATAGAAAATTATGAGAAGAAGTATCTGGGGAAGAATGTAAAGATATTGTACGAAGATCTGATTGTGCCTATGGCACTGTATGAAATAGAGCTCTGGAATATGAAGGAAGCAGAGAAAGAGAGAGCCTAAACATGAGACAAGAGAAATCTTTAAGAAGTATGGCGGGTGTTAGGATGATGATAATGAATAGAGTGAAAAATATGGATGTGAGGCAGAGTGGGGGTTGAAACAGAGGTAGTGGAAAGGATTGACTAAAGAGTATTGAGATGATTTGGGCATATGGGGGCGACACTGGTCAAAAGAGTGGAAATCAGGAGCGGTTGGAATGAACTTGAGGGGAATACCAAGAGTGAGATGAATGAGTGGGGAAAAGAGGGCGTTGAATGCGAAAGATATATCTGTTGAGCAAGGATTAGAGAATGCTAAAGAGGAGTGAATGATTAAGTGACATATCTTGTTCTTGTTTGGTCCATAAATTTCTTGAATGGGTGAAGGGAGGGGGAGGGGTAAACCAACTCTAGCTGTCGGGTTATCTTGCTGTGAAAATGCTGTGCCTTAGGAGCAAAAGATTTTACCTGTGTGACTTGTAGGACAATCCGGTGGCTGGTGGCAGTTACCAAGGATCCATTGGTCTCCTACAAGAGAGACCTGGGGCAGTGGATTGATCGATTGATTCTGGTTGACGGTATAATTTGGAAAATTGGATTATGCTTTCCAGCTGTCTCCATTACATGCAATTTGTGAATGGGTTGATTTCAATTTTGGCATCATAGTAGAATTTCAGTGAAAGGTGTCATACCTCTGCTATTACCGTTACCAATTCTATTATGAGTATTACTACCACTATTGGTTTTACATGACCCTAATTTATAAGGAACTGTTTGTCAAAAAGGGAAAGTTTTGTCCAGTAATACATTATTGAGCCTACTACAGCTGCCTGTGGTCACTATGAGACCCTGATGATAATGGTGTATCTTCACATACGAGACCCAAGAACAAATCCTTGACCTTGGGGTGGATACATAAATGGGTGCTAGTTGTAAAGCCTCGTACACATGTATGTTCACACCTTATCAGGCTTGCTTGATGCCTTTTTCAGATAACAGGGACCAGTGATGGCACCTGGTAGTGGTGGTAATACAAAAAGGCTAGCAGAAAAAAAAAATCTCTAAGCAGCTTCTTTTAAAAACCTATCACCACTTTGACCATGTGGAGGTGCAATCTAGACTAGGCCCAAAATTTCTGTCAAATTAAATTGTTATTCCTTTGCCTTTTCACATAAGGAGAGCTGACAACTGGTGAATGCTCCCCACAACCAACTCCTATATGATGGTGACATAGAAACAGTACCACACTAATTAAATGCACATTCTACATTTAAACTAAAGTCTTTTGTATATCCACTCAAATATACTTCTGCAAGCTTGGGTGAAAGTAGGCCATAAGTGTTTCAGAATGGAAGATATTTATAGCCCGTCTCTGTAGGTTACCCACTAAGATGGAGCTGTCCACTGTATAGTGCAAAAGGCTGCAATGAACTCACTAAATGTGGTCACGTAAGTGCTTGCTTTGCACCAACTACTTCTGTTGCCACTAATGGTACATACATACATACATATACCAAGGCTTTTTCCCCCTTACTAGGGAGGTAGCCAAAAAAGAGAAGGCATAAAATCATTCCCACCCATTCCATCCCATGCCACTAATGGTACCAATGAGATAATGATGATAAGTTTATTTGGCAATGAATCAATATACATGAAGTGCAGATAATGAAAAGAACACATATTTCGAAATAACAGTTACAATTGCTGAGGATAACACAAGAGGCTTAGGCACCTTAACTTACACTCTCTGGAAAGACGCAGAGTGCAGGGTGATCTAATAGAGGTGTTCAAGTGGATCAAAGGGTGATGCAAACAAGGTCATCATATTAAGACAACAGGGCAGGACTCGCAGTAATGGTTATAAACTAGATAAATTTAGATATAAAAAGGAAATAGGCAACAATTGGTTTATTAATAGGGTGGTCGACAAATGGAATGAATTTAATAACCATGTAGTAAGCGCTGAAACTATCAGTTGTCTTAAGAAACGATTAGACAACTTTATGGATGAGGATGACAGGTGGTGATGGATACAGAGCTGCCTAGTGTAGGTCTTATGGTCTCATGCAGTCTCCTCCATTCTTATGTTCTTAAAAGCATGCCGCTGTGGCGAACATAGTCAAAGGAGCTGGTCTAAGCTGCTTGAAAGGCACACTAAATAAATACTTAAGAACTAACAAAATCCCTCTATATTGCCCTTCTCAACACTACAACAATACCATAAAAGTTAAACAAATCTAATTTTCATGACAAGTGATGTAAAATTTTTCAAATTATCATGAAAAATACATGTATTTTTATTACTTAATTATTATTTTCTATTTTGAAGCCAATAAAATTATATAGACTCATGATCATGAGAACTTAGTAAGCTTGAACATCTGGAAATGTAGTGTTTACTGTGCACTACAGTATACTTTACCCATGCCACAGAGAAAAATTGCTGAGATGACTCGTGATGGTCATGTTTACACCTATGAGACATTACACAGACTTAACCCCTTCGTTACCGACCCGTCAACCTTATGTGAACAAACGTTTCAAACCGTCCCACGCATGGCTGGAGCCTTATGTTTGTAAACACAGACACTTGCCACCACGTGGGTAGAAATAACCCAGAAACCGAGGCCTTGAGAGCCCTCAGTACACACAGCTTATAACTGTGACACGTGCGTGCCACGGGGAGCACACTCGGTTCCTGGCAGGTGCACTCAGCCATGATGCGCAGGTGTCACAAAACACACATCCGGTACTTAAGGGGTTAAGGCAGTGGTTCTTAACCTTTTTTGGCAGCGACCCAAAATTTTGCACAAATCAAGCATCGCGACCCAAGCCTACGTACGGAAAACTTCAAATTGTCGGTTTTACATTGAAATTTCAAAACACTTCAAATAAATTTTCTGCTTTGGAGTTTTTATTTAATCATGGTCTGCTTAGAATCCTAAAACTAGGCATCATGTATTTTAATTATTACAGTATATAATTATAATATATTTGTAGTGGGAAAATAATTATTTTCTGCAAACCCTTAGCGACCCAATAAAATGGCTTGGCGACCCAAATTTGGGTCGCGACCCAGGGGTTAAGAACCACTGGGTTAAGGCAACCTGTTATGCAGTTCTTTTCATCTAATCCTCCTCCCTATTCCCTTCTCCCGCCCCACCCCACCCCTCCTGATTTGTTTTTTGTCACTGCATACATTTTATACAATCAATACTTTAGAGACTAGTGGTAAACCCAAACATCAGTCACAATATGTGTGTGTGTATGTGTATACATATATATATATATATATATATATATGTGTGTGTGTGTGTGTGTGTATATATATATATATATATATGTATATATATATATATATATATATATATATATTATATATATATATATATTATATATATATATATATATATATTACCATCTGGGGTATTGGCTGCTTGTTATTGTGGCAAAGTAGCATGCAGTCGATACTTTAGGGTCTATATGGGGCGCCCCTACGGACCAGAGCCACACATCATTTTTGTCTATGATAGAGGAAAACTCTGTACATAGAGAAATGATAGCACTTATATACTACAACTGTCCCTCTGTTATGCTGTCCCCCAACCCCTTGTTGCTGTCCTGTACCATTTCTCTGAGTATTCTTTTTCTGTGTTGGGGGAAAAGAATACTGCCACCAAGTATTCCCACTTGGATCGTAAGAGGTGAGAAGAAAGGGACGGGGATAGGGACTAGGCATCCTTCTCCTTGTAGCCCCACAGGGCACGTTCCTAAAAGTAAAGACGAAGGCATAAGAGGGTCTGGAAGTTCTCGGACCAGCACCCTAAGGTTTGGGTCTTTTAATGTGCGTGGATGTGATACAGATGAGAGTAAAATGGAAGAGATAGGTAGTATGTTTGTGAGAAGAAAGATGGATGTGTTGGCTTTGAGTGAAACTAAGTTGAAAGGGAAGGGTGAGTGTAAGTTTGGGAGTGTAAGTGGAAGGTTATCAAGAGTGAAGAGAGGGCGAGGGAAGGAAGGGGTGGCTATACTAGTAAGTGAAGAGATAGGTAAATGTGTAGTGGAGTGGAAGGAGGTTTCCTCAAGGATAATGTGGATGAAGGTGAAACTGGGAAAGGAGTTGTGGGTTTTTGTAAGTGCATATGGGCCTGGCATTGAGAAGAGTGTAGAAGAAAGAGAGGCTTTTTGGATAGATTTAAATGAGCGCATAGAGGGTTTAGGGAGAAGTGTAAATGTAATAGTACTGGGAGACCTTAATGCTAGGGTAGGAAAGGATCCAATCGATGGAGTGGTTGGGAAATGTGGAGTTCCAGGAAAAAATCGTAGTGGAGAGTTGATGGTGGAAATGTGTCTAGAAAGAGAGTTGATGATAGCAAATACAGTGTTTTGGAAGAAAGTCAAGCATAAGTACACATGGGAGAGGGTGGTGGATGGAAGGGTGGTAGATAGAGCGCTAATGGATTATGTAGTGGTAAATAGGATTATGATAGGAAGAGTTAAGGATGTACATGTGCTAAGGGGAGAGGGTGGGGGAATATCAGATATTTTTCTGGTGGAAGGTAAGTTGAGAGTGGAGGACAGGTGGAGAAAGAGGAAAGGGACAAAAGGTAGGGAGGTTCTTAGAGTGAACTCTTTAAATGAAAAGGAGAAGGAGTACAAGAAGAAGCTGAAGGAGGAGTGGGAGGGAGTGGAGGTAGGTGTGGAGGAGGAATGGGGATGGTTCAAGGAGGGAGTCACAAAGTGTGCAAAGATGGTGTGTGGAACAAGAAGGACAGGAGGAAATAGAAGGAAGGGTAGTGAATGGTGGGATGAGGAAATGAAGAAGGTTGTAGAAGAGAAGAAGCGAGCTTACACAGATTGATTACAAAATAGGACGAGGGAGTCATATGAGACGTAAAAAGAAAAGAGAAGTAAAGAAAAAGATAAAAGGCAAAGAGGAGAGCAGATGTAAAATGGGTAAGAGTATGACAGAAAATTTTGAAAGAAATAAAAAGATGTTTTGGAAAGAAATTAAGAGAGGAAGAGGAGGCGAATCAAGTAGAGAAGAAAAGGTAAAAGGTGCAGATGGAGAGATGATAATGGAGGAGAAGGCATTACGGGGAAGATGAGCAGAATATTTTAGGGAGTTGCTAAATGTGAAGGAGGATAGGGAGGGAAAGATAGCTGCAATGGGAAATGCTAAGAAAATGAGAGTGATGAGTGAGGAAAATGGAGGAGAAATAAGGAAGGATGAAGTGAAGGCAGCTGTTAAGATGATGAAAGCGTGTAAGGCACCTGGTCTGGATGGATGCCATGCAGAATGTCTTAAAAAAGGAGGTACAGTGATGGTGGACTAGCTGGTGAGGTTATTTAATGTTTGCTGGAGAGAAGGTAGAGTGCCGGAGGACTGGAGGAGTGCTTGTATAGTTCCACTTTACAAGGGAAAGGGAGACAAGTGTGAATGTAGTAGTTTCAGAGGGATTAGCTTGTTAAGTGTAGTTGGGAAGGCTTATGGGAGGATCTTGATTGAGAGGATTAGAAGAGGAACAGGGAGTAATTGGTGAGGAACAGTGTGGATTTAGGACGGGTAGAGGTTGTGTAGATCAGATTTTTGTGGTAAGACAGATATGTGAGAAAGCTATAGGAAAGGGGAAGGATGTTTTTTTGGCTTTTATGGATCTGGAAAAGGCTTACGACAGGGTAGACAGAAAGGCACTGTGAGAGATTATGCGGATATATGGGATAGGAGGAAAGCTTCTCGGAGCTGTCAAGAGTTTTTATGAGAGTAGTAGAGCTTGTGTCAGGATTAGAAATGGAGAGATTGAGTGGTTTGAGGTAAAGGTGGGACTTCGTCAGGGATGCGTTGTCACCCAGGCTGTTCAACTTATACATGGATGGGGTAGTGCAAGAGGTAAATGCAAGGGTGGTGGGTCAGGGATTGGAGATGGTTAAAGAAAATGGAGAAAAGTGGGAGGTAAGCCAGCTGTTGTTTGCGGACAACACTGCGCTTGTGGCAGGATCGGAGGAGGGATTGAGGAAGTTGGTGACAGAGTTTGGGAGAGTGTGTGATAGAAGAAAGCTGAAGATAAATGTGGGTAAAAGTAAGGTGAGGAGATGTGCAAGGGGTGAAAGTGGCAGTAATCTGGAAGTGAGCATTAAGGGAGAGCAACTGGAGGAAGTGGATAGTTTTAGATACTTGAGTGCAAATGTGGCAGGAAAAGGTGGAGGTAGAATGTAGATTGAGAAAAGTGAGTAAATGCCTTGGTGGATTAAAGAGTGTAATGAGGAATAGAAATTTGGGAATGGATGCTAAGAGAAGACTGTATGAAGGAGTGGTTGTGCCAACAGCACTGTATGGAACAGAAACATGGAACATAAGAGAGGAAGAGAGAAGGAGCTTGAATGTGTTTGAGATGAAGTGTCTGAGAAGTATGATGGGGGTTACTAGGCTAGATAGAGTGAGAAATGAGGAGGTGAGGAGGAGAACAAGGGTGGAAAGGGAGCTGGGAGATAGGGTTGATGAAAGAGTATTAGGATGGTTTGGACACATGGAAAGAATGAGTGAAGAAAGACTAGTAAAGGAGGTATGGAAGGCAGATGTGGAGGGAGTGAACATGAGGGGACGTCCTAGGATGAGATGGATGGATGGGGTGAAGGGGGCTTTGGGGAAGAGGGGAATGTCTGTTGAGGAAGGACAGGAGAGGACAGAAGACGGGTGAATGGAGAATGGTTGTATATGGAAGATGTTGTGATGCATGAGGTGGAATGGACGGGGGGATGGGGGTGAGGTAGTGTGTGTGAGCAAAATTTTGACGCAGCCCGAAGGGATTTCTCCCCGTCTTCTCCTTTATATGGGGGGACGGAGAGGGGGGGGTCGCTGATTTAATGAAGCGGCCTTGCTGTGGATGTGCTGTGTTTTGTGACACTGCTTCTGACCCAGGGCAGTGGACAAGGTGCAGGGATGACCTGTCATCTAGGAGGTGCTAAGATGGGAGGGAGGGTGGAGGGGTGTGGAGTGTATTCAGGGATGGAATGGGTGGGAATGATTTTATGCCTTTTCCTTTTTGGCTACCTCCCTAGTAAGGGGGAAAAAGCCTTGGTATATGTATGTATATATATATATATATATATATATATACACAGACAGACACACACTCTACTGCAAAATATTAAAGTGGCATTAGATTATATGGATAAAGAGAGATGATGAAAAAACTAATTGAAACCCTGATATGTCCAAGACTGGAATATGCATCAGTAGTGTGGTCCCCATACAGAGTGAAAGATATAAGCAAGATTGAAAGAATACAAAGGGCAGCAACCAAATTGGTCCCCAGCCTGGCAGCTAAACCATACGAGGAAAGACCAAAAGTACTGGGTCTACCATCTTTGAAAGATTGAATAGAGAGGTGACATGATTACAATGCTCAGGTCACTAAAGGGGATAGATTGCATTGATAGAAGACATCTCTTGATTTGTGATGGGAGGGCTTTAAGAGGTCATGGAAGTACATTAAGAAAGGTCATATGTTGAAAGGATGTGAAGAAATATAATTTTTTCCTATAGATATACAAATAAGTGGAATAGCTTAAAAGGTGATATAGCCCAAGCTCAAACAATACACGAGCTCAAATCTATGATAATTGGAAATCAAAAATATAGATCAAGTTGGAACAATACATGAATTTGAGTCTAGGTATTTTAGAAAACTAGAGAATAGGAGACAGACCCAGCGAGTGTTGCTCCTTTCCTGTATACTACAATTAGGTAAATACATGTACAGTAATGCCCCCCAGACTCCAAATGCCCTAGAACTTGAACAATTTGGAAGCTGAACATTATTTTTTGTAATCAGATTGCCTCACACATTGTTTGTGTGTGTTTATGCATATGTTTACCCCGTGTGCCACAGCAGGGTCATCTGTACATCTTGTGATCCAGACTTTTTTGGAACTTTATAGGTCTGGAATGGATTAAGTTTGGATTCCAAGATTCCAAGACATCACAGTAGATATATATATATATATATATACATACATATATTCTGAGTCCACTGCTGAACAAAGGCCTCTTGTATCTTTCCATGATTCACATGACTGTGCCAGCCTCTGCCATGTCACTTCTGCATACTTGTCTATGTCATCTCTCCACCTTCTGTCTGGTCTTCTTCTTTCGTGCTTCCCATATCTCGGTGCCCACTTGGTAACGCACTTGCTCTATCGCTCATAATTTGTTCACGTTAAATTACCTACAAAATTCGACTTCCTCTCTTTTACTGCAGCCACAGCTTTTCACTCCAGTCTTATCTCTCATCCAACCTGCTCTCTTTCTGTATTTCAACATTATTCCCATCATTGATCTCTCCATTCTCCTCTGTGCACTCCTTAGTTTTGTCTCCATTGCCTTCATCAGTGTTCAAGTCTCACATCCATAGATTATTGCTGGCATTATACATTGATTGTAAACTTTGCATTTCAAACTTAGTTATAGGGCCTATCATGAACTTGTACTTACCAAACATTTTCCAGCCAGTTTTAATACATCTTTTTATTTCATTCTCATGATCTTTACTTGTTTTACCATCTGGCCAAAAATAATGATACTCTTCAATATCTTCAAGAATCTCGCCATCAGTTATAATCTCTTTGCTTAGAACTTTCATGTTAAAGATTATTTAATTTTTTACTCTTATTCACCTTTAAACATACTTTAGGTCTTTCCTTGTTCAGATCACTCAGCGAGTGTTTTGGAAATGTTCTGTTCTTTCTGAAATAAGAATAATGTCATCCAGAAATCTTAAGTGATTGAAATATTTGCTATTAATCTTCATATCTTTCTTTTCCCAACTCAACCTTCTGAAAATCTCTTCCAAGCATGCAGTAGATAGTTTGGGTGAAATTGTATGGCCTTGCTCTACTCCTCTCTCAAGCTTGACTTTTTCTATATCTTTATGCAGTTGAATTACTGTGGTACCTTTTGCATAAATCTTTTCTAGAATCCTTACAATGTATTTGTTTGCACCCTGCTTCAGTAACGAGTTTATTATTACTATTTGTCCTACTTAGTCGAAGGCCTTCTCGTAATCTACGAACTTTAAACAAAGAGGTGTATCATATTCGCATGTTTTCTCAAGTAGATGATTCATTGTCTGCAAATAGTTGAGTCAGATATGTGCTTCTAAAGCCTGCCTGTTTTTTGGTTTGTTTCCATCTAAAGCTTGACTTTGTAAGGATACAAGCTAATCCCTTTGGGCTGCATCAAAATGATTTTCACACATAATTACTCCCTAGTCCCCTGTCTTCCACCCCCTCCCATCCTTGTATCACAGTATCATTTCTCCACTCAGCCCCCTCTCCTGTCTTCTCTCTTCCCTGCTTAACAGACATTCTCTTCCTCAGAGCCCCTTTCACCCCACCCATCCATCTCATCCATGGTCATCCCCTCAAGTTCACTCCCCCCACCTGCCTTCCACACCTATTTTACTGATCTCTCTTCTCTCGTTCTTTCCATGGGTCCCAACCCTCCCAATACTCTTTCATCTGCTCTACCTGCTGTCTCCTTTTTCACCTCCACCCTTATCCTCACCTTAGTTCTCACTATATCCAACCCCGTAACCCCTACCATACTTCTCAGACATTTCATCGCACACACATTTAAATATCTCTCTGCCTTTCTTGAATTGGAAGTCTCTGCCCCATACAGTGTCTTTGGCACATCATCCATTCCAAGATACCTATTTCTCATGATACTTTTTAATCCCCCCAAAGGCATTTACTTGCTTCTCTCAATCTATAGTTTACCTCCACTCCTCTCCTTCCTGCCACATGTGACCCCAAATACGTAAAGCTATCCATTTCCACCAGCCTCTCTTCTTGAAGATTTACTTCCAACTTTCTGCCATCCTCTCCTCTTGTACATCTCATCACCTTGCTTTTACCCATGTTTACCTTCAACTTTCTCCTATTGCATACTTTCCCAATTCCATCTTTAACTCCCTTAATTACCCCTCAGACACCTGCCATAATCTTGGCTACCTTCCTAATAAGTGGGAAAACCCCTTGGTATATAGGTAGCTGTGTTGTGTAATGGAGGTGGAATATACTGCTGGTGTGGTTTCTATTACTACATTTAGTTGATTGTCCTTTCATGCCCGCCTTACTCTTCCATGGTGTCCTACCTGCCTACTTTGCCCATATCCTCATCCATATCAACTGTCATACCATTATCCACCTTACCCTGAATACCACCTTTCTTTTCATGCCCATATTCCCCCTTCCAGCTGCAATCTGATCTACACCCACCATTACTTCCCTCCTGTGTCCTCTCATGCCCACATTCCTCTTCATACACATGTTCCTTCACAAGTATTCCTCTCAGGCCGTGGTTCCCACTTCATCCACTTTGAGGCCATTTAATTGCCTGGCCATGCCCGCCTCGTCTTCCCCCACCTTCTCACACTCGATGAGAAATTAGAATTCACTCTCATTGATGTTAGCGAGTGCTTGGAATATAGTTTCTAACTGAGGTGTGTGTAGATGGAATTAGAGTAGAGACGGGGTACCAATTGCCTCTGTTTATCCTGAAATATACAAATAGATAAGCATATCGGTTTTCAGTTCCACTCATGCACTTGTACCCAACCACATCTCACAACTACAAAGTAAACCCACATCTACATGCAAGTTTTCATTGGCTTTAATCCATTCAGTAATCTGACTTGTAATGTATCCAAATTATGTAAATATATATATTTTTTATTTACAAGTCCATCTCATCTGTCATTTGAGTAACAATCTGTCCATCTAAAACTTTTTACCCTTTTTGACATAAGCAGAAGAAGAGCTGTGGATTTTGTTCAGTCACATTGATGTAGATGCAGTGAATTTACTGTGCACCCAATACATACCTAATATTTGTACAAAAATATACATCAGGAGCCCAAAACCTACACAACAAAAAGGTGCCTTATTAGGCTATAGATAGACCTGGGGATCAAAACAAGATGGATTAATTTAGCGCTCATACAATTCACTTGTTCCTCCCTTAGAGAGAATGTAGGCGGTGATGTTAGCAATTTATACTGGAAGAAAGAAATATAGAAACATGATCACTTAATGTTGGATGAAATTAAGGGGCCGATTCTTACGTATTTTTTGTTTTCAAGGAGATGAAATACATGAATAGCAAGTATTGTACCGCATAATTGAGGACTTGTTTAATGAACAAAGAAACAATCAGTCAAGAGCCAAGTGGCCTTATCGTAAGCAATAAAAGCCAAAGAATGATTATAATTTTTTATTACTTGCTTAAAAAACAAGTCCCAATCTCATCTGGAAGGGTAAGAGTGTGGTTGCAATACCGTAATTATTATTTTCATTATTATAATCATCATTTTATGTAAGTTATGAAGCATCAATATTTAAAATGGAAACTACACTATTGAAATAATTCAGTGAATAAAGGTTATGCGACAAAATGGAAGTACTTATCCAGGATTTGTCCATGGTAATTAGCAAGAAAACATTGTAAAATAGTACCTGGCAACTTTTGTTTACGATCAGCTGAATGTCAGTCGTATTCGATATAGCTCAGCAAGGATTCCGTGGTGGATGATTGTATTTATTTATTTATATATATGTGTGTGTGTGTGTGTGTGTGTGTGTGTGTATGAAATATCAAGATATATATATATATATATATATGTATATGTATGTATGTATGAAATCCACCTTGTACTAAATGCATGTGCGAAATTATTTTCTATGCGGAATTGTCCATTTTTGTACTTACAATATTTACCTAGTTGTATTATAATTATACGGGAAGGGAGCTAGGCTTATCATATTGCAGAAACTCTTGTGACATCCAGATTGTCAGTACAACTGATTTAAAAGTTGTTGCATAAGTATACAGTGGTTTAGATTCGATATTAGAACAAATTGGGAATGTATAGGCTATTTTTTTTAGAAATAGTGCTTCGTTACTGCATTGGTACACTTAGCACTAGCTGGAACGTTATTGAATGTCGACATACGTCTCGCTATCGTGAACATTGTTAGTTTTGTGTGGGAGGGGTGGCAAACTTGAAATTGTTCAATTTGTACTGATATTTACTTTACAGTCAATTTTCACAAAGTAACTTCTGAATCGAATGTAGTACACTTGTGTTCGTACTGTAAATATTTGAGTTTTTGACATCGCCTGAAGCTTATACTGCGGACGTTGAAATGCGTTATTTCCAGCCGCCGGCTGAATGTCCATTGGGCGTTGGCTAGATGAAAAACTCCTCATGGTATCGCTAAGAGGCGTGGTCCTGTTGGGTTATAGGAAGATTTCGACCTCCTCAAGGAGTCTTCCTACGTCAGAACTGTTTGAAATGCTTTTGCTCTGTACATAGCGATAAAAAAAAAAAAAATCTTGGGCCTAGGGTATATCCCCGTTTGTAACCACCCCCTCCCCCGTCTCTCTCACACTCACGCACACGCAGTTGGTACAGTTCCCGGCCGCCACAACGACGGTCCGGGTTCAAATCCCGCCCAGGGCTGAAATATTTTCAGTATCGCTGCGCTTGGAGTTATTACTCCAACTCTCGTGGGCGGGGAGTTGTGTGTGTGTGTGTAAGGTCACACTATTACCCATAGATTGGGAGGGAAATAGCTGTCGATAACGAGTCCAACACGTGATCCAAGATCATGGTGGTGAATCACACACACACGCCTCCAGACGTCTTTGTTCGACGGTTATTTTTGGACGGTGTTTTTTTTTTTTTTTTTTTTTTTTTCTCTCTCTCTCTCTCTCTCTCTCTCTCTCTCTCTCTCTCTATATATATATATATATATATATATATATATATATATATATATGGAGTTTGATTTTTTATTTTATTTTCACTTAGACTTTTATTTTCAACAGATATCGCCGAGAATAGTGATTGCAGTATTTGTTTTAATTGTAGTATAGATAATACGTCAATTTTACCAGTATGAATCGTCGTCTTTAGCTAGGACGAAAAAGACCTCTCATGACGTATCAATCTTGTTAATTTGAAAATTAGGTAACGTCAATGCAATTTGTTTCCGACCATTTGATATTCAAAAAAATCCCAGAAAAAAAATGCTGAACCTGTTTATTTACTGGTGTGTACGTGCTAGATTGTGAGTTTCAGTATTAATCTTCATACAATGAATGTTGTTAGGAATATGAATAAAATACCTCATTTATAACATTGAGGAGAATGTCTGTTGAGGAAGAAAGAGAGAAGATAGGGATGAGTGGAGAATGGTTGTGTGGATGATGCTGTGATGCATGGAAGGGAGGGGGTGGGGGATGGGTGGATGAGGGAATATGTGTGAATGATATTTTGACACAGACCAAAGGGCTTTCTCCCCATCTTCTCTTTTTCTACATGAGGAGACGGAGAGGTGGGGGTTGCTGATTATATGAAGTGGCCGTGCTGTGGATGTGCTGTGTCTTGCTACATTGCTTCTGACCCAGAGCAATGGGCAAGATGCGGGAATGACCCATTGTCCAGGAGGAGCCAAAAAAAGTGGGAGGGAGTGGCGGTGAATGAGAGTGGAGTATGTGGGGATGAAATGGGTGGGAGTGGATTTTCCCCTTGACTTTGGCTACCTCCCTTGTAAGAGGGGAAAAGCCCTTGGTATATGTATTACTTTTCGTTTACCAAAACAACTTAAAAAAAAAAAATGCACTATAGCATGACATATTTGGTTATATAATTTATGGAAAAAAATATTAGTAATGGTGAATATTTTGATAAAAAGAGGACTACAGCACCACTGTTGATCCAGTGTTTTAAAAACTTGGATCTAATTATACACAAGGCATTTGAAAGGGAAAAGAAAATGGATATTTCTCATCAAACAAGGGGGAGTCGGAAAAAAAAATCAAAAGAAATGTTGACATGTTGAAAGAAGTTACACAACCAAAAGAAATGTTATGCTTGGAAATGTCAAAAAGAATCTAAGGCAATATTTTGCAAGTGATTTATTGATCATTAGAATTTTATGTGCCTGGTCATCCTAATGTGCCATCATTTATTGTATGGTTTCTTTTTTCTTTTTTCTTGGTCATCTTTTGAGAGAAGTTTGACTATTTTTGTATGCATGTTTATTATTCTGACAGAAAAAGTGCTTAATATTATTTACTCAAAAGAAATTCATCTATTTTCAGTTGGTGGGCAAATATGTTATGGGCGATCAGCTGGGAGAAGGCAGCTATGGAAAAGTGAAAGAATGTCTCGACACAGTGACTCTTCAGCGTAGAGCTATAAAGATAATGAAGCGCAAGAAATTGCGTAAAATTCCTCATGGGGAACAGAATGTTGAACGGGAAATACGGTTACTCCGAGGTCTTTGTCATCGGAATGTTATTAGCCTTTTAGATGTTTATCAGAGTGAGGAGAAAGCAAAGGTATGTTGTACTCGGTGTTTTGTATTGTAGGCATACATAATTTTACTGTAGCGTGAAATTTTTATGAGCCTCTTCTCTTAGGTACTTAAGATTTTATCATAACAAACCTAAAGTTCAGTGTCTATATATATATATATATATATATATATATATATATATATAATATTTTGTAGTCTAATATTTATTGCACCACTTTTTCATGTGTTCTCAGTGTTTTTATCAAGCCCATAAAAGCCCCCAAACATGATATTTTGTCATATAAAGTACTGCAGAGAAAAGTGACAAAGGATTACATGCATTTAATACAGTAATAGATTACACATGGCATGCCCTTAGTACATTTATGAAACATTTTTAGCAAAATTTTCTTTATTCTGTGTTTATAGTGTTTTCTCCTGAAGTGAATAAGATTATGTAGTGTTAGCCAGGGTGTAATCTGTAGTGTATCACCATAGCAAAGGGATTGCGGGTGAGGTTCACAAACAAATAGAATTAGTTTGGACCAGACTTTGAAGTTGAGCTGGGCAGAACATGAATGAGTAATCCAGTTAACAAATCATTGTGAACTATTCTTTAATGTTTAACTGGGAATGTGTTTATGTACAAATTATGAATGAATCTCGGCCTTTCTCGTACTCATCCCTTCTGTCTTCCCTTTCTTTGTCTTTCTTTTGATCTCCCCTACTTTCTCAGTCCTGTTGCCTACTTCCTCATCACTCTTTGTCTCATTCCCCCTCCCTCTCTCCTCTCCCTCCTTTGCATCTGCCCTGCCCCTCTCCTTTCCCGCTTCATTCTTTTCCCCTTATTTTCTGTTTTCTTGCTTTTCTCCCCTCTCTTCCCTCCTTCACTTTTTTCACATAAGGAATGATGGGACTGTGTTTATGGTATGGAGGAAGATAAACAAGTGTTCATTCCAGATATATATGGTGATGGAATATTGTGTTACGGGACTTCAGGACATGTTAAACAAGGCAACTGGCAAGAAGTTTCCTATATGGCAAGCACACAAGTAAGTATATGATAAGCCTACATGTATACATATTCTTTTGTAATCTTCATTACTGTGTTATAAATTGAGCTTAAGACTTGGAGTGATAAAACAAGTGTAATCATCTATTGATATTAGTTTATATATTTTTGGATATACTGTTTATAGAATTGTTATTTTGAGAACAGATTGATTTAATCTTCAAGATGCTGAAATAAGAGGGGTGGTTGAATATATATATATATATATATATATATATATATATATATATATATATATATATATATACTGTGTCTGTATAGTTCTGCTTTACAAGGGAAAGGGGGACAAATATCTATGTAGTAGTTTCAGAGGGATCAGTTTGTTGAGTGTAGTTGGGAAGGCTTATGGGAGAGTTTTGATTGAGAGGATTAGGAGAGGAACAGAGGGAGTAATTGGTGAGGAACAGTGTGTGTTTAGGAAAGGTAGGGGTTGTGTGGATCAGATTTTTGTTGTAAGGCAAATATGTGAGAAAGCTTTGGTAAAAGGTAAGAATATTTTTTGGGGCCTTTGTGGATTTGGAAAAGATTTTTGACAGTGTAGACAGAAAGGCATAGTGGGAGGTTTTGCAAATAAATGGGATGGGGAAAGCTGTTAAGGGAAGTCAAAAGTTTTTACTAGATTAGTAGAGCCTGTGTTAGAATTGGAAATGGAGAGATTGAGTAAGTTGTTTGAGGTAAAGGAGAGACTGTGACAGGGATGTGCCATGTTGCCATGGCTGTTCAATTTGTACATGGATGAGGTGGTGCAGGAGGTAAAGATGATGGTATTGAGCAGGGGACTGGAGATGGGTAAAGAAAATGGAGAAAAGCTGTAGGTGAGCCAGTTGTTTGCTGATGACACTGTGCTTGTGGCAGGGTCAGAGGAAGAACTAAGGGAGGTAGTGATAATTTGGGATGGTATGCAATAGGAGAAAGTTGAAGATATATGTGGGTAAAAGGAAGGTGATGAGATGTACAAGGGAAGAGGATGGCAGCAAAATGGGAGTAAGTCTTAAAGGAGAGAGGCTGGAGGAAGTGGATAGCTTTAGGTATTTGGGTGCTGCATGTGGCAGGAAAGGGAGTAGTGAAGGTGGAAGTAAATTGTAGACTAAGAGAAGCAAGTAAAAACCTTGGAGGATTAAAAAGTGTAATGAGAAATAGGCATTTAGGAATGGATACAAGGAGACAAATGTAGGAGTGATTGTGCTGATGGCACTGTATGGGGCAGAGACCTGGAATTAAAGAGGAAAAGTTTAAATGTGTTTGAGGTGAAATGTCTGAGAAGTATGGTAGGGGTTACAAGTTTGGATAGAGAGAGAAATGAGGAAATGAAGAGGAGTGCTGGAGTGGAAAAGGAGATGGCAGATGAAAGAGTATTGGGATGGTTTGGACACATGGAAAGAAGGAGTGAAGAAAGATTAGTAAAAGAGGTGTGGAAGGCAGAGGTGGATAGAGTGAACTTAAGGGGACAACCAAGGATGAGATGGATGGATGGGGTGAAAAGGGCTTTGAGTAAGAGGAATGTCTGTTGAGCAAGGATAGGAGAAGACAGGAGATAAGGGTGAGTGGAGGATGGTTGTGTATTGATGATACTGTCATACAAGGAAGGGAGTGGGTGGGGGATGGGGGAGTAAAGAGTGGTTATGTATGAATGATATTTTGATGCAGCATGAAGAGATTTCTTCCTCTCTTCCCTTTTTTCTGTATGAGGGGATAGAGAGGGGGGGATTGATGATGAAGTGAAGCTGCCTTGCTGTGGATGTGCTGTCTTTTGCTACATAGCTCCTGACCCAGGGTAGTGGGTGGAATACAGGGATGACCTGTCATACATGAGGAGCTAAGATGAGAGGGAGGGAAGGGTGGTGGATGGGAGAGGAATGTGTGGGAGTGGGTACTTGTCTTTTGACTTGACTACTGCCCTTGTAAGGGGGAAAAAGCCCTTGGTGTGTGTGTGTGTTCATTCTTCCAGTCTGCTGGCACATTCCCCTTCCTTAAGTACACACTAAACAACCTCACAAGTGTCCATTGGAACTGTCTCTCCCTTCGTCAGGCACTTCACATGACACCTGTCTAACACAGGTGCTTTACCATCCTTCATCTCTTTCAATGTTCCTTGTATCTATTTTTTTCTTATAGCTCTTGTCATTTTCTTCTCCCCATCAAGTCATTATATATGATATGGTTTAACATCTCAGAGAGGGTTAGGATGGTGAAGGCCCTTTTGAAGCATGGCGAGTGTATGTTTATCTTAATTTTTCCTTGTGTGTGTGTGTGTGTGTGTGTGTGTGTATATATATATATATATATATATATATATATATATATATATATATATATATATATATATATATATATATATATACTTTTATTACTTTTGGAACTTGATTGGTATGTCTTTTATCTTTACAGATACTTTGTACAGTTGGTAGATGGTTTAGAGTATCTTCATAGTCGAGGAGTTATTCACAAAGACATCAAGCCAGGCAACTTACTACTCACAACAGACAGTACACTCAAAATATCAGATTTTGGTGTTGCTGAGGTAATTTTTTTATTAGTAGTGAATTTGTAATGAGTTGATAACTATGTTTCTTGATATTTAAAGGACCAGTGGCAGCTACCTGCAAGTGGTGGTGACTGTCTACAACACCAGTTAGTTTATTATTTTATTTTATTTATTGATTAATTAATTTATTTATTATTATTATCTTATTTTATTTATTTTATTTTATTTTATTTTATTTTATTTTTCTCCTCCAGTAGATGGTAACCTTACAATATTCTTTCAGCAAGTGAGTATCTTAGCTGGGAATGATGATATCACAACCAGCCAGGGTTCTCCATTGTTCCAGCCCCCAGAAGTTGCTGGAGGAGCAAAAGTGTTTCCAGGATTCAAGGTTGATGTCTGGAGTGCTGGATGTACCTTGTAAGTAGTTCACTGAAGCTCATACATTTTGTTGCCTTAAGCTGGGTCCACACTTGTTACATTTCCACATATCGAATCATTTTTGCGTACCACCTAGTGATATGATACGGTGCAACAGGGTATTATACCCACTTGTTGTGTATCTGTATACAGCAGGTGCATACGCAACAAGTGGGTATTTGTTGCATTTCCACATATCGTATCATTTTTGCGTACCACCTAGTGATACGATACGGTGCAACAGGGTATTATACCCACTTGTTGTGTATCTGTATACAGCAGGTGCATACGCAACAAGTGGATACAATACCCTGTTGCACCATATTGTATCACTAGGTGGTACGCAAAGATGATACGATATGTGGAAATGCAACAAGTGTGGACCCGGCTTTAGACTCTTAATGTAGTTGAATGCTATAATGTGTGAGATAGCTCATCGTCCCAGGTGTTCTTGTTTATGAGGTAGTTTTCCTTATATATTGTAGGTGTTGAGTGTTGATGAGTTACAGGCAAAAGGTGTCTTTAGGATTCATTTGATAATCTTGCCAGGGTATTGACTGCTTAGGAATATGCAGTTAGTACTTCAAGGCCTTTAGGGCCACTTCTATTGACCAGGGAGAGACAACATTTGTCTTTGTCAAACAAATTTCTTCTCATTAAGAAATGCTGAGCTGCTTTTCAACTTTGCTGCCCCTCCTTTCTAATGCCTCCATTGAATCATACTGCTTTTCATTTTGATCTCTTATTGATGTTTTTATATTTTGGTCAAATTTCAGTTGCTCCTTGAAAGCAGTCATTGTTATGGGTCATTGAAACTACTTAATTATTTTTATCAAAACTTGTCATCAACTTATATTTTGTGCTTCATTTCAGATATAATTTGACTACTGGAGAATATCCTTTTGAAGGTGAAAATGTTTTCCGTCTGTACGAGAATATTTGTGAGATGCCGGTGACAATTCCAGAAGAATTGGATCCTGTCTTGGTAAGCCTACTAGAAAAAATGCTACTCAAGGACCCTAGGAAGAGGATGTCATTGTATAAAGTCAAGAATCACGAGTAAGTGCAATGTATTACAATCAACGCAAACCTATGCTTAGACTTTGTTTGGCTTTGTAGTGTTAAAAACCAGAACTGTGCACAAAGGCATACAGTGGGTGTATAAGTTTCTTGATATTTGTCTTGTGAGTGTGCTGTGCTGGTATTTGTTTTGTTGTGGTTCATACTGTCATTCTGTTAGACCAGTGTGATTGCTACCCATTTGTGTATACATCCTATTCAAATTTCACTGAAAACGTTTGACTTGTTATTCTGGTACTGTCATCATCTTTATTTATTTTATTTCTTCATTAATTATTCAATGGAATCTTGTTCTTGTAGTTGGTGCCAAAAGAAACACCCACGTGGCCTGGACGAAGTCCCAGTAGGAGGAGAAGATGACCGCCACACAATGACCGTAGTGCCATATTTACAGTCCCATCATTACTATGGAGAAGAATTCCAGTCTGATGAATATATTTCTGAACACCAGCTCAATGGTAAAGAATTATTGTAATTTCTTCTGTATCATATTCTTGATAGTTTTACTCACTGGAAATCTTAAGGCTATAGGATCATTGCTGACTACTGTAGGGAAGCAGGTTTTCAGTCAATGAAACCTCAGGCAGCAACTTCATGCATAGTCTGAAATTATGCCAAGATAAGTGACAATTACCATACTTTATTTGCAGTAAAAGATACACAGATAGAAGCATAATGAATGAAACTATATGCCCTAACTGATGTAGACGTGAATGTGTGCAGCCTGATGGCATGTTCCATCTTGCTGGGTTGAGGAAATTGTCTTGTTAGCTCATTTTTATAACCTATCAACCTCATCACCTTCATCAGGAGGTGCAGCCCTGAGGGGCTGACACTTGGTCTTTGAATTGGGCCCAAGATTTCTGTCTCCATCAACATCAACTGTATTTTTTATTTCTCTCTCTCTCTCTCTCTCTCTCTCACACACACACACACACACACCTTTTCACACATGGAGAGCTGACAAATGTTGACTTTCCCATCTATTCCCCTCTCCAGCCTTCTCACTGCCCTGCTCAACAGGCATTTTCATTTTACCCAAGGCCCCCTTCACCCCGTCTATCCATATCCTTCTTGGTCTTCCCCTGAAGTTACCCCATCCACCTCTGCCTTCCACACTTACTAAATACACACGTACATGTTAGTTAGGACAGTAAGGTTTCTTGTTCATGTTTCTGTCTATATATCTACTATGGCAAATCAGATATCCATACACATCCACAAATGTTTACATACCAGTATCTATATATCCATGTTAAGTTAACCTGCAATATCTTGGGTCTGGATAAGTTGGGTCCCTGTCACAGAGTAGATGTGATTGTGCTCTGTTTGCAGTCAACCGTATCCGCACCATTCAATCAGGAGCTGGCAGTAATGCATGCAAATGCCATACTTGGTATGCTCTCTATCTCCTCTCTCTCTCTCTCTCTCTCTCTCTCTCTCTCTCTCTCTCTCTCTCTCTCTCTCTCCCCTTCTGGCCCTCTACTTTCTCTGATCCTCCCTCTCCCCTTCCTTCCTCCCCCCCTCCCCTTCCTCTCTCCCTCCCCTTCCTTCTCCCTCCCCCTCTATCTCTCTCTCTCTCTCTCTCTCTCTCTCTCTCTCTCTATATATATATATATATATATATATATATATATATATCTATATCTAAACATATCTAAATGTATATATATAAATATATATATATATATATATATATATATTCTGCTCTCCTTCCCACCAAACTCTCTCCTGTACAGTTTCCATCTTGTAGTGGATACCAAAGGTTCACTCAATAAACATACCCATGTGTCTACATGCATCATTGTTCAAATGTATAAAGCTTGCATGAATAAACCAACACTTGAGACAGCTCTTAGATTTCACCCCAGGTCAGACTGTGTGTCAACCTTGTTCAGTCTTGTTCACTCTTTCGCTTCATCTACTTTATGCATGCGGGTGGCATGGCCCAGTGGTAGAGCTTTGGCTTTGCATTGCAGGATCCTGGGTTCGCACCTGACCTGCTCCCACCAGTCAGCTCAGCTGTGAATGAGTACTGGCATCTGCTGGGGAGTCAAGGCAGGGGCGGAAAGGAACGGGCCACCTTCCCACATTATCCCAAGGCCTAGTATACATGTCTCTACAAGACATGACCCTATGCTATCGAGCATGAGACCAACTTTGACTCTGACTTCATGGCTGCCACTGCTCAGTCCCTCCCACACAGTTGCATTGCATCCAAAAATATTCATAGACAGGTTTTCATGACTCAAAGTTTTGAATGGGACACACTAGCCTCATTGCAACACATACAACATACTATCCATGGATATAACATGCCAGTAAACTGTTGTAAATGTACTTCATTTGTTTTATATGGTACAGTATATGATACATAGTTGTTAAACATGTATATAGTTGGGGTGGTGAGGGAGGTAAACACAAAGATGCTAGGCAGGGGTGGAGTTATTGAGAGTGGAAGTAAGTGGGAGGTGAGCCAGTTGCTGTTTGCAGATGACACTACAGTTCTAACTGAGGGGATAGACTGAGGTAGCTGGTGGCAAAGCTTGGGAAAAAATGTGAGAAGAGGAAAATGAAAATAAATGTGGACAAAGGGATGAGGGTGGTAAGTTTACAGGGTGAGGAGGTGGAGAATGTGGAGAGCTTAAGTATTTGAGGTCAAATATGGAAGATAAAGGAAAACTAGGGGTGGAAGCTAATTGTAGAGTAATGTAATGGAAACAATTAAATTTCTTTTGGAAATAAAGTGTTATGAGAATGGACTTATGGGGATGAACCCAAAGAAGAGATGATATGAGGGAGTGATTGTTCCCACATCACTGAAGAGAGCCAAGACATGGAAAATATGAAGGAGGCAAAAGGAAGAGTCTAAAGATGTTTGAGATGAAGGTGTTTAAGAAGTACTCTAGATGTAACAAAGGTGGGTAGAGTGAGATATATGGAAGTGAAGTAGGGAGTTGGGGTGGAAAGAGAGTTGGTAAATAGAGTAGAGCCTAGATTGCTGAGTTGGTATTGGAATATGGGAAGAATAATTGAGGAAAGACTAGCTGGGAGAATGTGTAAAGCCGAAGTGGATGGAGTAACTAGGGAACACCAAGAACGAGGTAGACAGATGGATTGAAGGGGGCATTGGATGCGGGAGGAATGTCATGAACAAGGAAATATACAAAAGATAGGAGTGAATAGTGGTTATAAATGAATGAGGAAATGGCATGGTCTGCAGGGATGTTATTTTTGTCTGTTAATAAAAAAATTATGTGGAGAAGGTGTGTGTAGGGGAAGGGGGTTTGCCATGTAATGGAGCTGCGGGGGTAAACAAACTACAGCTGTGGAAGCATTGTGTCACGCCGTATTCTCTTTGAAGAAGTGTGGCATGGGACAGAGATGACCCTTCGTCTGCACATTGCTAAGATGTGAGGGACAAGAAATGGTTTTTAGATACGTCTGGTTTGGTTGTAGGGTGAGCATATGCTTTGACTTCACCACCTCCAAGTGAGGAAAGGCCTTTTTGAATATGCATTTATATTGTATTCACATCCCATGAAAAACTGGCCCAGTCTAGCAGTACAGAGGAACTTGCAGTCAAAATACCTTCCTGCACATTTATCTCATGTAAGCTCATCTGCCTAAATTTGAGTTGTAATTGGCTGGAGGAGCAGTGACAACAACTAATTGTTATTTATTTATATTATTTGGTTTGATCTAATTATATTTTATTTTGTTTTTAGAATGATCTAACAACAGTTGTTTTCCATTGTAATTTTAGATTTTATTTGTATTGAAAATAGAATTTAACTGGATTAATCTAAATTGGCAATAACTTCTTGCTACCAAAAGGGTTGCCATAGAAATTAGTAGAATAGGGTAGCAAGTCAGAATTAAAGGTATAGTACCACCCATCACACAAGGGATTACATCTCAGTTCATTTTCATTGTTTCAATTCATAATGAAGAGAGACTTAATGCTATGTTTTATGTTTTGGTCATACAGAGTCACGTAACCAAACCGACTGTATCTCGGAAGCATCAGGTGGTGACGAGCCCCGAGATAGGAAATCTGCTGTCGGGAAGCGAAGAAGAAGCAAGCCCACATCCTGCATTAGTGTCAAGAGTATTGCAACCTGTAAACAGTCATGACATTTCAATTGTCGACTCTGCTGAATGTTAGTATGACATTGCACTGATTATAAAATATTAAATGGTGTGATGTCTGTTGTCATCTTAATCACAGATACAGTGGTAGTTCATTTTTTCACCTTTTTATAAAGATAAATAATGAGGTGTCATTTATTACATTTCTGAAGTGACATTACTACACTCAGGTTGTCATCTTGGACATAGTGTTGTAATGATAATTTGTTATATTAATTACCTCATGCCATTTCAGTTGTCTTGTGAGTGATGCATTTCAGTCATTTCAGTCATCACTCATGCTGAGTGACATGTATGGCATTTCAATTGTCATTATTTGCACTGATCTAACATTTGAGTGGCCACTTAGCCGGAGTGGAAACAATATCTCTTCTGCAGGGGTGGCCTTGAAAGCAAGTATTGTAAGAATATTTGGTTATATTTGTTAATAAATAACAAATGAATTCAAATATTTTGTATATATCAGTGTGTATAATGTATACAGAAATTTACATTTACACAAGTACACATAGTTAAGTATTAGTATGTATGCCTTTGGATAGTTGTATGAAAATGCATTGTATATATATTGTGTGTGTGCATGTATGTACTTGTGTGTGTATGTGTATGTGTGTGTGTACATATGCATATATATATGTATATATGTATGTACATATGTATGATAAGTATGTATGTGAAGGAGATTCCAGATAACATCACCCAGTAATAAAAAGAGAATTAAGATTGAATTAAATGGAAATAGGTTCTGGAGATATATAGCCTGAGTTTACTCAAATCAAAATTATGGTACAAGTAATGTTAGATAACATAATAATGCATATAAAATGCATTAGGATATCAAATAACATACTTTGGATGCAGAGATATTAACCAGCAAGTCATTGGGAAGCCAGTATATCGGTGCATTGGAGGTTACTGTGGAGAGCTAACGACTAATTTCACTTCAGGTGGAGAGGGTTCTTGTCATTTAAACTTTTGTTGGGCAGTTTAGCTTTTGACTGATTTTGTTCTGACCTGCCAGGTGGTTTCAGCTGGCTGCAAGAGTGCCTGGGAATGGGTTAACTTTTCACAATCTAAATTATATTACGCATATTTTCAAATACTCGTGCAGCTTTGTTTGATTTAAAAGATGTTGTTTTGAGTAGGATTTCCAGTTTCAGTTAATAGTATACATAACACAATGTCTCATGTATGGAAGCAGTAATGGATACCAGCTTGTGGTTATTCTGCAGGATGGACATTAGAGAAAATAATTTCTGATGCAGATCTTTTTTAAATCCATTCAAGACCCTCACCTCCAAATGGAGGTGGAGCCTTGATGAGCAGGGTCTCCAGCTGGGCACAAGAACTCCATCGGCTTTGATGATCCTCTTTTTGACATGAGGAGAATTGGCAACATGTGGTTGCTGGTGCTGCTGCTTCTCTTCCCCTCCTTTCATATCCCTCCTCCTCCTCCTCCTCTTCTTCTTCCTCCTCCTGCTCCTCCTCTTCCTGCTCCTCCTCTTCCTCCTCTTCCTCTTCCTCTTCCTCCTCTCTAGCAGATGACAGAACAGTTACACTCAGACAAGTTCAGCATTTCATCCCATAGAGATCTACAAAAGTGCCCAAGGACTATTGGAAGCTAATATGGGGTTGTGAGTTTCTAATCGACAAAAATTGAAACAGCCATTATTATTGTCTCTGCTGTTAAGTAATTTATCATTTCATTACTTGGTAAAGACCATGGTCCACACAAGGCTGATCCAACAAAGAAATTATAATGTGAAAACTGGTAAGTGAAACATCTCTTGACTAATTGGGGAAAGGGGTAACTCAGTCCAAGCCTACATGTGTTTGTATTCTAAATCAACAATGATCACTTTTTTTTTTTCTCTCTCTTTTTTTTCTCCTCTCTCTCTCTCTCTCTCTCTCTCTCTCTCTCTCTCTCTCTCTCTCTCTCTCTCTCTCTCTCTCTCTCTCTCTCTCTCTCTCTCTCTCTCCAGAAAGAGATGATGCTATTTTATTACATTATGCTGGCCCACCACTCTTAATACTGTCCTGTACCACTTTGAATATTCATTTCCTTTTTTGCCAAACCCTGTGGTAGGGGAGAAATAATACGGCCATCGAGTGTTCCCACTTGAGTCGTAAAAGGCAACAAAAATGGGACAGGGATAGGACTAGGCATCCTACTCTCTGTAGCCCCAAAGGGGACATTCCTAAAAAAAGCAAAGGCATAAGAGGGTCTGGGAGGAGTTTTCCAACCAGAACCCTAAGGTTTGGGTCTTTTAATGTGCATGTATGTGGTACAGATGAGAGTAAAAGGGAAGAGATAGGCAGTATGTTTGTGAGAAGAAAGATGGATGTGTTGGCATTAAGTGAAACTAAGTTGAAAGGGAGGGGCCAGTTTGAGTTTGGGAATGTAATTGGGAGGGTGTCAGGAGTGAAGAGAGGATGAGGGAGAGAAGGGGTGCTTATACTAGTAAGTGAAGAGATAGGTAAGCTAGTGGAGTGGAAGGAGGTGAAACTGGGAATGGAGATGTGGGTTTTTGTAAGTGCATATGGGCCTGGTGCAGAGAATAGTGTAGAGGAAAATGAGGCTCTTTGTATAGATTTAAATGAGTGCAAAGAGGGTTTAGGGAGAAATGTCAATATTGTGGTATTGGGAGATCTCAAAACTATTGTAGGAGACAAACCAATAGACGAAGTGGTTGGGAAGTGTGGATTGACAGGAAAAAATTGTAGTGGAGAGATGATGGTGATGTTTATAGAGAGTTGATGATAGCAAATACAGTGTTTAGGAAGAAAATCAAGCATAAGTACACATGGGAGAGGGTGTTGGATGGAAGGGTAGTAGATAGGGCTTCAATGAACTATATAGTAGTAACCAGGGGAAGAGTTGGGAAAGTTTTAGATGTACATGTTCTTAGGGGAGAGAGTGGGGAAATATCAGATAATTTTTGGTGAAAGGTAAGTGGAGAGTGGAAGATAGATGAGAAAAGAGGAAAAGGACAGAAGTTAGGGAGGTGCTTAAAAGTAAAGTGCTTAAATGAGAAAGAAAAGGATGAGTACAAGAAGAATCTGAGAGGAGAGTGGGAGTGAAGGATAGAGGAGTGGAGGAGGAATAGAGATGTTTCAAGGAAGGAGTCACAAGGTGTGCAAAGATGTATGGAACAAGGAGGATGGGAGGAAATAGAAGGAAGGGTAGTGAGTGGTGGTGATAATGAAGCAAAGAAAGTTGTAGATGAGAAGTGAGCATTCACAGATTGGTTGCAAAATAGGATGAGAATCATACGAGATGTAAAAAGAAAAGAGAAGTAAAGTATTAGATAAAGGAGGCAAAAACAAGAGATGTGAAATGGGGTAAGAGTATGATAGAAGTTTTTGATAGTAATAAAAAGATGTTTTGGAAGGAAATTAAGAGAGGAAGGGGAGGCAAATTAAGTACAGAAGACGGTAAAAAGGACAAATACAGAGATGATAATGAAAGAGACGGCAGCAAGAGGAAGAAGGATAGGGAAAGAAAGGTAGTTGCAGTGGGAAGTGCTAAGAAAATGAATGAAGAATGAGAAAAATGGAGGAGAAATAAGGAAAGATGAAGTGTCAGGCAGAATATCTAAAAAGAATGGTACAGTAATGGTGGACTGGCTGGTGAAGTTATTTAATGTTTGTCTAAAAGATGGTAGAATGCTGAAGGATTGGAGAAGTGCCTATGTAGTTCCACTTTACAAGGGAAAAGGGGACAAGTGTGAGTATAGTAGTTTCAGAGGGATCAGTTTGTTAAGTGTAGTTGGGAAGGTTTATGGGAGGGTTTTGATTGAGAGGATTAGGAGAGGAACAAAGGGCATAATTAGTGAGGAACAGTGTGGGTTTATGACAGGTAGGGGTTGCATGGATCAGATTTTTGTGGTAAGGCAGATATGTGAGAAGGCTTCAGATAAAGGTAAGGATATTTTTTGGGCCTTTATGGATTTGTAAAAGGCATATGACAGGGTAGACCAGAAGACACTGTCAGAGGTATTGCAGATATATAAGAGCAGTCAAGAGTTTTTACTAGAGTAGTAGAGCCTGTGTTAGAATTAGAAATGGAGAGAGTGAGTGGTTTGAGGGAAAGGTAGGATTTTCCCAGGGATGTGTCATGTTGCTTTGGCTGTTTAATTTATACATGGATGGGGTAGTCCAAGAGGATAATGCAAGGTTATTGGGCCAGGGATTGGAGGTGGTTAAAAAAAATTGAGAAAATAGCCAGTTGTTGTTTGCTCAGAGAAGGATCAGAGGAGGGATTAAGAAAGTTAGTGACATAAAAGAAGGATGTTGAAGATAAACGTGGGTAAAAGTAAGGTGATGAGATGTGCAAGGGGAGAAGATGGCAGCAAGTTGGAAGGGAGTATTAATGGAGAGAGACAAGAGGAAGTGGATAGCTTTAGATACTTGGGGGTCAATATGGCAGGAAAGGGAGGAGTGGAGGTGGAGGTAGAATGAAGATTGAGAGAAGCATGCAAATGCCTTAGGGGATTAAAAAGTGTAATGAAAAATAGACATTTTGGAATGTATGCTAAGAGGAGAATGTATGAAGGGGTAATTGTGCCAACAGCACTCTATGAGGCAAAAATATGGAACATAATAGAGGAAGAGTAAATGTGTTTGAGACAAAATGACTGAGAAGTATGGTAGAGGTCACTAGGCTGGATAGAGTGAGAAATGAGGAGGTAAGAAGGTGAGTGGGGGTGGAAAGGGAGTTGGGAGATAGGGTTGATGAAAGAGTATAGGGATAGTTTGAACATATGGAAAGAATGAGTGAAGAAATATTAGTAAAACAGGTGTGGAAGGCAGAGGTGGAGGGAGTGAACATGAGAGGGCAACCAAGGATGAGATGGATAGATAGGGTAAAAGGGGCATTGGGAAAGAGGGGAAAATCTGTTGAGGAAGGAGGGAGAAGACAGAAGATAAGGGTGAGTGGGGAGGGGGGATGAGAGAGTATGTGTGAATGGTATTTTGATGCAGCCCGAAGGGGTTTCTCCCCATCTTTTTCTGCATAAGGGAATAGAGAGGGGGTTGTTGCCAATTAAATGAAGCAGCCTTGCTGTGGGTGTGCTGTGTCTTGCTCCATTGCTTCTGACCTAGGGTAGTGGGTGAGATGCAGTGATGACCCATTATCCAGTAGGAGCCAAAAAAAAAAAAAAAAAAAAAAAGGGAGGGAGGGGTGGTGAATGTGAGACAAGAAACAATGGTCTCAAACTGTCCGGAAATAGATTTAATTTGGAAGTGGGTAGAAACAACTTTGCCAACCATGTAGTTAATGAATGGAATAAACTGCCTTCAGAGGCAGTGCAGTGTAGTTCAGTTTGAAGCTTTAAGAATCATTTAGATAAACACCTAAGCAAGATGCTTTAATGACTATCATTTATTTTATATTATTTGTTTTGTTATCATTTGTCTGTTTGTTTATTATTATTTGCTTGATTCTCATTTATTATTAGTTATGTTTTTTTTTTTTTTTTTTTTTTTTTTAAGGTGCTAAGATAGGAGGGAGGGTGGAGGGGTGTGGAGTATATTCAGGGATGGATTGGGTGGGAATTATTTAATGCCTTTTCCTTTTTGGCTACCTCCCTTGTAAGGGGGAAAAAGCCTTGGTATATGTATGTATGTATATGTCAATTTATTATTATTTACTGTTTACCTGTTTGTTTATTATTTAGCTATGCCTATGCATTCATTTATGTATTTTATTAATTATTTACATTGTTATAGATTTTATTTATTCATTTATTTATTATTATGATTTTTTTTTTTTTTTTTTTTTTTTTTTTTTTTCTTCTCCCCGACCTAGATATGGACCAAAAGGTCTCCTGTTGGCATGCTCCACCTTTGTAATCCTTATATGAAGATGAAATAGGTGGGAGTGGATGAAATAGGTGGGAATTATTTAATGCCTTTTCCTTTTTGGCTACCTCCCTTGTAAGGGGGAAAAAGCCTTGGTATATGTATGTATGTATATGTCAATTTATTATTATTTACTGTTTACCTGTTTGTTTATTATTTAGCTATGCCTATGCATTCATTTATGTATTTTATTAATTATTTACATTGTTATAGATTTTATTTATTCATTTATTTATCATTATGATTTTTTTTTTTTTTTTTTTTTTTTTACCTAGATATGGACCAAAAGGTCTCCTGTTGGCATGCTCCACCTTTGTAATCCTTATATGAAGATGAAATAGGTGGGAGTGGATGCCTTTGACTTTGGCTACCTCCCTTGTAAGGGAGAAAAAGCCCTTGGTAAATCTATGTATGTATATGTAGGAGAGTTTAATTATATATATATATACAGACGCTCCTCAACTTACGTTTTAGTTACGTTCCGAACAGCCGAACGTAAGTTGTTACTGTACTATACATCCGTAAATTCTATTACCGTATCTTATAAAACACCCCTAAATCATTAATTATACACATAACATTGTAAAATAATAACATTAATTTCAAATAAATTAAATTCAAGCAACATAAATTGAGGTGGTGGAGGAGGAGGGTGAGGAGGATGAGGCAAGGCACGTTCAGTCTGTCGTTTGTGCCATGTAAACAATGGATGCAGCATCGTGCATAAGTATCGTTTGAACTACGGAGAGCGCGCTAAACTAAAAAATTCACTTTTTTTTTTTTTTTTGTCAGTTCAAACCTAAATTCGAAAAATCGTAAAACAAATGAACGTAAGTAGAGGAGCGTCTGTATATATATATATATTAAGCATTAGGGGTTCCCAAAAATTACAATTCCATGATATTTTGGTGTGCTATCTTTTTCTTCTTCCTTCTCCTCCTTTCTTCCTCCTCCTTTCTTCTTCCTTCTTCTTAGTAACACTATTTTTTGACTCATACAAGATTTCAAATTGACAAAGATATGACTGTATTTACAAAAAATGTCATGAAATTTGCCGGGCCCTCCTGATGGTAATGGCTCTATCAGAAATGTGAAATGAGTGCAAGGTAAGTCAAACTGGTAAAGTAATAGAAGGAGGTTATTATCAGTTACTGGTATTTATTCAGTCAATTTCAGGCTCTTGAAATCATCAATATTTACTACATTTATATTTCAATTTTGCTGGGCATGGCTACACATATTATGCTGCATGTCATTGCAAATGGTACGCTCCGTAGAATCACCCGATAGTTACAGCAGGACAGGTAATATGTATACACACAAAGAGATTTGACATAGAAATATATTTGACAAAACACAAGGGAAAGTACAAAATGAATTACTGGACCATATGAAAAAGAAGAAAGGTAGCAAAGATAAGCATATTTGAAAACTTTCAGTGTTAGATGGTGTTCTCTGCAAGCACACTAGTATGGGTCTTCTCTTGAGAGGGATTTTTCTGTGGGGCTGATACTGGGTGGATTGTTGGAGTATTGAGTTTCATGGTCTGTCTTGAAGAACTTGTTTGGTGATGTGGGTGTGTATGTGTTTTTGTGTGGATGTATTGTATCGGCATTTAAAATAGTATCAACATGCAATAGATCTGGCCACAGAATCAAACTACCCTAGATGCAACCACCACACAGGACAATGAACACCTTACCTTACAATGCTCCACACTAACAGCCCCTGGACAACAGCACAATATCTCTTTCTCTCTTTCCAAGGTGATTTATGGGTTTGTCTGGTGGCTTTAATCAATTACCTGGGAGCTGTTGGTCTCCTACAAGAAAGACCTTGGGCAACGGATTGATTGGTTGATTGGTGCACTGAAATAGCAACGTAGAGACAGTATTTATTTAGGTAAAGAAAGAATTTATAATAAACCTAGTAACACCACTCTTAACAAAAACACAGAAATCATTTGATAAAGGACTTTTGAACCATCTTCATATCAGTGATTAAAAACAAGTCAAGATGAAATTTTTACCCATTTTCTTCAAGGACATTTCAACTGTGGTAATGTGGACTGGAGAAACTTGAATTAGAATAAAAATTAGTGAAAGTGTGTTGTATTAGCATGTGTAAGTGTGTGTGTGAGTTGTGCTTATATTATCTCTGTCCTCACTTATCACATTGCCAATTCATGTACTGTATGTTGTTGGACCTGGTTATATCTTCATCAGTCTTATTCCACAAATTAATGCATCAGTGTAGAGGTCTGTGCTTCCTAGCATCTTTTTTTTTTTTTTTCTTTAACTGTGACTTGTTCTTGATTTTTCATCCCAAACTAGCGAATCCTCCATGTCAACTTTTTATTATTATTATTTTTTTTTTCTCATTAAATTGTCATCATGTCACCTCATTCTTGCTGTGTCTTACTGCATTGCTCCTGACCCAGGGTAGTGGGCACACTGGGATGACCCATCATCCATGAGGAGCTAAGATGAAAGGGAGGCGGCAGGAGATAGTGGTGAGAGGGGAATGGTTATGTATAGATGAAACTGTGATGCAAGGAAAGGAGGTGGGGGGAGTGGATATACCCAAAGGGATTTCTCCGTCTTCTCTCTTTTTCTGCATGAGGGGATGGAGAGTGGGGGTTCACCAATTAAGTGAAGCAACCATGCTGTGGATGTGCTGTGTCTTGCTATATTGCTCGTGACCCAGGGGGGCAGTGGGCAGGATGACGCAACATACATGAGGAACTATGATGAGAGGGAGGGAAGTTTAGTGGATAGGAGTGGAATGGGTGGGAGTGGGTGTATGCCTTTTGACTTTGACTACCTCCCTTGGTATATATTTTTCATCATTGTTTTCACTAGCTTCATTCCATGCTCTTGAAAACCACCACTGGTATCTCTTTTCCCGCCTCCCTTCAATTATGATTCTTATACTCATTATCTCAGGAACTCCTCCCATCTTCGACCTTGATAGTTCTTTTTGCTGCCATCATCACCCCACCTCCCATTTTTCCTTTCCTACAATTAGGTAAATACATGTGTGTATTTACCTAGTTGTTTTACCTAGCTGTATTTTATGGGAAGGGGAGCTATGCTCGTGGTGACCCGTTTTTGTATCTCGAAAGATCAAGTTTGTTCTTAAATTCTTGTATTGTGTTTGCACACACTATTTTTTCATCCAATCTGTTCCATATATCTATCACTCTGTGTGATAAGCTGTTCTTTTCAGGTGTGTGTGTATATATTATATATATATATATATATATATACAGTCAAACCTCGGTTATCGAACGCTTCTGTTCTCGACCAAATCGGTTTTCGACCAAAAAGTTCGAGAATTTTACGTCTCAGAACTCGACCAAATTTCGGCTCTCGAACAAACCGAAAGAAGCCGAGCGTACCCGAACGCGGCTCACTCGCGAGCCGAGAGAACTCGAACGCCAAGGACGCTTCCTCCGTAGCGCATTTGCGATCAAAGTTCATTCCGAGCAGACGTGTTCGTTCTTATTTACGTAAATCTGACTTTTTTTCATCTTTGCATCGTGTATTAGCCCCCAATCATGGGTCCAAAGAAAGCAAGTTCAAGTGGTGAAGAAAAGAGGAAAGTAGTGCGCAAAACTATTGAATTTAAAAAAGAATTAATAGCGAAATATGAATCTGGCGTTCGTGTGTCTGCGTTGGCTAAGGAGTTTGGGATGGCGAAATCGACGATAAGCACCATCCTAAAAAATAAAGACCAGGTTAAAGCAAGTGATGTGGCTAAAGGATCAAGTGTTTTTAGCAAACAAAGGCCACAGGTATTGGAGGAAGTGGAGAAACTTTTGCTGATTTTCGTAAATGAGAAACAGTTAGCAGGTATTCTTAGTGAAGATGCAATTTGTGCCAAAGCAAGACAATTGTATGAAGATTTGATAAAAAAAGATCCTAGCATTATTCCGGAAGGGTTTGATTTTAAAGCAAGCAGAGGGTGGTTGGAAAAGTTTAAGAAAAGAAGTGGGATACACTTATTTATGGTAAACAGTATACAGTGCAGTTTATGGTGTAAAATAGTAAAAAAAAAATTAGAAAAAGTTGTTTTTTAGACTTGGAACGGATTAAAATTATTTACATTGATTATAATGGGAAAAATTGTTTCGGTTTTCGAACAAATCGCTTTTCGAACAGCCTTCTCGAACGGATTATGTTCGAAAACCGAGGTTTGACTGTATATATATTCAAACACGTGCAAACAAATTTGACTCTACCATGAGACACCTGGAAATCTTGAGTTCAAAGGCTGACATAATTTTGTATTAAAGAAAAATTATTATGATAAATATAATAGTATAGTTTTGTCTCATCCCTGTAAAATAACTAATCAATCAGTCAATTGTTGCACTGGCGATGGACCTCAGAACCTTCCGCAGATCTCAAAAAAAAAAACATTGAAATGTTGTCTGTTATATCAATGTTGGACTGTTTCTACGTTATCACCTCAAAGTGGTAGGAAGGCTCTGGTGCTTGGCTGCTAATACAGTGAGTCCTCATTATACGGTACATATGCGTTCCTGAAAACCTTACTGCAAATTGAAATTACTGTATACTGAACCCAGGTTTCTATTAATGGCAGACGTACCTTCTCCCTGCTCTTTCCTCCTCAAAATATCTAATTTCACCTCCAAAACATGAGTGGATGCCGTATCTGTGAATTTTTCTCACTGTAAATAGAATCAAGGGTAGTAATTACCAAATACCGTAACTGTGAATTTACCGGATAAAGAATTACCGTATAAGGAGGACTCGCTGTACCAATAATTCTATTCATTCAATTCAAAGTGGTAAGGAGAAGAGAGCAGTTACCAGTTGTCATCTCTCCCTATGGGAAAAAGTGTAAGAAATGCTGTTGAAGCTGATATATAGAAATCTTGGGCTCAGTTTGGGGACCAAGTGCCAGCCCCTCAGAGCTGTACCTTCTGATAGAGGTGAAAGGGTTGGCAAGATTTAAAAAATTGGCAGATTTGCTGTCCATCTTGCAGGAACACCACTTACGTAGCTGTCTTTGGTCTCTTTAAGTAACTTACCAACCACTTTTTTTTTTTTTTTTTCCTCTCTTCTTCTACTTCTTCTTCTTCTTCTTCTTTTGTTTATTGTTACCCTTATATGTTTTTTCAGCATAATTCTGAATGTACATGCAGATGTGTGTTAGTGTATGTGCATGTATAGGTTGTTATATTTGCATAGTTGTATTCATGTAATTGAGTGCTGCAGAATAGAAATGAAAGTGGCATCCAGTTTGAAAGGGATTGATACCTTACACACAGTGGCAACTTGTGGCAGTGATGGTGGTGAGGAGCATATGCCAGAAGGCATATAGCTGTAGCCGAAGCCATCACTTTTGTCTTGTGTGCTCGCTCTGTTGGGGCTGTTAATAGTCACAGCTGGAAATTGGAGAGGATTTGAATCTGCAGCCAAGCAAATGCAAGACCATCATGTTTCTGATGATGCCACCAGTGCACACAAAATCAGAGAGGTTTGCAAACATATACAAAAAAGTGTATACGTGCACAATATTCCCCTTGCTGTATTCTCTAGAGCAGCGTTTCTCAACCTTTTCACTCTTGCGTAACCTTTAGAATAAATTGCATGTCTCAAGGAACCCCTGCGCAAAAAAAAAAAACATATGCCATATCTTCCTCATTTTATTTTCATTGTAATGATAGGTTAGATAGGATGATGTCTATATTACATTATTACAATAACCAAGAATATGTTGTGTGTGTTTAATTATATTACATATATGAAATTAAATACATACATATACCAAGGCTTTTTCCCCCTTACTAGGGAGGTAGCCAAAAAGGAAAAGGCATAAAATCATTCCCACCCATTCCATCCCTGAAAACACTCCACACCCCTCCACCCTGCCTCCCATCTTAGCACCTCCTAGATGACGGGTCATCCCTGCACCCTGTCCACTGCCCTGGGTCAGAAGCAGTGTTGCAAGACACAGCACATCCACAGCAAGGCTGCTTCATTAAATCGGTGACTCCCCCTCTCTGTCCCCCCATTGCATAAAAGGAGAGGACGGGGAGAAATCCCTTCGGGCTGCGTCAAAATTTTGCTCACACACACTACCTCACCCCCCATCTCCCCGTCCATTCCACCTCATGCAATCACAACATCTTCCATATGCAACCATTCTCCATTCACCCCTATCTTCTGTCCTCTCCCGTCCTTCCTCAACAGACATTCCCCTCTTCTCCAAAGCCCCCTTCACCCCATCCATCCATCTCATCCTAGGACGTCCCCTGATGTTCACTCCCTCCACATCTGCCTTCCATACCTCCTTTACTAGTCTTTCTTCACTCATTCTTTCCATGTGTCCAAACCATCCTAATACTCTTTCATCAACCCTATCTCCCAACTCCCTTTCCACCCCTATTCTCCTCCTCACCTCCTCATTTCTCACTCTATCTAGCCTAGTAACCCCCATCATACTTCTCAGACACTTCATCTCAAACACATTCAAACTCCTTCTCTCTTCCTCTCTTATGCTCCATGTTTCTGCTCCATACAGTGCTGTTGGCACAATCACTCCTTCATACAGTCTCCTCTTAGCATCCATTCCCAAATTTCTATTCCTCATTACACTTTTTAATCCACCAAGGCATTTACTCGCTTCTCTCAATCTACATTCTACCTCCACCTTTACTCCACCTTTTCCTGCCACATTTGCACCCAAGTATCTAAAACTATCCACTTCCTCCAGTTGCTCTCCCTTAATGCTCACTTCCAGATTACTGCCACTTTCACCCCTTGTACATCTCATCACCTTACTTTTACCCACATTTATCTTCAGCTTTCTTCTATCACACACTCTCCCAAACTCTGTCACCAACTTCCTCAATCCCTCCTCCGATCCTGCCACAAGCGCAGTGTTGTCCGCAAACAACAGCTGGCTCACCTCCCACTTTTCTCCATTTTCTTTAACCATCTCCAATCCCTGACCCACTACCCTTGCATTTACCTCTCGCACTTCCCCATCAAAAATCAAAAGTGCATTAGCTTATCTCACTTGTTCTCGTAGAACCCTTAGGGTTCCGGGGAACCCTGGTTGAGAAACACTGCTCTAGAGGTACAATGACTGGCTCCCTGAAATGTGTGAGGAATTTTGCTCATGTTGATACTGTTTCTTATATGTTTGCAGCTACTATTTCATCACCACAAACTGCCATTGTTGACATTTTGTATGTCTTTATTTCATTGTACTGAAGATCCAGATCTTTATAAACATTACTTTGACCTTCTGACTTAGCCATTGTAGTAGGGAGCATTCACCCCTGGTCTTTCTTTTACTATGATTTTATGAGGAGAGATGTGTACACTGTACTGACTAGTTTATGTTTTTGCTTGTATCAGTGGTTATAATTTCACTGTTTTCCATTTCTTTTGATTCCAAAATTCTGGCTTTGAAATCCTTTCTACTGAATGTCATCTCATCCTTGCTTTATTTTTACTTTTTATTGCTTTCTTTTTCATACATATGTTGGGCTTATTAAGTCCAAGTAATTCATTCCATATATTTGTAAATTTTGTTCCTGAAAAATGTACTATTCCTGTTTTTTCTTAACCACTTTGGTATTGGGAGGGTTACCACAGAGAGGAATGTCATGGAGATAATTGAAATCACCTGGCAACAGCCAGAATTAAAGGAAAAGTTCCAGCTGATTACAGAAGGGGTTAACACTTGATGTCTTGTGAGTTTGCACCAAAACAGGAAGTACTTGATGCTAAGCTGAGGTGATTAGGCCACCTTGTCATTAAATGCCAGCTGAGTTATTCTTTTCACGTGGCTCGCCTACTGGAAGATAACTGTGTCCATGGTGTAATTTTTCAGAGACTTGAATGATTAGGGCTAAGGGATGCCCACATGGGATGTGGCTTCATCAGGTACATAGTATCTACCTAGAAATTATGGGGAATGAAGTGGAAATCTACCTGGGAGCTTGTCAGGGATAATCTGTACAAGGGTGAGTACAGTGATGCATTGTTGTAACGTTTGTGTCCATTGATTGCCTGATGAGGAAAGAAAAATTGGAATATTACAAGATTAACTTATCCTGTAAGTCATAATCAGGTGAATACAATTGTGTGTATATATTGTGTAAATGGTTCCAAGGCATTATATTCATAGATGTGAAGAACTATATCCTGCTCAGATAAAACAAGTTATAAATTCAGATTGCAAAAGAAATGTGTAATAAAGATGTAAAATAAAATTCTGGTACCCAGCTAGGGTAATGGGCAAATAGAATTGAGTGCAATTACAAGTGGTATGCAAGTGAAGTATATAAAAGTTGAAGAAATGTAATGAGTGTGAACTAAATTAAGAAATAAGAGACAGAATACTATGTAAATAATATCCTGCAAACCACAACTATAGTCCATTTTCTTGGAGGTAAAAGTCCAGTACAGGATAAAGTATATCTTGCCTGAAATTTCAAGTTCTAAATATTATCACTTCTGCATTTGCTTCTTAAGGTAGTTTTATTTCCCAGGCACCTCTAGGTGGCTACAACAACCTCTGTAGATATGCTTGAAGTTCTGTATTTATGTTACCTCATTTATTCAAGAGTGTTATTCAAGACTGAAAAAAGACAAAAATGTCAGCAAAAGAAAATAAAGGAGTCACTGAATATCTCTTCATAATCTTTATCTGACATTTCTTGTGGATTGTTACCTCCAGTGATAAAAAAATGGACTATAGTTAAATACACAACACAAATGCATGCATATGCAGACATACACAACTGTGTGATAAGATTTTTTATACTGCTAGATGTCAGTATGCATTATCTTATAGAGGTTTATTATGATATGTTTGTATGTACCAAATGGTCTTTATACATCCCACATTTGTTTTAGTATTTGTTATGTGTCATGCAGTAGAATTTTAATCATTGTGGTCATATGTTGTTAGTGAAGCTTTTTATATTATTACTCTAGTTATTTGCTTTAAGTGATAAATTCTGATTTTGTAGAAGGGGTCATTTCTT
>NC_134802.1:49814792-49854792 GCF_046742065.1 Oratosquilla oratoria | reverse complement strand
TACTTGACATTTTGTTGAATTATGATTCCTCTTGCATACAAAAGTTTATAGCTATGATATTGTTCAGAAAAGATGAATGAAATTCAAGATGCAAGTCTTGATATGTGTTTAGATTTTCTGTCATGTTTCATGGAAAACAAGATTATTATAGCCTCTCTGTATATTACTATCAATAATGGTAGAAGGTGCTGTTGTTACAGATTATAAAAAAGTTCTCCTGTGGGTCAAATACAAGTTTATAATTACACATTTAACTTTTGGGCATTATCAAAACCAGTTGAGCTGCTTCAGAATTTTAAGAGCTGAAGGAATCGTTTTATTTTTTATTATATGAATTCATTGGTAAAGCTGGAAGGTCATGCATTTGTCAGTTCATTTTGTCAGCTCATGACCACGCTGAGATGCATTACAGAGTACACATATATACTTAGAATCAATCACTCAAGTTTGGTTACAAATTTCTAAGATTGTTTATGTGGAGAAATATTATGATCCACACCAGAAAAATGACTGTTGCATTTTATTGCGGTCCAAGAAGATAAAGGAATTTGTAGTAGAAACAGGTGTACTACATTTCACCTAAAAATTTAAAAAATTAAATGAATTGATCTTTATTTAGCAGTTATTAACATTAACATTATTTTAGTTGCTGAACAGATATATTCACTTTTTACACAGTTTTATCTTACAGAGATATATAGAAAATATTGTTAATAGTTAATCATAAATGGGATGCTGCACTTGATAATTGAAATCAATTAGGGTTGTCATCCCCACTAAAGTAAATACTTCAAAAGGGGGAAAAAAAAATGGTGCTATTTTTTCTCAATTCTGTTAGCCTACATGGGTTTTACAAGAGCAACAACTGTTGATTAACTATAAGAAAATCCATAGATGACTGGATTTTCACATAGCCAAGAATTTAAAAATCTGTAATTTGCTTAGTATATAGGGAAGGGAGATATGTTTTACAATCTTTGCCTTTCAGTGAACCATATTTGACTACCTCACAAAATATGCCTTGTCCAAATTTAACTCTTGGCAAAGATGTGCACTGCTGAGAAGCAAGCAGGGCACAGATGTGCTTTCTGTTGTCAAAGTGATATACGAGTTTAGTCTCAAGAAAATCAAGTAGGTGAGAACAAAGTGGGCTTCTTTTGTATGTTTTCACCCAAAATAGTTATTAATTTAGCTCTTTTACTAGCACAGTTGCTAGCAGAGATTTGCATAAGAAGAACATATTATCATCATAAGTAATTATTGAGACGTATTTCAGGGGCAGTCATGCATTTTTAAGTAGTTATTTTCAGGAAAAATTTTATCTCCTAAAATACATAATTAGAAGAACTATAGTAACCTTGCCAAGTTGAAGAATTGAATATTTGACCTTTACTTCATAAATCTTGTTAGAATGATAATCTTTGAGATGTCACAACTGAATTAGTGGTTAAGTGTTGTACTACCACACCATCAAGCCATTTGTGTGTGTTTAATAAGAGGTAGCATCTAGTCATGCCATGGGGAATAGTGCCCAACATCATATGGCATCTATTCTTGCCATAAGAAATAGTACCACAGGATCATGTGGCATGTATTCTTGCCAGTGTGCTGGAGCCCCCCTACATTTGACATGTGTTCTTGCCATGGTGTATTGTTACAAAATAACTGTTTATTTATTTATTTTTTATTCTTTCCTTTTTTCTTGTGTGTACATACACATATACTATATTTTTGCAGAAACCACCGGGAAATTGAAAAAATGGATACCAAATGTTTTCATTTATTTAAGACATTTTCAAAGGTACAGAAAAACAATACAGAAAGAATATATACATGAGGAGACAGAGGATATTATAATGGCGCAATTGTCGAGTGGATTATTTGTCCACCAAAGGAATTATGGACATAATATTGACTGGGGAAACTCAAAAGTAATTACATCTTATAATAATATTGTACATACATACATATACCAAAGGTTTTTTCCCCCTTACATGGGGTAGCCAAAAAGAAAAAGGCATAGAAATCACTCCCACCCTTTTTTTTTTTTATGTAACAAGATTCAATAATATTTTTTTCTACAATATTATTCTAAGAAAGAATAATATTGTAGAAAGAAATATTATTGAATCTTGATACATAAAAAAAGAATATTGAAAATAATATGAATTTGAGTTTGGTTTATTTAAACTGGACAGTTTTATTATTGACAAGATTGTGTGTTATCATTTGTAATATGGGACGTTTCTGAATATCCTCTGTCTTTTCGTGTATGTATTGTTTCTTTCTGTATTACTTTTCTGTACCTTTGAAAATGTCTTAAATAGACAAAAAAAAATCTGTATCCGTTTTTTTCAATTTCCCAGTGGTTTCTACAAAAATAGTATATCATGTGTGTTTTGTGCTTTCTTTGCACACACACACACACACACACACATATATATATTATATATATATATATATATATATATTTTTTTTTTTTTTTTTTTTTTTTTTTTCTTTCTCCTTCATCTTGATACTTTCATGGGATTGGCTAATAATTATGATGTAATTAATTATAACATAATTTATGACACCCATTATAACAAATAATTGATTAACAGATTTGCCAGCATGTTTGGCATGGCTTCTTGCCATGGGTATGATTGCCTTTTGTTATTTTTCCAAAAACTTACCAAAAAAAAAAAAATGAGCATCGTGAAACTGATACAGTTAATGCTGTATCATGTTTCCCCCATTTCCATTTTGGTGGAAAAGAAAATATTGAAGAAATAGCATACTTTGAGCTCTCATTTAAAAAAAGAAAAAAAAAAAAGTGCTCATTTTCAGCATCTAATGGTTTATAGCAAGGGGTAATATGGACACCATGGAAGCATTTCTATTTCTCTTGACTACAGAGGCACAACTCAATTCATAATACAAATTTAAAAAGAACAATTCTTATCAAATGCATAAATTTGACCAAGTTCATAAAATGCCAATTTCTTCAAAACCTGTGATAATATACCTGCAAATTCAACATGTCTGTGTGCGGGCATGCCTTGTCTGAAAATTATCAGCTGCGAGGGTGATGCTAGGCCTACCATAACCTGTTTGTGTACCCTTCAGCAGGTGGAAATGTATGATTTGAATAGGTTAATTGAGGTAATCTAGCCAAAGTAGAGTTATAAGCTGATTTGATAATCAAGTACTAACTAAACGACTTATGTGTAAGAAAAAGTTTTAATTTCTACACATGATTATGATTGCGAAGTTAATGATATAAATAAATTTCAGGTTCCCAATATCAATCAGTTAATTCATTGCCCCAGATCTCTCTTGCAAGAGACCCTTGGACTCCCAGGTACCTGGCAACAACCACCTGATTGGCCCATAAATCACTAAAAAAAAACATGTTGGTGTCTGGGTAAAGTTAGGGTGGGGCATTGTTGGAGATGTTAGGCATCCCCCTGGGCAGTTTGTTTCTGTAGCCAGGCCTTTTCTTTATTGGTATTTTTTTTTTTTAGTTCTGGATGGTGACCTGAACGCATTTGTGCTGGTATGGATTTTGTTATTATTGGGAGGGATATTTCTGTATGACTAATGTCCAAAGGGGTTTGGATTAGGAAGTTCGGTTGTTGGTCTTCAAGGGCTTGTTCTGTGATCTGAATGTGGGACAGGTGAGGACTCAGACCAGACACCTAGATACCTAGTCCACCCATTAGCCCAATGTGCCACAGAGCAATATTCATGTTTGGATGTGTTAGGGATATATGACAACTACCTGCTTGTGTTGGTCTTGCAAGATGGACAATGAAGTTGCCCATTTTCATAACCTGTCAACCACCTTACCTCCATAAGGAGATGCAGCCCCAAGGTGCTGACACTGTCTGTGCACTTGAGACAAAATATCCATATTAACTTCAACTATATTTCTTACCCTTTTTCATACATGTAAAGCTGATAACTAATGACTGCTCCCCTTCCACTATCACTTTCAACCAGTGACATAGAAACAGTTCCTCATTAATATAACACAGATAAGTCTAAAGCTTCTGTCTAGAGAGGTCTGTGGGAGGGCCCAAGGACCATTGCCAACATTTGTGAGGCTGTGGGTTTTCCTTTTAGCTTGAATAGTATGCTGCTGGTTTGATTTTTTGTTGTACTCAGTTGTCCTTAGGTAATGTGATGAGATTGGTGAGTAGGATTAAGAGATTTTGCATAGAACTTGAGGGAAGAGAGAGGGGGATTGCTGATTAAATGAAACGGCCTTGCTGTGGATGTGCTGTGTCTTGCTGCATTGCTTCTGACCCGGGGCAGTGGTTGATATGCAGGGATGACCCATCATCCAGGAGGAGCTAAGAAAAGAGGGAGGGATGGGCGGTGAATGGGAGTGGATTTATGCCTTTTGACTTTGATTACCTCCCTTGTAAGGAGGAAAAAGCCCTTGCTCTATGTATGTATGCATAGAACTGTGCTTATCATTTTCATCTGGTGTTTTATGGTGAGGATGTTGGTTCATGTATGTGGATGTTCTGATCGTGAGGTTTTAATGCATCTTGCTATTATTCTTAATGCTTTGTTTTGTATAGTTTGTAGGGTGTTTGTTTTCTTGATTATTGGGAACAATGCGGAAGTATAGTCAAGAGTGGTTTTAAAGAACTGTTCATAGATTGTGATTAGATTTTCCTGATGACCAAAATCCATGCTCATTAATATACTGTTCATTTTCGTATTCATTTTCACTGTCAGGTCCTTGATATGTAATCTGAAGGACATGCAAGTATCAAAAATGAGGCCCAGGATTTTTAAATTCTTTACTGATGGAAGGATTTGGCTGTTCAATATTTATAATGTATGTACTGTATATACAGTAACCTCTGCTATATCTATAATAAGTCTGCCAAAAACCCATTATAGATATAGTTATTTTATGGATATAGGCACCTATACTCATGGACCCCTCCCAGCAGCAAGTAGAAGTTCTGTGGTTATGCCTACTTACATACCTAACTGTATGCTTCTGAGTAAATATAGAAGTAATCCAGGTCCAGATACCTCTCATGATGTGGCCTTGTAAAAATGGTGGATGTAGGAAGGTAGATGGTGTAGGAGAAGTAGAAAAAAAGAGATAGGGAGAGCTGAAGAGATTGCATCATTTTTTTCCATTGACCTGACATGCACTAACAAATGATAAGTGAATAGGTAAAAATCAAGATCATTTGTGGAAATGTACCATTGCCACTTTTGTGTACAAATTATGTGGCTTTGTGCTACAGTTGTGGGTTGGTAAGTTGGGTTGGTCAGTAACAATGTGCCTGCCGAATGCACAACCAAACAGGAGCAAATTGATACAGGTCTAGATCATTCATAGAAACGCAAATACCATTATCATTTCTGCCCGTGAAACACATGGAATTGGGTCCATCTACAGCTGGGCGCAAATGGTGTAGGGGTAGGTGGTTTTTATGTCCATTGCATAGCCAATAAATAAGCTAGTTATTTGGGAATGGTTATTCATATTTTAAAATGTTGTTTTTTTTTTTTTTTAATTAGAATCTGCTCAAAACTCTCCAAAACTATGAAATAGCTAAACCAATATGGGACCCCTCAATTTTCACGCACTGTTGATATTCAAAACAAACCCAGTTTGGTAGAAAAAAGTGAACTGGAAACCCTGAGGTGCACCCATGGTGGTACATATGTGTAGTATTGACAGGCAATTTGAAATTGAGATTTGGAGAAGTACATACATATACCAAAGGCTTTTTTCCCCTTACAAGGGAGGTAGCCACAAAGGCATAAATACCACTCCCACCCATTCCACCCCTAACATACTCCACTCCCCTCCACCCTCCTTCCTCCCTTTTATCTTGGCACCTGCTGGATGATGGATCATCCCCGCATCTCTCCCACTACCCAGAAGGGTCAGAGGCAATATCGTAAGACACAACACATCCACAGCAAGGCTGCTTCAGTAAATCAGCTTTTTACAGGTAATTTGAAATTACTAATAGAACCATTTTCAAGAAATTTGCATATGTGGCAGGTTTTTGCAGATATGTACACAATATAGCCAACCAACATAATATATTAGTTTTTTTTTTTTTTTTCTTTTTTTTTTTTTATGGCGGGGATTACAATATATGAATGTGTTTCACTCAAAGAACTTTGTACTATGTAAATTACGTAGAAATTTGGTGACGTTTGCATCGCAATGTGCATAGCTATAAATAAAGTCATCATTTTTGTCCTATGTACGTCTGCAGTTGGGACATGTAATTGTTACTGCAAGAAATTAGAGAGGAAATGCAAAAGTTAAACTCAAGATAGGAGGATGCAAGATCCACATGCTTACAAGCATGCAAAGAGGAAATAGTGCACTAAACACAAAAATATTGTAGCTTTGCATATATATGTGGTATATTCATCAATATGAAGAATTAAAAACATTGTTCCGTATGATTAGTATATGGTACATTATATTCCACAACAGATAGTGATCATGACATGGTACAGGACAAGACAGCAGACATACATAAGAAGAAACTTAATTTATATGGAACATCAGGGGAATTACATGCATGGATGTGGTTTTACTGCCAAGCTACACTCGGCAAGAAAATTAAGTTTGAGACTCATTTTGTGGTCTAAAGTACCATTACATTTAATAAAATGTTAAGTAATGTGTACAAGATGTTTGGGAATATACAGGTTAATATTATGTCTACAGAAGAATTTCCCCAGTTTCAGTAGCCAGAATGAAAGATGTTTGATGTAGGGACTAATGATAGCTATGTGCTTGTTGGGGTCCTACATGATGGATATTTAAAAGAGTCACCTCCCTTCCACCTACCCTCAAAACTTCAACACCCTCATCTCCATGTGGAAGTGCAACCCTTGAGGGGCTGGTGCTTAGTTTCCAGACTGGGTCAAAGATCTCTCTTAATTTTGATTACTTCCCCCACCAACATTTTCCCATCAGGAAGACACACTTTCCCATGGCTGAATTAGTTTGCAAAATCATACTTCTACTGTGTATGTATTTACCTAGTTGTATTCTACAGGAAGGGAAGCTATGCTCGTGGTGTCCCATCTGTGTATCACAACATCTAGTTTGTGTGTGTGTGTGTGTATATATATATATATAAGTATATATGTATGTATTCACGCAGAAAGATAATTCGTAATAATTGCATACTACATTAAATTTCCTTTTTCAAAAAATCCTCCATGAGGAAACACCATCCAAGTCCCCTATGAGAGGGGAAGTTCATGATATTAAACTGAATTATATCAATCAATCCATCACCCCAGATCTATTTTGCGTGAGACCCATGTCTCCAAAGGAACTGGCAATGTCCACCGAGTAGTCCCACAAGTTACTCAGGGAAGAAATATTGTGTTTAAGGGTTGTTAAAAGTGGGTAAGTGTAAGATGAGATGCTTAGCATCTTCTGTGTGGGGGTTGCATCTAGGACAATTTGATTTTGTGGCCAGGCCTATTCTGTGTTAGAAGTGTCTTGGAGCTGGATGGCATCTTGAACATAAGCGTGTTAGTGTAGTCTATGGCTTTTACTTCTCTTGAGAGGAATCGTATGTACTGTATATATAGATAAAATATACAGGCATGTCAGATACAAATTTAGGAAAAAAATTCCAAGTTTGAAGAATTTTTTTTAGGAAGTACAAGAGAAAATGAGAAGAAATGGGAAAAGAAATCTTTTTAAACCTCGACAATCTTTCATGCCAAGGACTAATGGAAAATTAATCAGATAAAGAACAGCTAAGCAACTTAGAGATGTGGCTTCAAGGAAATGGAGAAAGAAAATTAACAATAGAACAAAGGAAAAATATGTTTGAAAATGAATACACAAGAATCTGAAGAGAGAAAAAAGAAACATTGAAAAAATGTCATTCAACCAATCTGTTGCCCCCAGTCTTCTTGCAGGAAACCTATGGCTTTCAGGGAATCAGGAACAGCCACCAAATTGTTGACAAGATACTCAAGGAAGAGATTTTGTGTTGTTGTCTGGGTAAAATGTGGTGCTCTGTCTTCTGTATGGTGACTACATTTGAGTCTGGTTAGGTTTGTTCTGTGTTGATACTCTTTCATTGCAGGTTGATGGCCCAAACATAGTCATGTTAGTGTGGATCTTACATGTCTTGGGAGGTATTGATAAATGCAAAGACAAACCTTTTCTTGTTGAATGTGTTGTTTAGCAGCACGAGACACCGAGTATAACTTCTGGGAGGAAAAGTTCAGATTGATTTTTTTATTGTACATCTGTCAGAGATATTTTTACTCTAAACAGAACAAAGCATGATACAGAAGAAACGCAAAGTACAAATAATGTGATATGTACATATTGAATGAATATATTAGACATTTGGATTATCTTAGTAAACAATGAACATTTCCATTTGGGTAGACTGGACCCAATCCCATCTTTTGTTAGCTTCTTTGTAGTGATCAGTTGATTTGAGATGACTGGCAGGCCCAGGCAATAAGTAACTCTTAGTTTGATGCTTGATTTCAATGCCAAGTTTCCAAAGCAAATGCAGACCATTGGACAAGAGTATGCTTAAGTGCATTTTATAAGTATCTGCTTATCAAAGTTGTACATGGATTTGATTCTGTGTGTATTTACTTAATTGTAATATATAGGATTGGAGCTGTGCTCTTGGGGTCCCATCTGTATCTCTGTTTATCATACTTTCATTTATATGCACATGAGGAATGAATGCGAAGAAGAAATGAAGTTCTGTATATAAGAAGCATAGAGTAATGAGGATGGAAGTAATGCTTAGGGTGAGTGAGGCCGTAAGGAGTACATGTGAGGTTGGTTGTGTGTTTGTCTTAGAATTTTAAAAGGAATTAATAAATGTTTTAGAAGAAAATGCTAAGAGTATAGAGGCAGGCTGGGTTGAAAGAAGAAGGTAAAAGGAACCTAGGGGCAGTTGTTGATAAAAGTGAAGGCTGAGAGATGGACAAAATATTTCAAGTTGTTGAAGGTGGAGGACAAGGAGGCTGGGATTGTACCTTTGGGAGATGGTAGGGAAGTGGCTGATAAGTGAGGTGAACGAGAAGGTATTAGTCCATCCATTACCCGGGTTCTCTTGCAAGAGACCCATGGCCTCACTAGGAAACTGGCCACACCCACCAGCCTCAATCTCATTCATTGAGGATATTTTGTGTTTCTGTCAGGAAAGAGTGAATGTAGGACAGTGTAGTGTACTATGTATGATGTGTTTATACATGGAATTATTACAAAATAGAAAGTACAGGTAGCATAGAAAGAAATTAAAAGGTGGGAAAGCACATAGATTTGATGGATATGTGGGATGTTACGTGAAAAGGGAGGAGAAGGAATGGTGGATTGACTGGTGAGATTGTTCTGTCTGTGCTTATGGGAAGAAGTGTCCTTGTGATCTTAGGAGTGCATGTATAGTTCCACTATACATGCCATACATGTAGTAATTTTAGGGTGATCAGTCTGGTGAGTATGGTCAGTAAAATTTATGAGCATGTCTTCATTGAAAATTAGAAAGGGACCAGAGAGAGATTAGCACTGTGGGCTTAAGAGATGAAGATAATATGTAGTCTTTTTTTTTTTTAACACATGCCTATACTATCAAAGCTAAGTCCTATTTATCTTGTCTACATACACTGTCTCATTGCATTTTTCTTTTTTCTTATTTTACATCTTGTCCACTCTCCATGTAGCCTGCAGTGAGTCTGTTTCTAATGCTTTTAATTTTTTCCATAAGACTAATCTTTGTATCCACTTGCTTCCATTCAATATTGTGGTCATCACTATGTTCTCAATCTGGCATATTCCTGCCTTTCCACACTTTTTTTGATGCTCGAATAGTTTTTCTTGTGTCCAGAATTCTTTGATTCCTATCCTTCTTATCCTATTTCACATTTCACTACTATATTTATGCCAATGTGTCCAGAGACCCTAACTTCTTCAACCTGTCACCCAGCCCCCCATAGTTATTGACTTTCTGGGTTTATTTTTCTCCTTTTCCCATTCTCATCACTGACACCCCACTCAATGTATGCAGAAACTTGAAAATACCCATGAATACTCATCAATAACTGGCCTACATGTTGATCAGGAATTCCATCATAGAGATTATCTTCAGCTCGTTGAGATGTTGTCTGTAAAATTCTGAGGATATCTGGTTGGATGCTGTTTCAGGCACGATGTCTGATCCTTACCTCTAACTTGCCTTTTGTATCACTCACAGTAAAGATAACCTCATCAATCCACAATACACTTCCTCACAATTCTGAAGGATCTTCACCATATTTCCTCACAGATGAGTAGTGTGGGTGGTGGTTACTGTTGGTTTAGTCTCTTGACATGGATCTTGCAATATTTTTGATGTTTCTGGATGTTATCTTGAATTGTTTGCATGGTCACTCCATTTTGTATTTTGCTCCATGAACTGTTGTACATTCAGGGTGGGATTCAGCTTTAGCTGTTTAACAATGCCTAGGTTATGCTGTGACATTCGTGGGCCTCCTACTCCCTTTCCAGGAAAGTGTACAGCCATACCCCTAATGTCCTTGAACAACTAGTTGTATTGTGCATTCATTCATGGTGGTTTTCCAATAAATTTCTGGGCTGTTAAACCCAGTTATGTGATGCCCCAATACTCACAATATGATCCCAATTTGCTCATAATTGGGTCAAGCTGCAAAACATGAAGCACTGTGTGGTCAGAGTGAAAAGGGTACACATGTTTTGATTTTGTTTGGATCAATACAAAGATTTATTCATGAATTTGTATGTTCATTTCTAGGCATTTACTTGACAACAACACAATATTTCTTCCCTAAGTGACCTATGGACCTTGCAGTGGCCATAGCTGGTTACCAGGGAACCGTAGGTATCCATCAAGAGAGACTCGGGGCAGCGGATTGACTTGTGCATATCACCTTGTTTTTATATTCCCAGATTATTGGTTCAATCATACCAGCAAATATACAGTTCTTTGTATATCGTTTCTTCATTGCATCAGACTCCCAGCAGTTTCATGAACATTTGATTGTACCAAATATTACTTGGAATAATTAGTACAAAGTGATGGACACAGAGAAATTTAGTGACACCTTCCTATATAAACAACACTATTTATGTTGTTGTTCACATTTCATCTTATCAAGTGAGAATTTGGGTATGTGATATATACAATGGAATCTTATATAGCTCCATTTAATAAGTTCACATAATTTGCAATAGGTAAATGTTCCTAGCTGTCTCATATAATAAGCATGTTTGCAGATGATTCTAAACTTTATATGAAATGACAGATAAAAGATAAGTAAAAGCATTACCAACAATTCTTGACAGTGGATATAGTTGGAGCCAAAAATGACAAATAGATTATGATACTATTTGGGAGAGAAAACCAGGAAAGGACAATACTGGTATTAAAGAATGAATATAGGAAAAGAGAGCTAATGATAGCATTATCCAATAGCCTCTGCCCAAATGAGCACACAGCCAAACAGTCAGAAAAATTTACGTATTGTGGACAAATTTGAGAGTAGCATTCAGCTACATGCACTTAAACATGCCCAAGACACTAAGTACAATGTACATAAGACCCAGCCAGGAGCATACAAGAGTGAATGGACCCCACACTTGAAGAGGGATGTAGCAAAGCTGGAAAAAGCTCAACAAGAATTCACAAAAGGAGTTCCATCCAAAAGAACTGATATAAACATGGAAAAAAGAAGAGGGGAGATATAATCACCCTGTACAGATATGTCAAGGGAGAATTATACAAAGAAGACTGTGTAGAAATATTGGGAGGAAGAATATGAGGGCCCAGGCTTAAGTTCCAAAAACCCCAAGGGAAAAATATGTAAAAAAGTATAGATTCTGAAGTAAAACAGTATGAAGGTGGGGTGTATAACCACCAGAAATGATAGATGCCCAAACTGTGCTATCACCTCGTGCATGAGATCCCTTGCAAACACAAAAATGGGTGCTTCCTTGTGTGTTTCTTTGTATGTGTGTGTGTGTGTGTGTTTACCAAGTTGTAGTATACAGAGTTGGAGCTGTGCTCATAGGGTCCCGTCTCTTTGCCTAGAATTTATGTTGTTGGCCTGGATTATATTTTCATCCAACTTTGGTGTGTGTTTGGGTGTATACACATGTATGTAAGGATATATACAGGCTATCCATATTTACCATGAAAAAGTGAGCCTTTTTTCCAATGAGGAATCTTACATCTGTGTTGATATTACAGAGGCTGGCAACAGTCCTCAGGGCCTCCCACAGATCTCTGGGAAGGAATTTTGGACAGCTGTCTGTATTGTATTATTGTGGGAATATTTCTGTCATGAGTTGGAAGGGGAGCAGGTGCCAGTGTGTGTGTGTGAAAAAGTGCATAAAATATGGTTGAAGTTGATAGCGAGAGATCTTGGACCCAGTCCAGAGACTAAGTGTCAGCCCCTGAGGATTGCACCTCCCAGTTGAGTTGAGGAGTTTGATTGTTTTGAAAATAGGAAATTGTGCTGTCCATCATGCATGACCACACCATGCAGATACCTGTCATTGGTCCCTCATTCTCCTGTTCTATTAGAACAGAAACATACCAGCACAAAAATTTATGTACAAGAAGACAGATGTAGGATTCATTATTAAAAAAAAATGTAATTAAAGTTTGTCATGAAAAAGAAATAGAAGTGCACTGTTTTCAGGGTAAATATACATGGACATCTAGCAAATATATATATATACCTAGTGACACTTCTGTCTCCAATTTTAGTGAAAGTCTGTGACATGACATGGCGTTGCTGTCTGTGTTGTATGAATGTGAGGTTGTATCTGTTACTATATTACTGGAGGAAGAGAACAGTCATCATTTGTATGTTCCTTACATGTGAAAATAGTTGAAAATGCTTGTGATAGAGATCTTGTGGCCAGTCCAGAAAGTGAGTGCCAGCTCTTCAATGCAACACCTCTAAGTGAAGGTATGATGTTGATAAGCTTTGATGAAGAGCATTGGTGAGTTGATTGTCTAATACCTATCCCACAGTACCTCCACATGCAGGCTCCCGTTGTTGGTCCCGTTGTCCAAGTTGTGTGTAGGTGGCTGTGGGTATGAGTATGTTCTAGTGTATACATGTACCTGCACATACACACAAATTATTATGTACATAAGTTTGTTATATATACATATGGACGTAATTTTTATATTTACATTATTTGATGAAGAGATTAAGTCAGTAAAGAAAGCTATGGGTATATAAATGGACCAATAGTACAAGTTTTAGGTATGATTTATTGAGCATGGTGAAGATTGAGCTTGTTCATTTGAAGGCACACACACGTCTTTTGTTACAGAAGTATCACATTTAGAGGAGGAGGGGTCAGGCTGGCACTGCTCCATGGATCTATGGGCTTGTGGTTCCATGCTGTAGAACAGAGTGCATAGGATGTAACAGTCAGGTCTGTGTGATAAAACATTTATTTACCATATGAACTGCTGATGTATTTATTGTATGATATATAAATAAAGCTTCCCTTTCAATATGCTTCAATACAGGTAATTGATAAGCAACCATTATGTCAAGTTTTTAGGAAACACTTCCAGTGGCATGACTGCTTTGATGATGTGCATAAAAGATTATGTGTTTATTTACTGTTTGATACATTCAAGTTGTAAATATATCTTCATTCCTTACAATCTTACTGTAGAACTTGTTTTGTATGTTTTGTTTGTTTTCTCTACATACCACATACTTTTCTCATAAATCTGTCAACTTATGTTAGTCAAATTATTCTGTCAAATGAGATATGTTAATATAGTTTCAATAAAGTTGTGGTTTAAGGGTTTATTATCTTTATTCACACTACAATTTTATTTTTTGAAAATTCATGAATCATTATCTGACGTCTGGCAAAGTAGGCTTGCCATTGATTTGCAAAGATAATTAATCAGGCTCATAGCACTTGAAATGGGGGAGAAGGTGCTATTTCTATCATAAGACTGCTTTCATATTTTTCTCATTTCTTCTGAAACATCTTGTGTGAACATGAAGTGAAATGAATTATATGAAATATGATGCTATAAAGTATATTACTCCTTGATAAGTTTTATTATAGATATTTTTGTTTCATTATTTATTGAGGTATTGTTTTTTTTTTTTTTTTTTTTTTTTTAAAGTGAACTAAAAACCAAATTTGATTCGTACCCCGCGTGGTTGTGGGCCTAATATGAATGAGTTTATTTTTTTCTTGAAATTAATTGAAAATTTAGAATCATACTTAGACATTTTTACACAACGGTGTTATGAAAATGACGCCAAACTTTGAATTGGAGTTTTCTTAGTTATTTGCTTAACTGAATGAAACAGTGGAGAGATTCTCACTGCTGTCTACTTTAAATTTCTGTCTCAACCCTCTCGTCTCCCTCGGGAGATCAGCTCTTCTTTTCACATGTGTAGAGCTGACGTAGCCTTCCGTACCGTATGATACTTTTACCCTGTTTCTGGCTGCCGCCAAATTATTTTATTCACCAGCACATAGCCAGTTCTCTTGTGGAAATCCCTCTTGGACAGTAGTACGGGAGTGTGACAGTACAGAACAGTTTTTTTCCTAATCATGTCGTGCATCCTAAACCACGTCAAACATTTGCATACAATCGAGCGCATCCTTTCCCTCTTCTACAAGCGCAGTTTATGTAAAGCTCACTACAAAACAGGCCCTTGCAACTATAAGGCAGCAAATATTTATCACAAAGACTTTAAGACAAGGCATCTCGACGGAAACTGAAAATGAACTACTTGTACTTCATGGTCATATACAAGTTGTAAAGGATAGAATTGTGAAAACCGACAAATCACAATTGCACGCACGAAAATACTTTTTCTCGGTTTCTCACCAGCGGAATGTGAAAAGTGTGATATGTCGTCATTGTATTTTTATTCATTTATTCAACAGGTCCGCTCAGCCAAGATGGCGCTCTTTCATTCTATTCTCGCTGCACACATCATTTTCAGTCTTGTGTTTGCATTTATTCTGCGTTTTAAACTGTGACTTTTTCACGTTGCTAATTATTGTGGAAACTATCATTACAACGTCATAATGGCGCACAAAGCGAGCGTCTGCCTGAGACAGTATTTTATTTATTTTATTTTCTTTGGGCGGATGACAGTCAGATGACGGAGCATTGTGACTCCACGCGCGCCCATCGTCACTTTTAATATGGCAGCCTTTAAGCTGTATTATTGGATGTCAGTCAACCTATCACTTATGATGTATTGCAACGTTATATACTGTACACTGCACTCCGCCCCCAGGCCGATGACGTGGAGTCGTCGATGCAGGCCATGCACCGTGACGGTTATCCCAATTTCCATAATCAATCGAAGGGGATTTCGGCCTTGATAGCATAAGAAGGCGGGATCGGTTGGGATGGTAGGGAGACATGAAGAAGTGATCAATGTGATTATATTATAAAAAACAGGCATCATTGTGTATGCGCATTTGACACTTCTCGCAGGATATGCTATCCTCCGCGGGCCGAGAGAAGTGTCATGTGGAACACACAAATAGAATACTTTCCTAGTGGGATCCTTACCTATGTTCCTATACTTTGGATCCCTTCAGATTGTACGTTGGACGTTATTTCTTCTGCTACATTATTCTGACCTGGCTGCATCATGCTATGGTGATTTTTGCAGGATATCAAAACGTAAGATTGGATTAGTGCAGTGGTTCTGAATCGAAGAAGGGACCCGTTGTTAAAGAATTATATGAGCAGTAATCATCTGGAATTTTCCCCCACACTCCTCCCATAATGTGTGCTGGTATGTTGCAGTATTAGCATAATCTAATTCATTCCAAGGGTAACCCTGTTTCATGGACAGTTACCCAACCCGACGTCTTTCTTCACATCCCAAGCCTCTGCCTTGATTCCACATTTCTCGCGCAGTTTTTGCAACACTCCACATTTCTCATCTCGCATCACATAAAAATACATTCAATATGTACCCTTATATTTCATGTTCTCTACTCCATATAAACTTCCCTCTGCATTCATCTCCAAATACGTAATACTCCAAAACACTTTGTATTAAACCCAGATATTGGCATCATTCGTCCCCCCACTCCTCCATTCACTGCCACATACAACCCCAGGAACTCTGTTCCCTCAAATCTCTCATCTTGGTAAAGTCGAGTATTTTATCTACATTGCGGTTCTCACATCAATATAATTATCATTTTGTCGAGTACTTGAAATATTCCCTATGTAGTATGTCGCTTACAGATAGGTAATTTTATTGAATAGTAAAAAAAAAAAGTCAGGCGAAGAATTTGAATTTTGTATCATGAAACCTCAGGGTTTTTTTTTTTTTTTTTTTTTTTTTTTTTCTGCTCGTAGCTCATCTCATCCCTTTACGTCCAGTCACCAGCTGCTTCAGTCTCACAGAAACCAACGTGGTGTCGCTTCAAGCACCAATTGTTCCTGTATCTACTTGCCTTTAAAAATGTTAATTAGTTGATTAATTAGAAATAACGTTAGTTAAAGACCCAGAACAGAATCACATAAAACGCAACGCTACTTTCATCTCACACCACTACATTCTCGACCGTCACGTATACATATGGAGTGTAGATTTTTTTTACCAAGTTCAAAAGACCCCTTTATTTCATACATTTGTAACACGCTCCACAAAGCTTTTCTACCAATTCTATCATAATCCTTTTCTAAGTCCATGGAAGCCTAAAAGAAAATGCATTACATTTTACCAAATACTCGCATACTTGTTTTACAACAACGAAAAAACATGTAGCCACCCTCCTCTGCTAAACTCGCAACTTCCTCTGTTCCCCTCCTAATCCTTTCAGTCAACGCACACCCATACACTCCACCGACAGCACTCGAGTGATTGATCCTTCTTAATTTACATTTGTCTTGTCCCCCATTCCCTTGTATAACGTAACTATACATATCAGGCTCTCCAACCGACAAGGCCACAGCTGACAGATGAAATAAAACCTACGAGTCACGATAAATAAATCAACGTTTACAGATTTAATTATTTCCTTTTCATTTCTCTTTATCTATTTTTTTTTTTTTTTTTTTTTTTTTACTGTTATAAAACATGAGAACTACAAACTGAAATGAAACATAACAATGGAAAAAATCCTGGTTCGGTTCAGATAGGCGGCGTGTAGGACATGGAGGAGGCTACTCGGGGCCCGCCTGACCTCGGCCCCGCCCTGGTCCCGCCCCGCCCGGCCCTCCCGACGTGACGACGACGACGCGCATTCGGCAGAGCAGCAGCAACACCCGCCACCTATGTCACCTTTCCTCCCTCCTTCCTTCCCTCGCGCCCCCAATCAATACTCCTTCACGTGGGAGTAGAGTCGTAACTGTGACTTGCCCTCACATATCCAGTGACCCATGTGTCCTTATGATGCGCTGGTTAAGATATTTTATTCTACCTGACGGGGGAGACGGGGAGGGGAAGACTCCAAGGGCATCTCGATGGTGATGGACTGTTTCCTTAAGCTGAATAAAATCGGCTGACGGCAAATAGGATTAATTCTTGAGGCGAGGTCAGTGCAGAGTGGGATAATCGAGAGGGATGAATAAGATTACCCGACGGTGGTCAGAATACATAAGGCGGGTTTGCCACTTGAAATGACCCAACAACCGATGTTTAGGTTGTCGTTTGTTAAAAAAAAAGAACATGAAGTCATCAAATGTGAATATAAACTATAAGAAAAGCGTTTCATTGTAAATTAGAAAATAGAAATCAAGAATTATGTATTTTATTTATTATTCATATAATAATTTTTATTTAATAATTATCATAATTCTTTCCGCATCCGACCTAGTTATGGACCGACAGGTCTCCTGTCGGCATGCTCCACCTTTGTAATCCTTTGCAACTAGGCCTCACAGCAGCTGGCAACGATCCCTGGGCCCTCCCATAGATCTCTCCGGGAAAAATGTTAGACTGATGTCTTTGCTGGTTTCACCGGCTGGCAGGGAGAAGGTGGGGGGGGGGGAGCGTGAAGGCCCTCGGCAAAGGGTCATACCTTAGTATATACATATATAATTCCCGACAGTTGTTCCGAGATTCGAACCGAGGCATCGCTTAACGCTAGAACAATATCTTACCGACTGAGCTATAAAAGCTCTACAAATTTCCAACTTGGAGTTGATATAACTCCCGTCCTTACTTAATTTTCACAGAGTCCCGATCTCAACTCATAGACTGCCTACCGGCTCCGGCGCTTGGCCTTCGAGCCAAAAAATCCAAAAAATCAATCGACTCATAGACAGTGGTGAAGCTGGTACGAAACCTATATAATTTTCTAAAGTAAGCAAATTGTGACATTTTGTCAAGAGACCGGTAGAGTTCTGTAGACCTGGTGGAGCCCTGTGGATCTGTTGGAGTCGTGTAGATCTAGTGGATTTCTGCCGATGGCGCCTGTGACCAGAGGCTGCTAAATGCTGAAGGCCGAGCCCCTCGCGAAGCAGGAACTACGTTGCCAAGTGGTTATAAATTTGCTCAAGAAACTCAAGTGATGCCTCGGACTTGAATGGGTCAGGGAGTAAACGGCACCACAACTGACAAGGCAACTGCCCTACCTGGAGTATGGTGAGAAGGTGGAAAAGGTTGTCAAAAAAGGTGGCCTGCCTGTTAAACGGGTCTCGAACCAGTGACTCCGTAATTCACAGCCACCTATGCCACGAAAAAGTAATTTGGCTCTTCCGCTGGAAGGATGTTGCGGAGCTCTGTGGCGTACGGCAGAGGTGGTGACCTACTAAACAGCATGTTCTCTTCGACCAAACCAGAAACCCTCAACTACTTCGACCAACTCCTGCAAGGCGTCGAATACTTGCACTCAGGAGTTGTTCACAGAGGCCTCAAGCCAGGGAATATCTTTCTAACTGGCGACAGTGTCCTCAAGATATCTAACCTTAGACTGTCCAGCGTCTTCATCCTAAACGGACAAGAGATTCTTCTGGAAGGTCGCGTTGGCTCATGGACCTTCACAACCTCGGAGGTCTCCTCGAAGATGACCTCCAGAGGTCTCCTGTCGATCTATAGGTTTACGGCGTCATCACCTTTGTGATACTGACGTCAGGAACCCCTTGGAGGAGAACAACAACCGGAGAATCGAAATACGTGCTCTGGCTTTCGAGTAGCAAGGAGCTGAACGGACGAACTCGGTAGGAGAGACCTCGAAGAAGGCGTGTCTTTGAGGTTGTTGTTGTTGTTGTTCCCTAGAGTGTCTGTCCGAGCAGTCCCGTCTCCCCAAGGAATGCCACGGCCGAAACGGGGTTTTCCCACAAATCCTTTATGGAGTGTATGTTGTGTTGTTTGCGTGCGTGATTGTGTATAATGCAGTCTTCCATGACGTGTTGAATAGTATGGGGTGAAGTGTTACATCCACAATGCGGTCATCCAGTCTCTTCTGGTAGCTTAGAAGGGCTGCTGGGTGGTGTCCCCATCGCAGTCTGGCCAGGTGGACTCTGTCCTTTTGTGGAATAGAGGATTCAGAGGGATGGATATCAGGGGGTCTGTCTTGGAGGTTTCTGGTTAAGCCTCAGCTGGAACCTGATTCAGAAGACCCGGAGACTCGCTGGCTGGCTGGCTGGCTGGCTGGATGCTCTTTTGCCGAGCTCAGGAGATCGGGGCAAATCACGTGGACTCATTCATGGAATGATAATCCCATTAGTTCAGTCAGCGGAATAAAATAAAGTTTGAATTCATGCAATTCAAGATAAATGATACGTGGACTTTGTTGGTTACATTTTGTAATGCAAATGGCTGGATCGCACTTAAAGACACACACACACGGGACACCACGAGCATAGTTCCCCTTCCCGTAAGATACAGTTAGGTAAATACACACACACAATCACGAATATATACATAATTTAAAGCGACTAATATTGGTTGAAAAAATTATTATTATGCACAATATTACATTCGTGTGTGCACACGTATATGCACGCCTATGTGTATACACAGAAACTACATAGTCTTTACGTTTATTGCCCGTGAAATGTGACATTAAACTGTTGAGATACGACTATAGGTTAATCTTGAACTGTTGATTTCTGTCCCTTTTTCCTCAAAAATTTTACCTAGATTTGAAATCGCTTATGGCTTTAATTTGGACTATACCAATTTCTAAGTTATTCCAAGAGTTTGTACAACAATGTAGAAAATATTTTTGACGTCCGTTTGACTTATTTTTCACTTGCTCCTGTGACCCAATGGCGTTAAACCAAGAGATATTTTGTCAGTTTTATCTACTCCCTTTAATTACCTAAATCCTTTAATGGCCTGAATTCACCGCTTTATCTTTGGTCTTTCAATGATGGTAAGTCTCTCGTCGTACCTAACGTGGCAGGGAACCAATTTGGCCGCCACTCTGGATTCTTTCATTTTGTATATACCCTTTACTCTGTGTGGGGACCATACCACCGCTGCGTATTCTAGTCTTGGGCGGATAACGATTTCTACGATTTTTTCACTATCGCATGATCCATGCAACGAAAAACTACTTTTACGCTCGTCACTAGTCTGTAGGGTTTTGCTGGATGTCTGCCAGGTGACAAAGTGCCTTTAGTCAACAATCCTTGATCTTTCTCCTATTTTGCTTTTTACAAAGGATTACAAAGGCGGAGCATGCCGACAGGAGACCTTTTGATCCATATCTAGGTCGGATGCCCCCCCCCAAAAAAAAAAAAAAAAAAAAAAATCATATTAGTAATAAAATAATAAATAAAAACTATAATAATGTAAATAACAAATAAAATACATAAATAAATGCATAGGTATAGTTTAAAATGATAAACAAATGTCTTCATTTCCCATTAAGTAATTCACTGGGAGTCTTTCTACCAGCTGAATACTAACCGATTCAGACAGGAATCCAAAGAAAACACAGACGGATAATTCTTGGTTGATATGAAAAACAAACGAAAGAATATGGTCATCAACAATAATCAAAAATACAATAAAGGTGTTGTAAATAATTGCTTGCAATGGAACGGTCACTAAAAAAGGTGATTTCTACCGAGCCAAAATGTCGATTTCTTACAGGGTGGCCGACCCAATTAGGGAAAATAATCCATTGTAGATTTGAAAAAGACTTCTTAAATGAGTAGAACACAATTTTATTAATTTTACCTTTACATTTCGAATTAAATGGCTGCTACTTTGCACTTTTTGCGTTACTGTTCATTCCCCAGGCAATAATTTTATCTATACCTTGTAGCAGTTTGAAATCTACCTCATTTTTTATTCTTCCCGTGACCTTTGCATCATCTGTAAACATGTTAGCGAATCTTGTTGTAATTTCCCTCACTGCGCCATGTCATGCACGTATATCAAGTGCTGTGTAGGTAGGTCAGCGCCTTCCATCCTGATATATTGTCCTTTATTACTGTTCTCACATACCGGTCTTCCAGGAAATATGTGTATACGTGTGTACTTGTGTGTGTGTACGTGTGTGTGTGTGTTCTTCCTTTTCATCTTCCTATTCGTCTTCTCTGTCTTCTTCCTCCTTCTCCCCCTCGTCCTCCTCATCGTCCTTGTTCTCGTCGTTCTATTTGTCCTCCTCTTTCCCCTCTTCCTCCTCCTCCTCGTCCGTCCACTCCTCCATCTTCTCGTGCTCTTCTTTCTCGTCCTCATCCTAGTCCTCCTCCTTTTGGTCCTCAAATTCCTCTTCCTCTTCCTCTTATTACTCCTCCTTCTCCTCCTCTTCCTCCACCACATCTTCCTTCTCGGCCTCCTTGCCATCCTCCTTTTCCTCCTCCTCCTCCTCCTCCTCGTTCTTGTCCCCCTTCTCCTTCTCCTTCTCCTTTTCCTCGTCCTCCTACCCGTCTTCTTCTTTTTATTCCTTTTCTTTTTCTTGTTGTTGAAGTTGTTGTTGTTCTTCTTTTTTCTTCTTGTTCTTGTTTTTCTTTCTTCTTCTTCTTCTTCTCCTTCCTCTATCTCTTTCTCTTTATCTACTTCTTCTTCCTCCTCCTCTTCTTTTAGGCATGTTTTCTGAGCGGAGGGATACAAGGAACATTTTTCATCTGAACAGGTTTGCATTCTCTGGGTGATTCTAACTGAATCCAACCTGCAAGAATAAGTAAGTAATCATGAAACCCTATGACTTATCTGGTAAACAACATCTAACATTTCATTCAAGCATAATCTTCACAGGTCGTACATAAATCTATTGGATGTGATCCAACTAAATTGGCCATTCAATTCGGAATGTGATGGTAAAATTAATAAAATAGGGTTTTACTCATTAAGAAGAAGTCTGTTTCAAATCTACAACGGATTATTTTCCTTACTGGGTCGACTACCCCGTAACATATCGACATTTTGACTCGGTAGAAATCAGCTTTTTAAGTGACCATCCTATTACAAGTAATTATTTACAATAACTATTGTATTTTTAATTATTGTTGATGACCATATTCTCTCGTTTGCTTTTTATATCAACCAAGAATTATTTATCTGTGTTTTCTTTAAATTCCTGTCTGAATCGGTTAGTTTTCAGCTGGTAGAACACAAGGGTAGCATACTATTTACTTTTGCTACTCTGAGTAAAAACAACTTCGGTTACAATTTTCTAGACTTCAGTAAGAACATCTCAACAATGTGTCTAACATTCGCATTCTAGGTTTAACTTCTCTTATTTCGTCATTCAGTTTCTCACTATGTGACGCAAAAGTAATTTGACATTTGGAAATTTGAAAAACAAAATATCGTAACCGAAGTCGTTTCTACTCAAACGAAGTAGCAAAAGCAAGTAGCATACTAGCGAGAAATGCCCAGTGTGTCGCCACCTTTAACGAATATGTACCTTGAGAATTCAGGCAGCCCCTAGGAATCTTAGTTCTTTTCCAACGATCTGAATATTAATCGCACTGGAGATATTTTCTGGGAACCATGATATATTCTGTCCCAGGTTTTTACCATTTCATCTTGAAACACTAGACTGCTGATTGCCATTTGTCATGTGTTCGGTATCAGCACTTTTCTTCTTTGTGTCTTCAGAAATCCCCTGGTAACGTTGTAAAGAGTTTTATTCCATTGCATAGGTAAGGTTAGGGTAGGCAGTGTCTTGCAGAGTGGGGGGGATTGGTTGGTTGGCGAAGGGTATTCAAGAGGTATACTCGTAATTTTGGGAAAAGAACTTATAACTTTGTTTTATTTATATCTAAATAGAATAAAAAGTTTATTTTATGTTTCATCTGTGTTTATATATTCAAACAATATTTCCTTCTCATAACTTTTCTCGTTACTAGGCCTTATGCTTGAATATTTGGTGTATACATTCAAAGAGTTTGCAAGCCATTGAGGATAGCACAAGGGATCACGATATAATCAGACATCAGATCAGTTATACATTACAATTTGGCGAGGCTATAGTGAGGCTGATTTCTGGAATGGTATAATTTACGTACTATAGAAAGAGCAATTTTTCTTTAAGCCTGGGTATATTGGTAAAAGATAACTCCATATGCATTTCTGTGGCTTCTATTCTCATCAAATTATATATTTTTTCGAAAGTAACGTAGTTTAACGCACACAGTGAAAATATCATCATTAAACTCTATCTGGCGATAGTTAGACCCATCATTGACTATGCGGTACAGTTTTGGTCTCTGTCCTATAGGCTGTATGTTAATTCACTAGAACTGTTACTGAGTGGACGCCGCGAGATAGGAAGTGTGGAAGAGGGAGACCACACATATGGTGGAGAGACGAGATCGAGAAGTTTGCAGGAGTGACGTAGCAGAGGATGGCATGGTCGTGTGATTCGTGGAATGCTATGAAGGAGGCCTTTGGTCAGCAGTGGACTCGAGATGGCTGATTTGATTGATTGATTACAGAAGAGAATGGCCTAAAACAAGGACTTAGAAAAACGAAGAGTGCGAGATGAGATGATAGAGACATGGGTCAAGAGCTTTAACAAGGGTGCTGTAGCTAAGGTCATCATATTAAGGCAGCAGCATAGGACTCGTACTAATAAATCTAAAATGGACAAATTTAGGTTAAGAGGGAATGGAATAGGTTTAGTAACCCTGTAGTGAGCGCTGAAACAACTAGTTATTTAAGAAAATATCAGATAACTTCATGAATAGGAATGACAGGTGGTACGGGATATGGTACATTCTAGTAGACCTTATGGTTTCTAGCATTCTCCTCCATTCTCATGTTCATCGTATTCGGCACGATTGAAAACCAAGGCTAAAGTATTATGAACTTTACAGTGAGTGTGCAAAATGTTGTCATGCTTTAACTACTTCTCACATGCTAACATTATTTCTAGAACGTAATTGGTGATCTTTTTGTTAGATGATCAGGGTAACCTAGCAACGAAAGGCAATGATGCAATTCTAGAGAGAACGACAAATACACAAGGGGGTACTATATGGTTGTAAGCCGGAACGGCTACAATTTATTCCAAAAGAAGCGAAATATAGGCTACTCAAAGACACATAGATATTGTATCGTATTTTGTGTAGTGAAGAATTCAATTATAAGATATATTAATTGAAAATCATAAATACTTTAACTATCTTCATGTGCTGTGCCCGATTAATTTGAAAACCTGTTATTCTACATGTATATTTCTCCTGTCAAAAATCGTGGATCTTTAAGGTGTACAGAATTTTGTACTTCACATCATAGATGAATGTAGATTAATCACATAAGTACATACTACGATCATATAAAAGAAACATTAAAAGTTGTCAGAGCAGTGAATATTGTTTAGTTTGTTGTTTATCCAACAGATGGCATTGATCGTTTTGTTTTGAATAACGCACGCGCACTGCAGTTGCGAGTTGAGACGTGGTCGGGTGAAGGTGTTAGTACCGAGTTTTGTGGTCTGTGTACAACTCTTCGTGATTTAGATATTTATATTGTGGATTATACTCCCGGGGAAGAAAGTGCAATAATACTACACAGTCTACAGTGAATGCAAGGTAAGTTAATGACGTATGTGGCTGTCTTGGATGTATTAAGGAGTACAGTGGTTGCTCAGGTTCATCGGTGTGAGTAACGATTATGCAGGTAAGACTACTGAAAATATCTCGTACAATCATCAACCATTCACTAACGTTCCGCGCCCCCTCGTAACCGGTGAGGTTGAAGGTATTTTAACACAGTGTGTGCAAAGAGTCCCTCGAACTATGTATCGTGGGTGAACAACCCTTGGTGAGTTTGGCACAGTTGTCAGGCGTGAAAACAGGTAACCAAAGTTTAACGTCTTGACACATGCTCCTAGGTGAAGTGTGTCATGCCACACATTCTACTTGGTTCGGGATCGTCACTGTGTCACGTCACTTTACGTCGTGTGAACGTATCCGATAGACGTCGGAACGCCGTGGATTCGGTCTCATCAGTGCTCCACGACGCAGCGTTGAGTACGGCAGACATGAAGAACTTTTAATGCCACCCAGGGCGAATTATATCAAACACCGTGATGCATTTGAAGACGAAAATTTAATAGCTGGGATGGCATATTTAATCACTAAGTTGCTAGTTTATTTCTTCAGTTGATTTCAGGGTTGCCTTGGTTATAGTTTCCTATCAGTTTGGGCACGTCTTCGCATTAGGAAATCCGTGTTGGGTATTACCATACTCTTCATGAGTATAGAATGGATGACATCGTTGTCCAATTGTTCTAAGATCAAAAGTAGCTAGTCAGTACACTAAATACAATGTATACTGTGAATAGATGCAGTTTTCATGTGTCTGAATTGTATTTCATATATGAAGTGATCAACTGAATTACAGGGTTATGTACCATCCAAATGTGTTGCTACTTCTTGGAAGTAACACTACTAGTGAATTGTCAAATGCAATAGTTTGTGAATACATCATGTTTTATTGAAGTTTGAAATGTACAAGTTTTCAAATATGTAGTGACAGTTGGTATACTGTATGTCATAATGGTGGAATGGAGATATATTTTTTGTCAATGCTTAATGAGATGATTATTTTTTCATTGTAAATCAGATTTAGAGAATGCCATTTCATGCAGCCAAGAAAAACTGTACTTGTACTGTGGTAATGGGTCTTGTTTGACTTGGGTCCTGTCTGTCCTGAATAAATTACAACAGCAAAAGCAAATTTTGTATAGATCATGATGAAATTGAAAGACCACTTAAATGGACAAGTACCATATATAGTGTGAATATCAACAAGCACTGTAAGGCCCCGACCATGCCAGCGGATGATATGTAATAGATATTTTTAAATTTACACCATTTAGGCTGTGTTGTTTGAAGTTGTTTGATTACAGGATGATTTAAATTTTAATGACTGGATAACTGTAGCTTGTTGACAAGTACTGGTTACTGGGGAGTTAGCTGAGGAAAATGTGGCACTGTATTACTGATTTTTGTAACATGGGTCCTTTGCAAGGAGGGTCATTCAGGAATGAAATAAACATAGACATGCAAGACAGTGATAACTTGTACATAAACACAATGAACATGTCAGACATAAAGATATGAATACCTGTCAAGTTGAACAGACATACCCAAGAACATAATGGTATTAATTTTTCACTTAAATGGATAGCTGCAAAAGCTAAGTTGTAAATTAAAATAAGATGCTATAAGCAAGTAATATACAATTAAATGACAACATTGGGAACCAGCTCCAAAAAGAAAATAGAACATTAACCTGATAGAAGGCGCAGACTAGCCTCCTTCATTAACACGGCTTTCAAGAACTTATGAGAATTTTACAAGAGTAAATTGAAAGGGGAAAACAAAAACTTATTGATAAAAATGACCAGTGAAATTGAAAACAAAAAATAAAAGTTTATAACGGGCTAAATGGAAGATAGTGTCAAGTATAAAGCAGTAACTTATTGATAAAAATGACCAGTGATGTTGAAAACAAAAAGTAAGAAGTTTATAACGGGCTAAATGGAAGATAGTGTCAAATATAAAGCACGTTTTTCTCGGCTGAAGGACAAGATGAAATTATTTCAAGAAATAAAGAAACATGTTCCTAAAGTCTAAATATATGATGGACACAAGCAGGTTCATAGCCAGATTTATGGGGGGGGGGTGTAGTGACTCCTTTTGTGTTAATTTTAATGTCTGCCGAGCAGGCTCGATCGTCTCTACTTGCATTGGAGGTTAAGGTGATGACAGTTTGAACTCGGCTATCGGCAAGTTGGACCAAGGGTATGGTTCATTGAATTCTACATTACAGAGTCCTTTGTGAGGGGCACTGTCCTAGCCCCTTGATAGGGGGAGAGTTCGTAATGTTAAACCGAATCGTCATTGTACCAAGAATATTAAAATGTTCATGTTAAGAAGACTTCATACTCGTAATTGCATATTGTTTCACTTTTTGAAACATGCCATGCCAAGTTTTGCACCATAATGAACAACATTGATTAAATAGAATGCTTAATAAGGTGCACTCCCATCACCAGAAATGAAAAATTGTTAAAGGTAGTCTGTATACCTTATATGAAAGAAGCAAACATCGCTGATATGTTTCAGTCAGGGTTTGGGCCAAGCCATGAGAAACTACCAAATGAGGGAAAATGTGCAAAGTACACCTATAATTACAAACTTTGAATGTGAAGCATATGAAGAAAGGTGTATAAACTGCACCAGTGACATGCACGTGACAAAGGATCAAGTGTCTGGTATATAGATAACATTAGCTAAGTGGAATATGGCTTCTATAAGAATAGTTTAATATTCAGGTACAGTAGTTGGAAGTAATCAGTTGTTGCCGGAGTTCACTGACCGGAAAAACGTAACTGGGGACTGTCCTTGGATCCTTCCATAGACGTCTGGGAAAAAACCTTGAACTGATGACTACTGTGTTAGTGGTGGTTTGGAGGGGTGGGGGTTCTGTCACTGATTGTAGCAGTAGTATTATGAAGGATGCAGTCAATGTTTGTTAGGTATCCTTATGTTTAAAGATGAAAGAAATACAGTTAAAGTTGATAAAGAGAAATCTTAAACCTAATCAGAAGACACTGTCAGACCCCCTTGTGGCTGCACCTCCAAATAGAAACAAGGGAGTTTGATGGTATTCGAAAATAGGTAGCATTGAGATGAATCTCTAGTGCCTTCACAGGCACTTGGAATTTGAAATTGTTAGTACTGCATAGAAACTGCATTTGGGACAGTAAAACTAATAATAATAAAAGGGCTTACCTCTGATATTCTTTCTTGTATTCCTGAGTTTAGAGGTTTTTAAATGTGTGGTGATGTTGACATTGGAGACAATATACTATGTTTGTGTTGTAAGCCATGCCAAAATTCTCAGAAATTTAAGGTAGTGACAGCATAAGGCCAAGCTAAATTACACATTACTTAAGTGTCCATTGCCAACATAAGTAACATCATGTACTTCTGGTTCACATAGTTACAGAGACAACATAAATATGGCAAGGCTGTCACTTTATATTCTATCTATATATCAAGGGTTTTTTACCCTAAAGGAGGTGGCCAAGTCCAAGGCACAACACACACACACACCCATTCCACTCCTGTCCATTACTCTTGTTTCCCTGTTATCGTAACTCTGATCAGAAGCAATGTAGCAAGACACAGCACATCCGTCACTTCGTAATTTTGATCAAATTTATGTAGTATTTTGAGCCATGTAAAAAGATTTTCCCCCCTTCCCCCCCCCAAAAGGGGGGGGTATAGGGATGAACAAAATAGGTTGGTGGGAGTGTGGGGAAAGAAAAAAATTCTATTCAATTGTATCAAGATGGGTTTAATTTTTACCTTATTGTTGAGGTGCCACATGGGTGAACGAGGATACCCTGATGACACCCAGAATAAAATAGAAAATAGTTATGAATGGAGGTAGTGTCATGCACTTTGTACTGATGTGTTGTAGATAACACTATACATCATAATGATAGTCACAAATTTATTTAAAAATATAGACTACATGTGTTGTCATCAGTATTTACTAGTGTTGGGGCAGCTAGTTTGAAATGGTATCAATTTCTACATTGTGTGTCATGTGACTTAAAGAGGTGAAACTCTGAGGTAAGAAATGACAGTAACAGGCTCTTAAAACTAAGGAGTAACCATTGTTGACAGGCTCAGCATGTATAATTTTTTTGCCACATGTAAGTATTTTTTAATGCGTAACCCAATTTGGCATAGTATTTGGCTGAAAATTAATTCAGTGTTAATGTACTGTCAGTAATAATGAGAGAAATATACTACAGATCTATCTAAAATGCTGTCAAAAAATTTTCATATGAAAATATTTCACTCTGCTTAGAACTACTATAGAACACCCTAACATACATTAGACAAACTAAGGCTGTTCCTAAGAATGGAAGTCTTCCATCAGAAATTATCAGTAACATGGGTCACCCATGACAACCATGAATCAAAGAAATATTCAACAGTAAAGTGTAATGTCCAGCTCCTCTCATTGAACAAGAGACCCTAAGATCCTGGACCTCGCTTCTAATATGTGTCCTTTAATCAACACACCAAGGACTTGAAGGAGGAAATAGGCATACTAATGCAAGTAGCAGACACTTGTTGGTCTACAAACAGCTGTTAACTGTTAACCACACTTGACTACCCCTGCTCATCATGGTTCCCAACATTGAAGAAAACAATTCACCACAGAAAGGACACAGAACACCTTGTACTACAATGACCCCACACTAATAATCCTCGGACAATAACATGGTATCTTCCCTGAGTAACTTATGGTCCTGCCTAGAGGCTGATACCAGTGCCTGAAGGGGCCTTCTACAAGGGAGACCAGGTGAAATGGGTTGGTTGATTGTGCATATATTTTTGTGTAGATATGAATGGTGCCAAGGTGTTTTGTTGTACTGTGCATAGCTTGTGTTAGTGCGTTCAGCCCAATGGGCTGTATTTGTGGTATGGTCTGGCCAATTATATATGATGAATCATCAGTTAATTTTTGTTATTCTAACTGAATTTCACCATGTGATCTTATTTGTATTCAACAGTATCCTCAACTGTGATTGCTTTACTTTCATCTTTATACTTTACTTTTACTATCTCATTTACATCTATGAACCATCAGGACAAACAGTACAGGTAACATGCACAAAAATATTACATTTACGAGCATACCATCAAGTATATCCACTTAAACAGGAGCCAGCACACATAAAGGAAGTTCATCCCAGCTATTTAGTTCATAACAATCTACTATTTGACTTTCAGTGTAGGATTTAAGATGTTATGACTTGAAGCTGCATGCATAATGCACACTTCACATACGAAAACATGTGTGCATAATGCCAGCTCTGTGCTGCCTGTCCTAGTTAGTAGAAATTGCTGTTGTCAGAGTCATACTGACCAGTGTATGATGGAAAGGTTAGAGGTATGTTTTGCTGTATTTGCATTGAGTGTTGTTTTGGGGGAAAATATAGTCATATTTTTACTTGAGGCACCCCACCCCAGTTTATTTTTTATTACATTTCATTTATTTTGTTTTTTTAGGGTTGATGCTTTTTGCTGCAGGGATATAAAAACAAAAATATATTTGAAATATGGTATGGTAAGATGTATAATTAGAGGAAGGTTGTATAATTACCTTATTTGAGAGCCAACACCTTCACATTGGATAAAAAGTAAAAATGTACCCAAACCAACTACTGTACACTACTGTGCTAGTCTGACTTTATTATGGATGAGCCTAAAATGATAAAGTCAGGCAAATAATAGTAGATTGTTAGTAAAATAAGGTAATGAACACAAGTTAGGATAATAAATTGCACAAAATCTACTTGGAAAAGAAAATTAGAGTCGGATGTCAATTATAGAATAATTTTTGCCTTGAGTTTCACACAAGATCCCATTTATTTTGGGGCCCTTAAATAGATCTCTGGGAATGAATGAACTGTTGTATTAGTGTGGGACTGTTTGTTGCTTGCTTGTTGAAGCAGTTGCCAGTTTTCAACTGTGTATATGAAGAGGTGAATGAAATAGTTGAAGTTGATAAAGATCTTGGGCGTGATCTGTAGATAGTATCATCTCACAGGGGATGCACCTTTAGATGTAAATGAGGGTTTTGATAGGTTGTGAATACTGACAGCAGAGAGTTTTCTCAGATACAAGTCCTGTAGATGCCATTTGTTGGTTACACATTGGTGATATCCTTAGGAAAAATTCAAAGAGGATTTGGAGTCTGGTCAAATTAATTAATGTCAGAGATAAGTGGCAAGAGTTTGATAAGAGTGTTGTTTGATAGTGGCAATCTGATATCTTATTTTCTCTCTCTCCCCACCCTATTTTCTGGTGTCTGGTTTTCTGCCCATTTGGAGATTTAAAAGTACTGAAAGCTTTATTGTATAGCTCGTTCGGGCATTGTTATACATTGAAAATGATCATGATAGGACTATCGAAATAAGCACTATGTAATGACTAACCCTTTATTAGTACATTTCACTAGTTATGGTTTTTTCGAGTACAGTACTTTACCATCTCATTTACATACATGAAACCATCAAGACAAACAGTATGGGTAATGTGCACAAAACAAGTACATTTATATCATCGAATATACCCACAAACAGGAGCTAGCACACATAAACCGAATTAATAAAGATGACATAATGGGACTACCATTGTAATTTATACAATACTGGTACTGTACATGGATAGTTGTGATACTTCCAATGGTGATATGTCTGCTGATACAAAGCGTGGTGGTTTGCCCAATACTCCATTACAGATACTTGGGGCCTGTTCGAAGCTTCAGATAAGAGGAAGTAGAAAGAATTTCATTGTTGGAGAAAGGTATCTTTGTCAGGTGATTCCTTAGAAAAATTATAAAGAAAAATTTATCCTCCCAAACAAGGCATTTGGGGAATAGAACATGTCCACAGGATCAGTGGTATGAAATAAAAATATTATTGGATTGAAATGGGTATGGTGAAATCAGGAAGTAGAGTAAATATTGGAAGCAAACAGCGACTTCAATTGTGCATGACAAACAGTTTTAACAAAGAAATCTCCAGTCACAACTGAAATGGGCTCAGAGTTTACAATTATAACCTGTATAAGGTAGGACTGAAATAACTAGGATGGCCAACACTGGAGGAAAGCACAGTACGAGTAGATACCCGAGAATTGCACTATGAATTCTCTGAACAGACCAATTGGTACAATTATTTCTCAGAATCAGTCTTATGTTGAGGCGATAGATTTTCCTTGATTTAATGAAATCTCATGGCGGCAGCTAGAAAGGTTTGATCGATCGCCATCTTCTTGGGTTCAATCGCGGTAGACTTGACAAAGGTCTTACTAAGTTTGCCTTCCTTGCTGCGTCAACGTACTGCTTGAAAGGCTTCTTTATCTGTTCTTATCACACAAAGACTCTCCACTTGCTTCGTATCCACATTTGCCCTCCTTCCTTTACTATCACATTTCAGGCGCACAGCACAAGTAAGTCATAAATGACAATTCGTCAGTTCCTCCTGAAAAATTGAAAACGGTGCGAGGCCATGTTTGTTTATTGGTTAGTCTTGGTGCTGAGGAAGGGGATTATGAAAGCAGAGTCGGTTGACAGTTGTGCGCAGCGTTATGACGTCATGTCGCATATATATATATATATATATATATATATATATATATATATATATATATATATATATATATATATATATATATATATGTGTGTGTGTGTGTGTGTGTATATGTTATTTGATCGACATCACTGTCACTGGTGATTCCATTCAGGTATTTATTTATTCATTTATTATTTTTTTACTGACCTTGTTATTTGGGTATTTGGTATATTACTTTTACCAACTGATGATATCAGGTAACCTTACCAAGTAGGCAACCTTACCAAGTAGGCAACCCCGTCCACCTAGGTGCTATCTCCCGTATGATTGGAAAAGTATTGAATGAATATTATAATAAGGTGATAACATTCTGCTTTCGTAAGACAGTTCCGATATTTTTCAGAATTCGTGTCCGCGTACTTTCAAAATGTATGTTCTTGGAAGTCATTTTTCACCGGATTTTTCTTTTTATAACTGTGAGAACTGTTGGTGGATTTAGTTAAAAAGTGAATAGATGCCAGTAAAGCCCGTCCGAGTCTCACTCAGTATTTTTTTTTCATTTCTTTCTTGCATTTGATAAATGAAACTACTTCGGGTCACACACGCGATCGAAATCTGCATGCTATGCTTGGATCATTCCAAGGTGAGGTTCACAATTTCGCCTCTCCTAAGGTTGCTTCAACGTCTTCGATCACGTGCTCGACTCGTGATAGACGTCTACATCCCGTTTATTTTCTTCTGGCGGGAATGGTTTCCACTCTTAATGTCGCCAATTTTTATACTTTGTTATATGTATATATATATATATATATATATATATATATATATATATATATATACACATTTTCCCCATGGTTGTTCTTATTTCGCTAAATGTGTTATCTCGTTTGGTAAGAATTATATTACTAATATGTCCGCGCCATGTTGAACTGGAGAGGCTGAACAACGCATTGTAGTTTCGGGGTTACCCATATGGAAGTTATGATTGGGAAAGGTCATTGTGGAATCGGTCAGACGGAGACAGTGAGGGGCTTGCCTTCGTAGCAAGACACGTCAGTCATCGATTTCTCTGAACACAAAATCTTTTGGGCACAGTATCAGAATGTGCATATATTTATTCATTTATTCGTTTTATTCTTCATGTGTGGACGTTGATGGCGTGTTTACTTTCGTGTATATTTAAGCACAGTATGTAAATTTTACATCTGTTTGTTCCAGCATTGGGCGCATTTGATGGGCGACGTTTGATAACGGTGGAGGTCCATGACCATGACGATTAGGCCTAACATTTGGTAAAGTCTCGATAGTATATACATCCCATCAGGAATCTTTTCAGTTGGGTAATTAATTACTTAAAAGGCAAATATCTCTCACGGAATGGTGAAAGCGACTTGTTTAATGAATATGCTGCGGTCGAAGTTCTAAGTGAGAAGAATTTGACCGTGGCGACGACGGCAGCTGCGAGACGACTCGCTGCACGCGAACGCCACATACAAATGAATACAATATCTCGCCCTCACGCAAGATTGGGGAGCTGGTCTTTTATACACACACACATACATGCCTATACATACAGATGTACGTACGTACGTACACATATACATGCTATTGTGTCCGTTATGACTCCACATATGGTAATGAGGTAAAACAGAAGTATACACTGTCAGTGACAAGTGTTGATGACGCGTCATTATAGTGTATCTGTCAGCGATAAGAATTGGGATGGTTGGAGATTTAGGGAAGTTATTAATTAGGTTAATTGTAGTCACATTTCAACGGTAAGATCTGACAAACTACCAAGAATATCTAGTCTGTTGTCCTTTGTGATGAAAGGTATGAATTATTATTATTTATTTACTTATTCTTCAGTACTCGAATGCATCTCGTGGCGCGCATGCGCGAACTGCTTATCGGTTACTGGTGAGTGAAAGAAGCATTCCCTGATGTAGAAGAAACAAGAGCTCAAAACAAAAGCTCATCTCGTGGCATCACGTAATGTTGCGTGGGTGTTATAGGTCACGTACTCTGTCACGAGGGTGACGAACAAGTATGTACACTTGCTGATGGGTTACGTGCACCCCATCGCCATGGAAATGACGACACCCCCCTATACACACACACACACACACACACCGTCCCTTTGCCAAATGGAATAGTTTGACTAGGGCATTTCGTAAGGGTTGCTTATGAACTGAAAGTTGTTTTGGTATTAATTCGTTGCCCTTAAGCAGCGTTTCTATCCTGAGGAATAATATCGCGCCCGGGGAGGAGGGAGATGTTTGTGGAGCGTAATTGGTTCGTTTTTCTTGTGACGAAATGGAGATGACAAGGGGCATGTGGAGCCACGGCCACTGTTGAAAATAAATGCATTTAAACAGAAAGGGACCAACGACGCTCTCAGTGTGTAATAGTTTTTAAAAATGCAGCTGGGTTGGACTCGGGTTCTAGAATAGATGTATACATGCATGCGCATTTTTATGTATATTTTTACTTGACGAATTTTACAGGGATGTGTTGATGTTCATTCTCTCCATATATACCTTATTCTTTCTTCTCATCTCTCTCTCTCTCTCTCTCTCTCTCTCTCTCTCAAAGGATTACAAAAGTATTACAAAGGCGGAGCATGCAGACAGGAGACCTTTTGGTCCATAACTAGATCGGATGTGAAAAAATAATGACAAAAGAAAATATAAGGAATAACATGAATGCATATAGTTAAATAATAAACAGCAGGCAGATAGTAAATAATAATAAATTGACATATAACTAATAATAAATGTGAAACAAGCCAATGATAATAAACAGACAAATTGCAACAAAACAAATAAACAAAGGGATGGGTAGCACAGTCTAAGCAGAGTCCTCATAACATCTTTGCTGTGGTTCTTGTCGGGTTGTCTAAAGCAGTGTGACGGACCTGTGGAACAGGGGTGGAGGGATGGATGGATGGTGGATCTGAAAGGATGTGGTTCCGAACCTTCTTCTTGGGTGTTCTTCACAGGGTGTCCATGAGCTGGGAGTGGAGGTGTTGTTGAAGGGTGAGCTGTACGGTGGGCCTCAGCTCATGAATGCAAGAAAGAAAAGCTATTTTCACTATTTCCTTGTTTGTTGATTAAATTGTTATTTGTTTATTTTGTATTTGTTGGTTGTTTGCACTGTTTCCTCTCCCTCTCCCTCTCTCCTCTCTTTTCTCTCCCTTCATCTCCCCTCCCCACTCTCAGTCTCTCTTCCACTGCCCTCTCTCTCTCCCTCTGCCCTCTCTCTCCCTCCCTCTTTCCCTCCCTCTTTCTTTCTCTCTCCCTCTCCCCCCCCCCCCTCTCTCTCTCTCTCTCTCTCTCTCTCTCTCTCTCTCTCTCTCTCTCTCTCTCTCTCTCTCTCTCTCTCTCTCTCTCTCTCTCTCTCTCCCTCCCTCTCCCCCCCAGTGAAGGTCCGTGATTCGAGAAGCAAGTGTAGCATCTGCAGCGGCACCCCCGGTTGTCAAGGCAGCGTCGCCTTCAGGATTATATTGGACGAAAGAAAAGAAGCCTTTTGTGTTCCCCGATCTATATTTATCATTTTTTATTGTTCGTGTCTGTTTTTTTTTTTTTTTATAGCTTCCGTTCAGGAAAATTTTGTACACAAATCCTGATGTTCTAGTGTATATGTGTGTGTGTGTGTATATATATATATATATATATACGGTATATATACATACACACACACATTAACTATTCCCAAAACTCCCACTATGATTTTTTTAAATTTATGCTTATTTTGCATTTATAATTTTTCCACGCCAATCGTTCTTTACAAAAATCGCCAAATTTTGGCAAAAAAAAAAAAAGGCCAACTTGGCAACACTGGATCCCGCCCGCCAGCCAGCGACTGACCCCCTCAGGTAAATATCGAGCGTGTGTATCTAGTCTGCTCTGATTCAAGACTCAAACAGTTCGAGGTATCAGGTTGTTTCTTTGTGTGTGTGTGTGTGTGTGTGTGTGTGTGTGTGTGTACCTTTTGTATACAGGAAAGGAACAGTCCTTGTTCCTATCTCCTCTCCAGTTTATCACAACTAACCTCGTGTGTGTGTGTGTGATTCACCATGGTCTTTAGATTACGTGTTGGACTCAAGATCGACGGCTGTTTCCCTCCCGGAAGAGAGCTCAGAACTCGTATATAATCGACCTATGGGTAATGCTGTGACCTTACACGCACACACTCCCAACTCCCTGTCCACGAGAGTTGGAGTAACGGCTCGCAGCGCAATGATACTGAAATTATTTCGGTCCTGGGCTGGATTCGAACCCGGACTTCCGTAGTGTCAGCCGGGAACTCTACCAACTGCACCACGAGTTGTGTGTGTGTACCGTACATATTTTATACTGGCTAATGTCTAGAGGAATACACTCGGCTGAATGTCATTCATTCAATTAAGATTTATGATTGTAATTTTTCTCGTGGAACTGCAGCCTTGGTCTGCAACGTCATGGATAATATTGTTTCGTGATGCAGACAGACCTCGGTAAAGTGCTCCCCCATGTCGGGGCAAGAACGACCCTAAATTAGTATCTAAATATTCCCTAATTTTCCCCCAAAATTCCCTAGAAATTGTCCCCATATGGTCATGTATCCGATAATATATAGCAATGTTTTGTGTGTGTGGCTTATAAGGAGGTAATCAGATTAAAAATATAATTGAAATGTTCTCTTTGGGAACATGGACAAAGTAAAATGTTTATAATCTTAGCGAACTGGGGAACTGAGCAGGGTAATATGGACGGAAAATTTCCTACCTAGGGAGAACTTCCCCGGAAAAGGGAGCATTGGCTGGGAAAATTCCCCGTCTGAGGAGAACCTCCCCGGAAAAGGGAGCATTGGCTGAGTGGTTCTCGTGAGAGACTTGGATCAGTCTTGCTTGCGTGCGGCCAATGTGTAACCTTGGTGGTCACGGCGCGTGACGTCATAGTCTTAACTCGGTTTGTGCCTCCTCCTCCTCTTCGTTTTCTTCCTCTTCCTCCTCGTCTTCTTCCTCTTGGAGCGCACGAACAACTCGCGTCACTTGGAAGAAGGATGTGACGTGATACTGGAACCACCACCCATCTCCTCTCTCTCTCTCTCTCTCTCTCTCTCTCTCTCTCTCTCTCTCTCTCTCTCTCTCTCTCTCTCTCTCTCTCTCTCTCTCTCTCTCTCTCTCTCTCTCTCTCTCTCTCTCTCTCTCATCTCTCTCTCTCATCTCTCCCATCTCTCCTATCTGTCTCTCTCATTTCTTTCGTAAGGTGTTTTTTTTTTTGCCTGCCTCAGAATCAATACGGCTGTAGTTTACATCCAAATATATATTTCTGACATAGTCTATCATGCCTGGCTCTGAAACTTTATTATTAGCTCTTAATCGAACTGTATATCCCCACCCATCTCTCTCCCGTTTGGGATAACAACCCCTATGGACATTGGTGACCATACTTATGTCACAAGAAACCAGACCACTTCCTTCGTCTGTGCGACCTTCCTTCAATTCTGACGAGGATGGAAGCGCTGGTTACTGACGTAGTGCAAAGGTCATTATTTCATATTGACCTTAGTTAAGGGCTGCGAGCGCGCGTGTGTTGTCTGCTGCAGGTGTTGAAAGGGTTTATTACACTGGGGTATTTTCCCTCCGACATTCTAGCTACCTTCAACCTCCATATGAATAACTAGAATGCGACTTAGATTACGTCCATCGTGCCAAAATTTGAGGACAGTTGCATTGACGACGTCTCCAAATTAATTGATCTTAAGAGTTCGTTTTTACCTGTGAAATATATACGTATGATTAGTTACTAACTGTAGTAGACCTAATACCAAGAATGGTGTGTGTTTGTGTGTGATAAACAATGGTCTTGAATCACGTGTAAGACTCGTGATCGATTGCTATTTCCCTCCCGGGAGAGAGCTCAGATCGTGAATGACCGACCTATGGGTAATGGTGTGACCTTACGCGTGCACACACACCCGACTCCCCGCCCACGAGAACTGGAGTAACAACCCGTATGTGTGTGTGTGTGTGTGAGAGAGATAGAGAGAGAGAGAGAGAGAGAGTTAGGACGCTGGGGACGTTCCCTTTGGGACCCAAGGGGAAGGGGTGGCCGATGACCCGGTGGGGGGTGGGGGGGATTGAGAATTTTGTTCCGAATGCTGAAGGTTCGTTCTCAGGGGAGCTCTCTTCCTGAATGTCAGGATTGATGACGTCATCTTGCCCACCGAGGATGGGGTGCCACAGGGATGAATAAAACCACCTGACGGCAGTCGAGAGGAGGTGGAAAGTGCCACTTGGCAAGGTAGGTGTTGAATGAGGTAGGTTGTAAGGCCTTCGAGGGGGTACCATGACGTCATGAATAAAATTGGTTGGCGTCAGGACGAGTGAAAGGAAAAGTGTTGCCCAGTACGTGGCGCTCCTCTTCCTCCTCTTCTTCCTACTCTTCCTTCTCAACTTCCTCCTTCTCCTCCTCCTACTCTTCTTCCTCTTACTCTTCCTCCTTCTCACCCTATTCTTCCTCATCTTCGCTTCCTTATTTTCCTCATAATCTTCCTCCTCCTACTCTTCCTCCTCTTACTCTTCCTCCTCCTACTCTTCCTCCTCTTACTCTTCCTCCTCTTACTCTTCCTCCTCTTCTCCTCTTCCTCCTTCTCACCCTTTCTCCTCCTTTCATTCTTCCGCTGAATAAAATCGACCGAGAGAGGGGAGGGGGAGGTGTCCGTAACCGATCAATCCTCTGATCACTTCGGAGGCGCTCGTGTTTCAGCTCTCTTCGGTCTCTTGGCGTCACAATGTTTCGTTCACAATGTGTGTGTGTGTGTGCAAACGCACGTTTCGTCATGCTCTTGGAACACGTGTTGGACTAGTGATCGACTCTTGTTACCCTCCCGGATGAAATCAAAGGGGCTCATACATTGTGTGTGTGTGTGTTCGCGCCTACTGTAGCATCAGCAGCAGCAGCAGTCACAGATCAAAGCTAGTCCCTCCCCCCCTAAGGGCTGCTGTTGCAGTCAACAAAGGTCAGGGTTCAGAACGAAAAAGGACCTCTGGTGGCTCTGGGAACCCCCCCCCCCCTTCCACCCTCCATCCTTTCTGTGCCGTCCCCTTAGCGCGGCCTTAGTTGGGCTTTACTAAGGTCAGCCGGTTTTGTGTCTGGAGAGGAGGGCCTGAGCACTCTTGTTTTCTGAAATACATTCAGTATCGCTGCGCTGCGAGTCGTTACTCCAACTCTCGTGGGCGGGGAGTTGTGTGTGTGTGTAAGGTCACGGCATTACGCATAGATTAGTCATATATGAACTCTGAGATCTCATCCGGTAGGGTAGTAATTGTCGATCATGAGTCCAACACGTGATCCAAGACCGTGGTGAGTGGTGGTCCTACAGGGCGGACAGCGAAAAGTACCGTCCCCTCATCGAGTCTTAATTTTGACGTATGAATACCCTCGCCTCCAT
>NC_134802.1:49732292-49809792 GCF_046742065.1 Oratosquilla oratoria | reverse complement strand
TGAAAATAGGATGTCTCATGGTTTGTGGAGCTTATCAGGGTTGCATTTTAGGACAGTTCTCTTATCTTATCATGTGGAGCACGATAAGATCATGCACATACACACCAAACATCAGTAGCAGGCCTCACCCCAGATTCAATACTTTTATAACTTTAAGATTTGTTGTCAAATGTTAGAATCTCAGCCTTTTATTTTTTCAGTAAATCACAGGAACATCCATACTGTCATCAGCCTTTCAGAGTCCATCACTGAACAGAGATCTTGCCCAACTTCCTGAGTTCCTCCTTAACTATCGCACCTTGCCACATGACTCATGCAGACTTCTCTTATCTGTCTCCACCTCCAGCCATACTAATGAAATATAGATTATCTATATACCAGAATGTTGAAACCAAATTAGCGCTGGTATAACCGTTACAGTAGCTTATTGAAAAAAAAAATGAATGTCAGGATGCAACTGCTTTATGACTAATCTGATTTTTAACTTGCTTGAGGAAGATCCACCCTTCTCAGTGGAAATAGTATGATCACAAAAGTTTTGTGAATCTTTGTTCTGTATTTGCTATGCCACAGTGGTTTTCCACCTGGTAGTCTGGGAACCCTATGGAGGCAAAAGTGTCACCAGTGGGATTCTGTTCCATGTGGAATCTATATCATGGGAATTAAGGAACAATGAATATGGTACATGAAAAAACAGGATGAGAACCCATGCACCACGGTTGATCTAACCAGCATTCCAGAATGCTGTGCCATAGGTTTTGATAGCCTGATGGAACATAGGACTTTAACATACATTTGCAGCCACTTGTAATCTCTAGTGACTGGTGTCTTCCAAGAAGTTGTTTGTGATGTGCATCTTTGAGTTGCAGATTTACAACACGAACAAGTCTTTTGTGATCAATCAATCCATTGCCCCTGGTCTCTCTTACAGAAGATCTGTGGCCTCCAGGCTGAATTGTTAGTGTTGGGCACTGTAGTACGAGACACTGCATCCACTGTCCACTGGTCTTTTGTGATCATGGTAATACTCAAAAGTTGAGCCAATTTTACACACACGTTAACTCAGTCCAAATTATCATGTCCCAATGCAGAGGGACTTTTTTATTTTCTAATTGAAAAACATCTGCTAAACTGATAAGCCAAATTGTGCTTTCATGTGTAGAGATAAGCATTAATGATTTTTGAAATATGATGGGGATTGGTATGGTGCAATGTTTTATGGCTCCTGGTAATGGTACTAGTTTGCATGAAATATGTATTATCTTTTAAGTAAACAAAGGTACATACATACATACATATACCAAAGGCTTTTTCCCCCTTATATGGGGGGTAGCCAAAAAGAAGGCATAGAAACCCCTCCCACCCATTTCATTTCCCATATATTCCACTCCCCTCCACCCTCCTCCCTCCCTCCTATCTTGGCACCTCCTGGATGATGGGTCATCCCTGCATCCTGTCCACTGCCCTGGGGCAGGGGATGGGATTAGGAGTCCTACTACCTGTAGCCCCAAAAGGGACATTCCTAAAAAAGAAAGAAAATGCACAAGATGTTTTCCTTTAAACAAAGGTATGGTTATTAATTTGTATTGATCATTAGCTGCCAAATGATATCTATTATATGGAAAACAGGTATAGATTAATTCTGTAGGATATTACTCATATGGTAAGATGAAAAATATGAATGAGGTAGAAATGGCAGGAAAATATTAATACGAGTAAAGGCAGTATGATAATTGTTGTTGTCATTTTTGACTGACTGGAAATTGCAACCCCTATAGTGGCTGCAATTTTTAAATCCTATAGATATCTCGGGGGAAGAAATGTTAAATTGATAACTGTGTTGTATCACTATGGGATGATCTGTCACCAATGTCAGAGCACAATAGCAGAACAAAACCAGTCCCTTGTTGACGCCTTCCATTTATGTGAAATGGAAGAGGAAGAACAGAGTCGATGGGAAATTTTGTACATGGTCTGGAGCTAATGTCAGCTCTTGAGGCCTGTATCTCCTGATGGAGATGAGGATTTTGACAGGATTGGAAGAGGGGTGTCAGGGAGCTATTTCTGACCACCGCTTCCAAGCATCATCATTGGAGTCAGCAGTGTGAGAGAAATGATTCAGTTTTTATAGAGTATTAGGAGCAGGCTAATATGGAGAATGGCCCCATCGTCACTGACGGGGTTCTATGGGGATGAATGAAGTAGCATGACACATGCAAACTAGTGCAAGTGCTGCCAATTATGGGAATAGTTAATTGAGGTAGGAAGTGACTCATTTGCCAATAAATGCGTTCCACGAAAATGAGTAAAATAGATCAGTTGCACATATACAAGCTGTACTCTCGTGCACTGGGTTTTCAATAGTGAGTTCTGTTATGAATTGGTTGAATGTTGTTGGTGATGGTATTGCTCCTTGAGAATCTGTTGTACAGTCTTATGGACTCGGAGCTATTGCGCATTCCCTGCCGCCTGGGAACTTTCCCTTGTCAACATTTTTAACCAACGACCATGAGGACAAAATGGCGTACGTGGGTGGAGAGATTGGCGCTACCTGGATTAGGGAGCAGGGGGTGGGGAGTCTACATACGTACTTCTGAGCTATTCACGGCGCATGGCCGTTTGAAATTGCTTGGAATTTTTTGTATTTTGTTACCCCATATGAGTGCGTGTGTTTACCTATATACATAATTCTGGTAAATAGGAAAATGAGCAACGCTAATTGGGTCCCATTTCCTGTTCTCTAATGTTTTGTTTATCCTACCTAGCCCCCAAATTGAATTATTTCCGACAGTCTCCAAGGGGCTCGAACCGAGGTCTCGCTTGCCGCCAGGTCAATGCTGTACCGACTGAGCTCCTGTGCCTGTGTACTTACCTAGTTGTATTATACAGGAAGGGAGCTATGCTCGTGGTGACCCGTCTTTGTATCTTTTAGAATATTTTTTTTAATCTTGATGTGTGTGTGTTTGTGTGCACATATATACATACTGTAAAATACACACACACGCACACAACATATACATGAACTTCACCGATAAACTTTGGGAATATATCCCACGTTGAAAAACAAACCCATTTGACACTGTAACGAAATGTAAAAACATGTTTTGAAAACAGTGTGGTAGTCCAAGTCAGTACACTTTGCAGCCAACCAAACACCGATTTGGAACTTGACAGACTCGTAATTGAATACGTAATCGAAATTCGAACAAGAGGGGAATATCTGTTGAGCAGGGAAAGGAAAAGGTAGGGGTTAGGGGTGAGTGGAAGATGTTCGTATATAGATGATATTTGGACGCAGCCCTGTTATTTCCATTTTCAACATTAGGGAATGGGGAGACGGGTGGGGGGCGTCGCCGTGTAAGTGAAACTGCCTTGCTGCATTGTTTTTGATCCGGGCAGTGGGCAGGAGACAGGGATGATCCTTCATCCATGAGGAGCTAAGACAAGAGGGAAATAAGGGTGGTAGGTTGGTGTAGGTGCATGCCTTTAACGTGGCTACCTTACATGGGGGAAAAAGCCTTTGGCATATAGATTTATTTTCTTCGACAAGTTGAATTACTAAGTGAACAGATTATTGCAGGTAAATAAAATTGTCCTCTCATGCGACAATTGGCTAGTATTTACTTTCCATGTGCGTCCGTGAATTCAAAGGTATGTCTTTCTCTTTCCTTCTTAACTCGGCCGTGCCCGCCGTGCCAACTTGTCGATGTCATCATCGTGTAGGACGATGTGCTTGCGTGGGCACTTTCTCTCCCGCCCTCGTGGATCTTTCTTTGCATGCGCATTTCTTCCCAAGGTCTAGGCAAGAACAGGTCAATTCACTTTAGTAAGAAACAAGTAACGATATCGGGGTATGATGAAGCGTTAGAAGTGACAAGACTGAATAGAAGCTACGAATCAATCGACTGCTGCAGCTCATCGTGACGTCATGTCGTTTGACATTTTTCTCCCCCGAAGTGAAATGGCCTCTTGGATGGCGTGGTGGTATTCCAACACACGATAATACTTGTATACAGACCCACCGTTCCACTCCGTTGATTGCGTCCGTCCCGTTTGGTCGAACATTACCCACTCCCATCCGGGTTTGTATGCGTGCGTGCATGTGTGTGTGTGTGTGTGCATGCGCGCGCGCGCGTGTGCGTGTGCCATTCGTAGTGCAACCTCTCTTGGCCGAACGAATGCATGCGACTTTTTTCTATAAAATTACAAAAGAACTCGAAAGTTGCAATCGCTGGTATTGTTTAGCATGGGCGTGTACCCGCACTCAGTAGTATTCTTAATTTTTACATGCTTGGTGTTTGCAGTGCGTAACCACGTTGTTACTGAGAGGCCCACACATTGCTGAATAAAATCCTTTGCCACTCGTTAAGGAAGGATTTATTGGACGTGAGAGACAATAAATCCCACGGATTTTATCCATTGTTGCTGTGCAGGATCGTAATTTTTATCTTAATATTATTTTCTATCGAGGGCGTCACATTAGGATGAATATCCTCCACTTCCACCCCCACTGTCTTTCCCCCTAACTTCCTCGTCTTCATTCTTGTTTCTCCCGTCTCTCTCCCTGCCTTGCCCCTGTCTCCTTCTGTCTTCCCATCCTGTCCTCAATTCTCCATTCCCACTTCACCTCTCTATTACTCCACTTCTCCTGCCCCGCACCCCCTCCACGAAAACGTAATGCAACAGGTATTTTATGAATTCGCACCGGTCGGGTTTTCATACACCCATGATGTAGTGGTGGTGGTGGTGGTGTGTGTGTTGGGGGTGGGGAGATATTCCTCTGAGGTCGACAGAAGTCCACGCAGCGAAACAGTCTGATGCTGAGCCCAGCGAGACAGCCTCAGCATGACAGCGTGACGGATGCCTGTGGCGGAGGCGCGCGCGTGCACGTGCCTGCGAATGGATGCAGTGGATTTAGATCTGTCTGAGGTGGCATCCATTCACAGTTGCGATGCTCGGTCTGTGTGTGTGTGGGGCAGATGGCCACGCCGCACGTCTTGAGTGCTGTAATGACACGGGTCTTCTGTAATGCTCCAGCAGTCTTATTATTATCGTTATTATTGTTATGTTATTATTGTTACTTTTATTTTTAGTTGCAATTTTGTCAGAGTGAATTGGGAGTGGGTGCGTGCCTTTAGGCTTTGCCAACTCCATAGGGAAAAAATTATATTATTATTTACTTATTATAATTATTATTTTTACCCAATAGATTTACTATACCGTGGGGCCATTCTCTATTATCGTTATGTACAAATGGAGATATGCATACTTCAGTCATCATTTTCCTTAGGAAATGTGAATTGCACAGTAGATTTTGTTCTTGCCGTGGACGGTGGATATTTATATGCAATCTTGCATCATTGTGTTCGAAATGTTGACCGTGACTTGGAAAACAATATAGATTTTAAGCCACGTAACCGAACATGCTGATAACAGTGACAGTTGCTTTTTATTCTTGCAAGCAGGCATGATCACGTCTTTCCTCGTGATAAACTGTGAGAAAGTTGAATTAATCTTAGGGTGATAGGAGGTCCGTGACTAACGTAGTCAGATGCGTCCTGTTCCGACAGCGTAATCGAAGGGCGTTGGTTATCCGTTGGGAAGATTTGAAAAATGGGCCGACACTTTTGAGTACCCGTCCACACCACAGCAACAGCTTGCAGACACTACATCTGTGTTGGGGATAACCAGTGGCGATGTGTCACTCACCAGTTTTTGTGTATTTGGCCTTTCGACTGAGTTCGGCTCGTCACTGGGCATGGCAAACGTCACGTACTGGACAAGACGACTGGACGTCACTTGCAAGTTCCTCCCCCTCTCCCTCTCCCTCCCCCGTCCCCTATGTGTGCGTGTGGAAGGTGAGGGGACTCGACAATACAGGATGGTCACTTGGGGAAGAGAGATGCGTTGGACAAAGTGATGGACGGGTATAGTGTAGCGGGTAGCGATTCGCCAACACGTTGATTGATGTCGTGTGACTTGAGATGACTTGATCGACAAGTGGCCCTCCAAACGGCCACCCTAGCACACACGTTTGTTTATTTATTTATTTTCTTGCGTGCACGTATACTCCATACGGGCATTCTACGTATTCATATAGAGTGATGAATAATACGTTTTTTTATTTGTGTGTTTACGACGCGGTAACCCTTTGAACGGAAACCAGGACGCGGCCTGTACACACCTAAGTACCTTCCCGCCTGTTTGTCTGCCTGCACGTGCTGTCAGGCCAGGTGGTCCGGGGCCCTTCACATCTGGCGCTCGAAGAATGGAAGAGATGAAGGAAAGATGTACGGAGAAAAAGAAAAGAGGAAGAAATGATAGGAAGGATAAAAAGACTTCAGTTCTTTGATAGCTGATGAAATTGCCTTGCAGGGAATTAGCGAGATTGGCAACTCTCTCTCTCTCTCTCTCTCTCAAAGGAAGAGCATGTCGACAGAAGACCTTTTGGTCCATATCTAGGTCGGACTCTCTCCAGGAGGCAGCCACAGAATGCATACAAGGAGGCTACAACATACATATGCACAAAATTAGGTGTAGGGGGGTGGGGACTGCGTGCATTCGTGATTTGTGAAGGAAACTAGCCGATAATGTAATTTGAGCTTGGCAGGTTCGATCCAATAGACGCAGTTGAGGTGGGAACGATCTCGCCACAGTTGTGAGACCTTTCACTATGAGAGCAGGGCTCTGTGGATGTAAGTATGCGTGTTACACGTGCGCTAATTATGTCCGGATTATTGCGGTCGTTGTTTTTGCGTTCAGTATCATCATGATCATCTTATTGTTAATTTTTGAATGAGCAAACATGGGGAAATAAAGATGAACAACAGAGAAAACATAAGTAGGAGAAGAGTGAGCGAGAAGAAAAAGGAGGGATGGCGGGGGAGGAGGAGGCGCGCGACGTGACGTCATGACGCCGTGAGGACATACATGCCTCTACTGCCGGTGAGTCAACTTCCTAATGTGTAAAGCTTGGCGCGCCTGACAGTGATTTGATTTCCGTTTAGAGATAGAAATAGTCTCGTCTATGATTTAAATGTTCCGATTAGATGAGGGGTTGTCCGCCGGTAAAAGGTGTCTTTTCAATTATAGAAATACCAATGTTAGTCTTGTTAACAGAAATATTCAATATGTTTTGTTCAAATTTGAAATATACTTTTCTCTCTCCTTTTTTTATCAGTATACATGAGCCTCGAAGAACATGTGTTCTGAACCGTACTTGTCCTTACTGAAGGTCGCTTGCAGCCGCTCCCAGAGCATTAGAGGCTGTTAAATTTGGCGAAGAAGGTGCTCCTTACCTTGCCGGCGTTCGTTAACTTTAGTTCCCATGAAAAGAACGCCGGGGAGGAATAATAATCGTTACACCGGGCAGTGGGTCTGTCAAGTCGAGAGTATACCTGCGGGTGATTGCAAGAACTCGGCGGTGACTCACACCTGTTCGTGGACATCCGAGCTCATAGGGCAAAGGTGACGGAACTCGGTCAAATATTGTGTACTAGTAAATATTTGTTAACGATAAATTATTTGAAATAAATACTGTAATAATATTACGATGAAATTTACTATTTTTATTCAGTAATATTAGACGAATTTATTCAGCTGAAATTGCCTTAGGAGAATTTCCAAGCGTTCTCTTGAATTAAACAAGTAAAAAGTGTGGTACTGAAGGGAGGTGTGACGTCACTACTTCGCGTGATGTCACATCCATGTAATTAGCTATTTTTGCTCTGGTGTGTTATCGACTTCGTGTATTTTTTCGATATTGGCCCTGTGTTCAAGGTGTTGCCAGGTGATTTTTTAGTTAAGGGGGAAACTTAAATCTATTGGAGACCAGAGACAATTCGTTAATTATGTTATGTGCGGTCGTTTGTATTGGCTGCTGCCAGATGATTTTAGGCCCTGTTCACACTAGCGGTTTGAACCCAGCGGCAACCGCGGTGGTACTGCATACTCAGGAAAAGAATGCACGGTTGTGTGAACGACTATTGACTTGTATTGTAAAACCGAGGCGGTTGTAACCACGGATGCTAAATAACAAATGAATAAACAAATAATATTAATAATGATAATTGCAATAGTAATGATAACAATAAATTGATTGATTAATTAATAGAACAATAAGTTTAAATGGCGTAGAAAGATAGGCCGCGTGCTGTCTAGTTACCATCACTGGCTGGTCAGACAGACCGAAATAGACCGAGTTGTGGTAGGTCCGAGTATTTCCGTGATATTTCAAGTATTGTCTCGATTGTGTATTTATTTATTTATTTATTTATTCTATTGTTTGGTTAGTTTAATATACATTTGTCACAGTCGACATGACGCCCGGTTGAACGTTATTTCCAATGTACGATTGTGTCAAGCTTTACTTTCCGATGTAAACAGAGATTGCGCCTGACCGGTATATCCTCACTTTAATAATTTGAAATAGCAACAATGTGGATAAAAAACTAAATCTCTTTAACTCTCCCATCTGGTCAGTTCACTTGTTGGTCGGTTAGACCACGCTTTTACAACGGCGATTCCGTAGCGTGTTTGAAATTTGTTTTTCCATGTCGCGCTCAAATGGAATGAATCTCCCTTCATTTTTTACGCCGTTTTCTATCTTTCAAATTCTGTGTAACGATTTTTCTCTATTCTTACTATTTTTTTTTTCTTTTGTAAAATTATGTAGGTTCTCGTCGATTCTGGTCTTGTTTGTAAGGTTGTGGGAAGAGTATGGCTGGTCTTCCGGCCGCTCCTCTTCGTCTTCCCGTCACTAAAGCAGGAAATGGCTCACTTAAGCTCTGCTTCTCTTTCCGCTGTTTCGCGCAAGTCGCACGAAGTGATCCCCCTTTCAATGTGACTGGATATAAGCTCCAAGTTATTCGTTCGACAGTTAAAGGAAATCAAATGCATTTAGGTTATCGTACCAACCTTCGTCACATTTTACGCATTCTCCATATTTTTCTTAATCCACTTTCAAGTAGATAATAATAGTTTTATTTAGCTGTTCCTTTGATGTTTCCTGGTTATCCCATAGTTCACTTTATTCTTGAGTCATACAGGTGTTTTCTGTATAAGACATACCAAGTATATACTCTATTATCGTTTGGTAATACTTTCTTAGTATATCATATTATCAGTCACTTCCCAATACGAGGGGTTTTGGTTGAGATATGACGTCATCCACATCGTCTCAATCGTCTCGTCTTGTCGCCCGCCTGCCTTGGGGGCTGGCTCCTGTCTCGTGCCCAAAACGCTTCTGAGTAGGACTCTCACCCCCACCCCACCCACCGTTTCTTCCGTTGGGGCGGGAAGTTGCATTCGAGACAGTCCGTCGCCATCTTACCGTCTAAAGGGGTTATCACACTGTTTCCACAGTCTTCACCAGTGCCGATCATTGAGAGTTCGTTCGAATTAAAACGACTTCGGTTACCATATTTGATTATTTCAAATATCAATTTATCTTTCCGTCGTAGCAAAACTGAATTAAGGCTGTAAACCTGTACGAATGTTTGACATACTGTTGAAATATTCTTCATAAATGTAGGGTTTTGTAACTGTAAGCGGTCATATTGTAGTTATTCAAATGGAGGTTGGATGTGGGAGGAAAAATATCCCAGTGTAATAACTCCTTATGACCCCATGGTAGTTCCACATCCTGATAGGTATGTGTTGAGAATATAGAATCCTTATTATGAAAATAATGCAGTAAGAGAAGGGGTCTAATTAATATAAACGTGACATTTCAGCAAAACCATCCAGACCCATTACCAACATTTCCTTCTCTTTATATCCAAAACTTAGATCACACGAGCATCGTATCTTATATGCAGTGCATGGGGGTGAAAATGGTGTTTTCTCCAAGCACGCAATTTCTCCTTGTCTGCTCTTATTTTCACGTGAGGGGAGAAATAAGGAGATCGCCGTTTAAACGAAACGGCTGGCCATGCTGTGGATTTGCTGTGTCTTGCTGCATTGCTGTTGGGTCGAGCACTGCGATGGGAGAGGGATGGTTCATCCACGAGGAAGAAGCTTGTTGGTTTATTGATAGATTGATAGACGTATAACGAAACCATACCGTGTCGGGTTCTAAATGGACATGCACGCGCGCGCACACACACACACACACACACACGGCTCGGTGGCGGATTGGTAAAGCACTGGCCTCACAAGCCAGAGAACCGGGGTTCGATTCCCCGGTCGGGCGGAGATAAGTTGGGTTTGTCTCCTTTCACGTGTAGCCCCTGTTCACCCAGCAGCGAGTAGGTACGGGACGTTAGTCAAGGAGTTGTGACCTTGCTGTCCCGGTGTGTGGTGTGTGAGTGGTCTCAGACCTACCCAGAGATCGGCTAACAAGGAGCTCTGAGCTCACTGCCGTAGGGTGGTGTCTGGCTGTCTCGACAGAGACTGCAGCAGATCCGAGGTGAATACACACACACACAAACGTACGTACCTACGCAATATGCATTACCGGTACCGTCACACGGGGTGATTTTGGCTTGTGACTCTTTAAAAGAAAAAAGAAAAAAAAATTATGCCAATAAATAGATAAATAAATAAATCAACTTTACACCACCAGTCGAAATTACCCCCGCTTGACGGTAATGTCCATCTGTTTACTGATATGCTCGTTTTATTATCTCGTTTTACTCTTTCTTGCACTGCATTTGACCTCATTTCAGAACCAAAGGTCACTTGTCGGTACACATTGTCAGTGCAATCCTTTGCAAGATAAAATGGAGTTACCCGACGCTGCTGATGATAATGTGTTGTTATTTAGCAGCGTTTCTCGGGAGCAGAGGTTGATTTAACAACAGCGAAATAACACTATGAGGTAGACCCCAGTTTCACTATATACACGCGCGCGCGGGGTTGGTAGAGTTCCCGGCTGTCACTGCGAAGGTCCGGGTTCGAATCCCGCCCAGGGCTGAAATAATTTCAGTTTCCCTGTAATGCGAGTCGTTACTTCAACTCTCGTGGGCGGGGAGTTGGGTACGTGTGTGCTTGTGAGGTCCATTACCCATAGATCGGTCGTATATGAGCTCTGAGCTCTCTTCCGGGAGGGAAATAGCTGTGGATCACGAGTCCAACACCAGGTCCAAGACCATGGTGAATCACACACACACTCACACACACACACACACACACACACACACACACAGCGCAACTTTGGTGAGGCAGAGAGAAAAAGCAAAGTGAGAAAGAGATGGGGTTAGGTTACTATTATGGAAACGAACTCAAAACATCAGTGATGGGTAGTATTGTCGTGGACGTATGCAAGTGGGTCATTACATTTCGGTAGTGACTGGCACTGACATATTAACCAGGCATTGCAATAAATTTAATGTTACTTAGCAATAGCTCGAATCTTCTATTTACACCGAAAGTCCCACCGGCGATGGTACATGGTGATGACATGTAAATGGTGATCTCTTGAAGATTCACAACCCAGAGATCGTTCATTCTCGGGATTTGGGTGACAGCACGGCTCAGCAACTCGTCTGTGTAACCCTTTTTATGATCCACTCCCTTCACGCCACATGGGGGAGAGAACGAAAAAGATGCCCTCAATATCAACTGCCCTTCAATCATCTGGCTGAGATTAGCTCCCTCTAGCTATGTCATCCAACTTCTGTTCATACCAATAAAAGACAATAAACCACAGGTGAAAGGGGAGGTAGCAGGCCTTTACAGGTTCCTCCCCTCCCTCCCACCGCTGCCACCATATTGTACCCCATCCTGAACAGTGCGATGATCTACACCACCGCTCAACCTTGAACTAATGACAATGACGGTTGTCTAATCCCCCCTGCAGAGGGAATCACTACCAGAAACCTAACACTCGCCGTAACAGAGTGGACATTGAACCACAGGCATTAGCTGCCCGTCCAGCGCCAGTATAGTACCTAGCATTTCGAGATGTACCCAGCGCTTCCTGACCTAATCTCGACCCATGCAAAGATGAAATAGTCCCCGATCTGGCCTGTCAAAGATTTTTAGTTCTTTGCACAGTCAATGGACCGTCCCTTTATTCAGTTTCCCTTCAGAGTAAACTGATTTAATCTAGTTAATGAAATTGGAGAACTGGAAGTGATTCGATTCTGCCGAACGATAAGAACAATAAACGTTATGATTTCATCATTGATTCTGACGTTCACCCGACCCTAACTCACCCTGTGTATAGAATACCGCCTTGGGGCACATCAAGGAGCCGTGTTGGCATCCATCAGTCACTGATCAGCTGATTATGAATCCCCGTGCCCTAATAGTGGTTAGAACCACGCAGTCTTCGCCAGTTTACCCAATGCACCGTTTTGAACTGGAAATCTTCTATCTCAGAGACTCTGAGCGCATGTGGGGTTCGAACCACGAAAACCAACCAGACTTAACCCAGAGCCAACCCCACGTCACAGGTCCACAGAAGTACTCCTACCATAGAGAACAAACCATGCCAATGGTATGTGCGCCCCCCCCCTCCTCCCATTTTCTATGATACGCATTTGCTGTCTCTCGTACTCCGTTTCTCCATGATCTCATCGACTCCAAATGGGATGATTGCAGGTAAGACTTGTACTTCATCCCTCAAATCCAAATACCTCCCCCCTCCTCCTCCTGACATACTCTATAGTGCAATATATAAAAAAATTACGGCAGTAATAAGTTTATTTGATGATGATACTCCATGTCGTGAAATACCCAAAGATGTACGCAGACATAGGACATTACCCATTGTACTACCTAGAAGTTTGTAATCTAGGCAAGGTCAACACAAGAACAGGTCATTTCTCTTAGAAGGGAAACTGTGACGTCACGAGTTGGCTCGTCAGTCTATTGATTACTTGTGTAGCAATTCTGGGACCTCGCGTGCCTCCTTGTGACGTCATGTCGGTTTTCTTCGCAGAATGGACTGATTTGTTTTTCGTGAAGGCCTTCCACGAGCGCGCCCTATTAGAATCTCTATATATAATATTATTATTATTATTATTATTATTAATCTTAGTCCGAGTTTCAATCTGTCCAAAAACCATATGTTCTGGACCCGGAATAGTAAAACAATATGTACGATTGGAAGACTGCCCGCAGTATTGTGTTCCTATTTTTTTTAAAGCAGGATTTGTAACATAACATTATCTGGTACCCTCTCCATTTTCGTCTATCCTCTTGTCTCCTGCTTTCAGTTTGCATATTTGTTAGTGAGTTTGTGGTCCTACTGGCTTCAAAATGTTTTCCTGTGTCCTTCATTTTGACCTTGGCTTGATGTTCTCAAGTGAACATATTGTGCATGGTGGTGCATGTACAGCGCATTATATATATATATATATATATATATATATATATATATATATATATATATATATATATTTTTTTTTCTCTCTCTCCTTGAGCATTATACATGAAGAGCAGATAATATGGAAGTCCTATGTCCAAGGAAGTAAGTTGTGGGAAAATTGTATTTAACATGACTGTTTTGAAGGTACAGATTACGTTAAGAATGTATGGACTATTTTATTATTATTATTATTATTTTTTATTATATATATATATATATAATTGTCATTTTCTGAGTGCCAGAGGCTTTGTATCATCCCATAGATCTTGCGATCAGTCTATAGGATTTTGAGCTAGAGAGCCACGGTGGTATGGGCGTTGGCAGTCTAGGCTTACTCTCTCTTTTATTTTATCTTTTTATTTTTTATATAGATTTTTTAGATTATTTTTATTATTGTTTTATTTATTTGTATTATTACTTAATTTAATTTATTATTATTATTTTATTTATTTTATTATTTATTATTATTTTATTTGTTTGTTTATTTATTTAGTTGGGGGGGCTTGGTCCACCAAGCACTATGTCTAAAGTTTCAGATCAGGTGACATGTTTAAAAAAGCGGGAGGGAATAGAGGTCTGATTCAGGATATACCCAAGGCACCTGCCCCCTTACTCCTCCTCCTCCTCCTCCTCCTCCTCTTCCTCTTTTTCTCATCCTCCTCCTCTTCCTCTTCGGGGACTTCGGGAGAGATTTCGAGGAGGACGTCGAAGTCCTCGGGAGCTCCCGTTGATCTCTTCGGGGAAGAAAAATCGTTTCGTGTTCATGTGGGACAGTTTCTACGTCACCACCAGAAGGCGTAGGTATCACACTGGGCTAATTTTCCGCCGACTGTTGGAGCAGATTTACAGCCCGTAGCTTTCGGAAAGGGATCTAATATGCTGGAGGAAGTTAATTTTCCTCCAGCATATCAAATAACATTCTATGTATCTTTGTTGAGCAAACAAAAGTAGTTTCCCACAGTAATTTGACGTAGGGAAACGTCCTGAGGGTAAGTGGTACCGCCGATTAATCGGAGGTTGGAGGAAAAGTAGCCCAGTGTGATAATCCCTTTGACGAAGTGGGAGAAGATCAGTCGCCGGTTGAGGGCAAGTTGAGGGGTTACAGTTGAAGTGGAAGGATGGAGGGTGGGGGGTTGTTGGATCTGTTCCAGAGGCGGTTTCGATCCGTGGCCCGGGATGGGGAGCCTACTACTCCTGAGGGAGGTGGTGCTTCTGAGAACGCAAAGAGCCTGCCTCTCTCTCTCTCTCTCTCCTGCCTTCCTCTATATCTCCTCGCTGTCACTCTCTCGCTCTTCCTCTCCGTCTCTCTCTCTTCTCTCACTCGCTCTCCGCTCTCCGCTTCCCCCCCTCTCTCTCTCTCTCTCCATCTATCTCTCGTTTTAGACGGGTTAGTACGAGGTTTGCCAAAGCCTTGTAAACCAGTGACCTGGGACTAGGGCAACTTGGGGGAGGCCCCCTCCCGTTTAGCAGGTGGGTGGTGTCCGCCCCGAGGGCGTGAGCTAGCTAGCACGGGCGAGGGCGAGGAGGAGGTAGAAAGGACGGGTTGGAGGCAGAGGGGGTGGGGGGTCATCGCGAGCCGGGGCAACAGTAGAGGGAAGGTGCACAAATATGCTTTGGTGTAGCAGGTGTGTGATTCACCACCACCACCACGGTCCTAGATCACGTGTCCGACTCGTGATCGACAGAGATTACCCTCCCGGACGAGAGCTCGGAGATCATAAGTGGCCCGATCTGTGGGTAATGCTGTGGACTTGCACACACACACACACACACACACAAACTCCTTGTACACCAGAGTTGGAGTACCGGCTCGCGGTGCATCGATGCTGCTTTTTACCTCGAACTCGAAACACTGATTCAGCGGTCGAGAGCGGTACCACTGCACCGTCGAGCCTTGCGTGTGTTGGAAGCAGGGATTTAGATGGGACAGCTGGTGCCGACTAATGAACCATCTGGATTAAGTAGCGTTGGAGTGAGCAGGTGAGGTGTATGTGGAACAAGAGGAGGAGGAGGAGGAGGAGGAAGAGGGCGCGACCAGGGCGTTGGCTGCGTGGGAGGAGGAGGAGGAGGACGAGGGGGAGGTTTGCTGGTGGGAGCAGCGCAAGTTAGACCGACTTTGGCATATTCGAGAGACTGTATGGGATGAGGGAGAGAGGCAACGAAGGAAGGAAGGAAGGAAGGAAGGCTTGGCCTGGCCTGGCCTGGTGTGGTCTGGCGCGCGCAGTGAATTCGATCAAAGGGGGATGTGGGGGGGTAGGGGGCGCACTCGGCCTGGGATGGAAGGTCGAGTGGGGAGAGGGGCGCGGGGGGCGTAGCTTAAGTGTCCGGGGGTGGGCGGGGGGAGCCCGCGGGTCATGTGTCCTAGTTGGACAATTCGTCTCCACCCCTCCCCCTTCCTATCCACCCGTGGTCTAACCATGATTGCGTCTCTAGGCCACGGGAAGGAACGTTTAGATGGTTGTTATTGATGTTGTTATTATATGAGATGTAGGGACTGTTTTTTTTTGTACAGGGATTGCTGCTTCTGTGTGGGTGTGGTGGGGGGGAGAATCCTGCGTGGGCGGACCGGCAGCCAGCCACTGCGGCAGTCAAGGCGTGGCCGGTGGCGGTGGGAGTGGGCGTGGGGCTGAAGGGCATTGTTGAAGGAGGAGAAGGCCGTAGGAATGGAAAGGAGGAGGGACTTGGACGGAATCTTCCTTATCCTGGTCGTTATTCTCGACAATGACGACACCCATCTCGTCAGGTGCCTAACGTCCCCACTCTCGTCATCACTTGTGTCTGCACAGTGTCCTGTGTTCCATGCCCCCTTCCTACACCATTACAGCTTCCATCATGTCGCCAGCCGGGGTGCAGTACCTTATATGACCTGCCTACCTACCTACCTATCTACCTATCTACCTGTCAGCCTGTCGACACTAACCTGCCCTGTGTGTCCTTGACCTCAACGTAGCTGTCCATTCACTTCTTCAAACATTTTCTCTTGCTTTTGCTCAACGCTGCTATCCCCCCCCTTCCCCCCCTCCCGGACTCCCTGCCGAACTTAACTTGTGGTAGGCTTCAGCAGGCGTCTCCCCCCCCCCCACCTCTTCTTTTCTTTTTTGTGTTGGGGATTTAGGTTAGCTTTGTTTAGCCCAACCTCGGTAAAAGTTCACGGGAAATATATCTGAAGTGTTGTTTTTACATCTGGAGCCTGGTCAGTTTTGATAAAATGCCTTGATATTTTTCTTTCACGTGTCTTCGAGTTTTTCACCGAGCCGACCAATACATCAGCTTATCGCCGAGGGAAAGAAATGAATATTACACCTCACCTGCTTACTCCTCCCCACTCCCTACTTCCCACTTGCTACTCCCCACTCACCACTCCTTGTCCCGTGAGACATCCCTCACGGCCTCACGACTTTATTCAGCCAAGTTAGTACCATAATAGAGTTGAAGCTGTCACAATCCCGCCAGACGGTGGTCTTGGCAGTCTTTATTCTGACAAATGCTGAGGTGAAGGTGGAGGATTCCCGTCAGTGAAAAAACTCGTCTGGCAATGGCGACTACAATATACAAACAAGTTGTGAAATATTTAATGAAAGTAGGAGGAATATTTATTTGTGTAAAGGGTCTTCTTCAGCAGAATAATATTTCATAAGAAGTCTTTAATAATGAGAGCTAAAAGTGTTTTTATTCAGCTGAGGGAACAGGGTCATCACACCATCTTTCTTGATCCTTTAGCATGTTGATACAGTGTACATATTTTTTACTTGATGGACTGTTTTATCCCACTGAGAAAGATCAGTCAAGACTCGTTTTGGCTATGTTTTGGCTAATGTCAGCTTGGCTTTTGTTTGTCTTGTTGTAGTATGAGTCTCGTTTCATTCTAGTAAAAGAAGAAAGGGAGCATTTGTTTGGTTGTCAACACCCCTTATAGTTGAGGAAAAATGGCTGAACTTGATTGAGCCTGGGCACAGTCCACGGATGTATTGTCCTCTTCCTACACTAATATAACACAGATAAGTCTCCTATATTTCCTGGAGAGATGTGTTGGAAGGCTCAAGGACTGTTGCATACCAGTGCAGGGCTACAAATTTACAGTCATTGAAACTTGAGGCATCTGTTATCAAACTAAAGGTGTGTGTAAAAGTGTACTACTCATTTGTCATGGTAGGACTCTTTCTAATTTTGCCTCTTGAGGTCACTGCTCAGTGATGAGGATATCCTCAGGCAAGAAACTTTTAGATATGGGTGCAAGGAGGTTTACCATATTTATTGACTGCTTTCCAAGGAATGGAGTGCTTATCTCAAGACATTTATTTGTAATGGGAGTCTTAAGAGTGGCCATTGTGTTTTTCAAAGCATGAATGGGGGCCTTATGTTTTGCAGGGCCCAATTACTTTTTCACTTTTCCCTGCATGTTTCAAAGAAAGAAATGAAAAGCTGCAGGGAGCCACTCCAGGAAAAAGAAAGGTATATCAATTCAGTTGAGTGTTAGTGTAGAGGAAGTATCAGATTATTTTTGGAGTCAGTCATAAGTAGATGGGGATATTATCAGGAAAAAAAAAATTAGAGCCTGCTATTTGAGGAAAAGAGATCATACTGATTAGATCTTATAAATGGTAATTGCATAGAAAATGGAGGAGGGGATGCCAACAGCTGAGATATAAAGGACTGTTACCAATATTGTAGCATACAGGGAAAGGTTCATTAATAAGAAAGTGCTGATAAGGGCTTTGACCTGGTTTTACTTATGAAAACCGAGTGAAGAGGCATTCTAGACCTGAAGTGTACTCCAGACAAGGGTTAATAGGTCCCATGTAAAGGGTTAGTAGCTGAGTAGGAGTTTGGAAGTTGTAAAGGTTGTATAGAATGCATTATTTTGTTGAATTAGAGTAAGAAATAGTAGAATAAAAAGTGTTTTCTAGTTACTGTGGAACAAATCACTAGTTGCAGTGATGTCTCAAATAATCAAATCCAACAATCACAAAGCTTCCATTCCAAGACGGGCTATATTCTAGAAGTGAATAAGATATGAAATAGATATGTATAACAAAGAAAGTTGAGGCTATCAGAAGGAAAAAGTTGAGTGTGCCATTGAGGAAAAAGAGGATGTCTGTGGAAGATTACAAAGAACAGGTAAGTGGAGAAAGTGAGTCTTGATGGTGGCATTGAACACTTAGGTTTTCTCTGACCCAGTCAGATGTGATAGAAAGGTCATAAGTCAGGTATTTTGTAGTCATACCTCTAGAAGAATGGAGCTTAATCTGAGAAGGATGTTTGAAGAACGGCACAGAGAAATGTAATGTCATCGGCATAAAAGTACATAGGAGAACTTGTGTAGTTGAAGCTTTGTATGAGTAGGAGGAAAATCTACATTCTCCAAATTTAAGGATATAACCCTAATTTGTGTGGAAGAGCAAATGGTTTCTCAAATCCAATATTCAAGGAATTTTAGACAAACTATAGTAGTGATACCAAAGGTGGCTAATGAAATTTAACCGAAGTAAGATCCATAAATTGAACCACCAGCAGCCAGATACTAATAATAATTGTTAGCTTTAGGTTCACCAACCGGAAATCTGTAGCCCAACAGTTGGTATTAAGTCCTTAGGCCCTCCCATACATCATCTCCTTGGGAAGAAATATTAGACTGCATGTGTTGTATTAATGTGGGACTGTTTTTCTGTCACCAGGTAGTAAGGGTAAGGGAGGAGTCACTGGTTGACAGATGTATTTATATGAAAAGGTTAAGAAAATACATTTAAAGTATTAAAGTTCTTGGGTTCAGTACAGTTACATCACGTGGGCAACAGAGAAGCAATTCTCTAGTATCTTGTAGAGCTTGCACTTACCATTGGTAACCAATTATTTAATCTCTTGACCCACAGCAGTACTGTGATTATATTTTTCATGTCTGCAGTCTCCAAGAGAGACCATAGGTAACAAATTGATTTCTTTAAGTATGAATACTTGCTGAGTGCCCAAGTTTTGGGTAAGTTTGGGATTAGTTCCTTTCTGAAGATTTTATTTTATTTATTATTATTATTTTTTACCATAGTTTATTTAGGCTGGCTTCAGAAGCAGGTCCTCTGAAGTAGATCTAGAACACGCATCAAGAGCTATGAATATCAGGTTGTATAAAGAATCAGTACAGTACAGGTATTTTAATGTTCAAATATCAATCGAGTCAGAATTTAATAATTTGATGGATACAGATTGTGATATCCTTCATCATAATTCAGTTGTAGTATTGTTATGTTTATTTCTGTTGTTATTTTAGAAAATATGTGTGTATACAATGTGATCATTTAATGACTGTACTTCACTAATTTGGTGATCAAATTGCTTAATATTATTGCTTAATATTATTTTTGATATTGTAATGTGAATTCATATGACTGAACTGGTCTTTTTTCTTTCTTTTCAGGTAAAGTTAAGGTGACATGGAAAAAAACAGTTTAATTCTTGTGTGTTGGCAAGGTAAGGATGGTATACATAAGTTCTGCCGTGGGTTACAGGGCAGAAACATTTACACTTGTAAATATGACTGCAGATAAATTATGTACATAAATTTCAAGGGAATGAAAATAATTGTTGTTATATAATTGAAAGAATATGAATTGGTAATATTGGCTATTCAATAAATGGAAGGAAAGCACTTAATCATATCGGTAACTAAAAACCCAAAAAACAAACACGGAAATAGCAATTGATTTACGAATGAGACTATAATTATAGTTATCCCTGCACGGGTTAGAAGAAAATGGGAAAACTATAATAGTAATGTGTGTATTCCGTAGACTTGTTATTTTTATTGTTTTTTATGCAATAAGCAAACGTTAGGCTTCACTGGGCACGTGTTTTTACATTTCCTCCACAATAGCATTTTTGTGTTTTTATTTTCTGTTGTTCTGGAAACACCAATGTTTTTCTTTCGTTAACACCATGGAGAAAACATGCAACTCGGTATGAAAGGATCAAAGTGCGTTTAACCTTCCAGTTATCGAAGAATTTAATCCATGACAGAATAGTATAACCACCCCGCCACCCGAGAAAAATAAATTCTTAGTTGGGAAAGGGTTAGGAGAGATGAAATTTAATCCCATTGCTGAAGAAATATTCCCACTCTCCCACACCACGTAGGGGGTGGGAGGGGGAGTAGGGTTGGTAGGAGAAAGTTACTGAATTCCCACTAGAGGTGGCGCTGTGCTAAGCATTTCTCGCTAGCATGCTACTTGCTTTTGCTACAGCGGTTACGATTTTTTTTTCTCTCTTAAGTAATATATTGAGAAGCTGATTGACGAAGTAAGAAGTTAAATCTAGACGAACGTTACACATTGTTTTAGATGTTCTTACAGTCTAGAATGTCGTAACCGAAGTCGTTTCTACTCAGATGAAGAAGCAAAAGCAAGTAGCAGGGCACTCAGAAAACGACGACCTTGGCGTGTGTCCTGCGAGCGCATAACAGAGAGGTTATCGGGGAATCACAATAGATGATGTCTACAGTATTCGGAAATGAAAATGAAAGTAGACTAACTTATGAGAACCAGGTGCCCGGGTCTACTCATAATTTAGCAAGTTTGTTCAAAAGATTACAAAGGCGGAGCATACCGACATGAGATTTTTGGTCCATAACTAGCTCGGATGCGAAAACATATATATATAAATGATAAAAGAAATAGATAAAATAAAATGACATTATAATAATATAGATAATGATAAAATAGATAATACATAGGTATTGTTCAGAGTATCCGAAGTTTACAAAATCTAATGATTCGCAATAAAGAGAGAGAGAGAGAGCGAGAGATGTAGTGTAATCTTCCCAAGGACATGGTATACAAATATTTGGTGACATTAAGATTTGTGATAAATGTTGGAATCGCAAGGTTTTTATCTTTTTGGTCTATTGCGCGCGCGCGCACACACACACACACACACACACACACACACACACACACGACTCGTAGCGCAGTGGTTAGAGTTCCCGGATCGCCACTACGGCGGTCCGGGTTCGAATCCCGCCCAGGGCTGAAATAGTTTCAGTATCACTGCGCAACGAGTCGTTACTCCAATTCGTGGGCGGGGAGTTAGTGGTGCATGTGCCTGTAAGGTCACAGCATTACCCATAGGTCGGTCATATATGAGCTCTGAGCTCTCTTCCGGAAGGGAAATAGCTGTCGGCCACGAGTCCAACACCTGATCCAAGACCATGGTGAATCACACACACACACACACACACACACACACACACACACACACACACACACACATTTGAAGTTATGTTAGTTTGACCTCTGCTGTGACTGAAAAGGAATTGGAAAGTTGGGATGGCAGCGTTGTCCACGGCGTAGAAGTTTTCGGTTTTATTTATTTATTTATTTTTATTTATTGTGTGTGTTTGAATCCAGGAGGTGCCAAGATAAGAGGGAGGGAAGAGGTGGAGGGGAGTTGAGTATGTAGGGGATGGAATGGGTGGGAGTGGTTTCTATTTTCTCTCTCTCTCTCTCTCTCTCTCTCTCTCTCTCTCTCTCTCTCTCTCTCTCTCTCTCTTACCTACCTTATAAGGGAAAAAAAAACGTTTGCTTATGTACTGTATGTATGTAGTTTGAATTCGTGTCCTTCCCACACACTCCATCTCCATCTCGCCCCCCCCCACCTCCATTGCCTTTCTTCTTTTAGCCTTCCACACTCGCTCCCCCCCTCCTCCTCCTGCCCAAGATGGTCCCAGTCTTTCTATCTAGGCTTTTATTAATGTGTTGACTAGTTTCCTTCCTCCTCCTCCTCCTCCCTTCCTCTTCCTTCTTCTCTTCCTTCTCCTCCTCTTCCTTCACTCCACTTCTTCCTCCTCTTCCTTCACTCCTCTTCTTCCTCATCTTTGTCCTCCTTCCCACCTCCTCCTCTTCGTCCCTCCTTCCTTCCTAATCCTTCGCTCCTCTTCGTTCTCCTTCCCTCCTCCTCTTCGTCCTTCCTTCCTTCCTCCTATTCCTCCTCCTTCCCTCCACCTTGGCTCCTGGGCATCCTTCCTTGCCCTCCTCCACTTTTCTCCCGCACCCCCTCCACTCCCTCGCTTTCCTTGTTTTCCTCCTCCATCTTCCTCCTCTTTTCTCCTCTTTACTCCTCCTCCACCCTTCCTCCTCCTCCTCCACCTCCCCACCACAGCTCTGTCGTCGTTGTTGTTATTGCTTTATCTGTCTCGCGATGTCCATGGCCGCCCTTGTTTGTCTTATTAATCATGTGTGTGTGTGTGTGTGATTCACCATGGTCTTGGATCACCTGTTGGACTCGTGATCGACAGCTACTACCCTCCCGGAAGAGAGCTCAGAGCTCATAGATGACCGACCTATGGGTCATGGTGTGACCTTACAGGCACATGCACCCCTAACTTCCCGCCCACGAGAGTTAGAGTAACAACCCGCAGCTCAGCGATACTGAAATTATTTCAGCCCTGGACGGGTTACGAACCCGGACCGCCGTAGTGGCGGCTGGGAATTCTACCACTTGCGCCATCGAGTCGTGTGTGTATGTGTGTGTGTGTGTTTGTATTGCCCACTAACATGGTCAAGGCTCTGGAGTGTGGCGACGCGATTCTTGTTGTGACAGCGCCGGCGGCTGGCCTTGTGCTCATGGTGGTGGTAGTTTGTTGTTGTACCACAAATGTTGTCAGTGTTGTGGTCGTGCGCGCGTGTGTATGTACGGGAAGGGGAACTATGCTCGTAGCGACCCGTCTTTGTATCTCTCAGCATCTAATTTGTTCTTAAGTTCTTGTGTGGTTTTTGCACACACTGTTGTTTCGTCCAATTTGTTCCAGGCATCCACCAATCTGTGTGTGTGTGTGTGTGTGTGAAGTGAGTAAGGTTCATTATTGCATCCCTGAGTTCTGTAATGGCAAACACAATCTTCTATACACTTATGTTTGAGAATGGTATGTATTTGAGGTCATCGCGAGCCTCAAATAGTCGAATACAAATAACACAACGATGGTAATTGGTCATATTAATCACTTGTTCAAACCTAGCATTTACTGTGCATGAAACGTTTTTTCATAATTGCTGTAAACACAAATTGCTAGAAATGTGGATATATATATTACAATGAAAAGCGTCGTAAATTGAACAAGTACTTATGCTTTGTACAAGTGAAATTATAGGTAATATGGTGAAATAAATTGGTATCATACAAAGATGGTATTAAGTTGGATATTAAGCGTCATTTTTATTTATTTATTTTGATTGCAAAGAAATTTGTTAAATTGTATTTGGGCACTTGAATTTCTGCGCCTAAATTTCGTAACGCCTGTAGCTCTTCAGTCGACATGACGTCATTTAACCTTCAGAATTTCTCAGATTTTAGAACCCGGACGGTATCATGACGTCAGTATGCTCCCCCTAGTTTATTATCATATTATATTAGTTATTATTATTATTATTATTATTATTATTATTATATTTGTCATTTATTTCGTCACTGATATATTATTTGGGTTTTTGAATGTTGTGACGGCGGTCGTGTATACGTGTTTTGCTAACGTTGGAATGTACATTTGGCTAAGTCGTTTCGTCTTCAACGCAAATCGTCAAACCAGGTAATCAAGGAGGAGTGGGAGGGGAGGTGGCTTAGGTTGGAGACCAGAATACTCCGTCCATTAACCGGTTTTGCGTCTTATTTTGTCTCCCATCCCGTACACCACAGTGTATCGGTCAACGAATGGAATAGACTTAGTAACCATCTAGTAGTGAGAGCTGAAACTATCAGTTGTTTTAAGAAACGGTTAGACAACTTTATGGATGGGGATGACAGGTGGTGATGGATATGGAGCTGCCTAGTGTAGGCCTTATGGTCTCTTGCAGTCTCCTTCATTCTTATGTTCTTGTGTTGTCTTAATGGAATCCTGCGGCATTGAGGGTAGAATGAAGAATACTTAGGTTATTCACTACAAAGGATTACAAAGGCGGAGCATGCCGACAGGAGACCTTTTGGTCCATATCTAGGTCGGATGCGAAAAAAAATCATAATAAAATAATAAATAAAAAACTATAATGTAAATAACAAATAAAATACATAAATACGGAAGATCTTTAGTGTTCCTAAACTGCATGAAATGGTATAGTGAGCATCTGGCGATAGACATAATAAAACTACAAAAGCCCATTGTTACCAAAGGGGGGGGGTGTCCAAATTCGATTTATTAATGTTTTTGTTTTATTTTATTTATTGGTTTATTTGTTTATTGTATTGTTATGTTTTAGTTAATGTAAGGGCAGTCCATCTTATAATTTTTGGCGAGATTTATCTTAATAGTAATCCATCTGATGTCTCGTTCGTTGACCAAACTTTGAGCTCGTGCCGCCTGTCCCTAATTACTAGTTACCTCGGTTTAACTACGTCGTTTGGTGACAGGCAGACAACGAAATGGCAAGTGTGTGGGCGGATTGTAGAGAAAGTTTTGAGGAAGTGGTAGATGAAGAATACGGGTTTAACGTCTTCAGTACCTAGGAGGAGGAGAGGAAGGAGGAGGGGAACCCACGGGGATGAATAAAATAGCCTGACGACAGTTGGAAGGAAAGGAAAAATTCCAACAGGCACGGAAAGAGGGTTGTGAAGATGTTGTTTTAACTATGATGCTGTAATAGGTACATGGATTCCATATTATTATTATTATTGTCTTGTTTATTAGATATTTCTTTGTATCACATGAAGAATCGTCACCCCAGACTTCGACAGGGTGACAATTTTTCATGTGGGCCATCATCCTGGGTTTACGATTCTTCGGTTGTACACGTTGATGACAATAATCACATCCCTCGTTCAACCTAACCTAACCTAATCTTTATTCCACTGTTGATATTGGGCGTACTGGGGTGACGATTCTTCAGGTGGGATCTCATGGGGTGACAATTCTTCAGGTGGGATCTCTTGGGGTGACGATTCTTCATGTGGGCGTTCTGGGGTGACCGTTCTTTAGGTGGGATTTCATGGGGTGACTATTCTTCACGTGGGCGTTATGGGGTGACGATTCTTCACGTGGGCGTTCTGGGGTGACACTTCTTCAGGTGGATCTCATGGGGGTGACGATTGTTCATGTGGGCGTTCTGGGGTGACAGTTCTTTAGGTGGGATTTCATGGGGTGACTATTCTTCACGTGGGCGTTATGGGGTGACGATTGTTCATGTGGGCGTTCTGGGGTGACAGTTCTTCAGGTGGGATCTCATGGGGTGACAATTCTTCACGTGGGCGTTCTGGGGTGACAATTCTTCATGTGACCCATTTCTTTTACCTCAACAAGTATGTCTAGTTTACAATTAGGTTATATGTTTAGCTTGGGTTCTTTCTTCCAGGCTGTTTCAGGAGTTGGTGGTACATGTGTAAAGATACGTTTTGTTCGGTGCAGTTATTAGCCTACTACCACAGCCATTAATGGCGGCCGGCGCACATCCTAACCTGGCATCCTATTTGAGTAAGCGCGTTTGTTGTAGGTTCGGTTAATAAAAGGATCAGCCTCGTAGTTTGCAGATCGAAGCAAAACAGACCAAGAAAATCTTTTAACGATCATCGTTGGGCAATAATTATAATCGGCGTTCCTTAAGTAAAATTTTTTGCCATCCAATTGAGATGCCCTAAAACCACGTCCCGATTCGAGAGGTTTTCTTTGTCACTCTCGTCTTCTCGTTTGACGAATTCAGCCTCAACTTTACCCTCAACCCCAATTTCACAGTCAACTTCAGCATCAACGTCAACTTCACCCACAATCTCAAGTCAACTTCAGCATCAACTTCACCCACAACCTCAACTCAACTTCAGCATCAACTTCAACCTCAACCTTAACTTCGCCTTCAACTTCAGCCTCATCCTCAACTTTGGCCTCAACCTCAAATTCAGCCTCAACCGCAAACTCGACTTTAACCACGAGTCCCTTTGTGTGTCGGTGGAAGTATAGTGTACTATTATCTGCTCTCGTCTTTCCAAGCCTGTATGTACGTGTAATGGCGTTTGATTCGACGTTCTTGATACCCCAAACGAATATTGTCAATTATTGGTTGTTGGACTCCCAAAGGCAGAGATCCCAGTTCTTGTCGCTGGCATCTATGCCAGTTTTCACAAGGAAATCTGAATTTCCACATCTTTCCCCACAAAAAGAAGGAATTATTATATACACAAATAAGTTCATTGCAAGATGTAATTCTTCAAATTCCACACAAAAGTAATCGTAAGCAGTTTAAACTTTTCTGCAAATTTGTGGAAATTCCCACAAAATGGCGTCAGTGGGCGGAGATGAACACTTATTTATTTACCATTATATTTTTTTCCGCATCCGACCTAGTTATGGACCACAAGGTCTCCTGTCGGCATGCTCCTCCTTTGTAATCCTTCGTTTGGGAAGTCGTGAGTGATGTGTTATTCTGTTATTGATATTTCATCCTGGGTACCGTAAGCCTGTTGTTGTTGTTGTTGTTGTTGTTGAACTCCAACGGCAGAGAGTGCTGAGATGGTCCTCTCAGGAAACTTGTAGAGGACCGGGCTTGAGAGAAAGAGAGAGAGAGAGAGAGAGAGAGAGAGACACGTCTGTAATCCAGCCCCGCCCCATACATCGTCCTATTTTCCCTCCATCCCCCGTCTCTCCTCTTCCCCCCCCCTCACCCCTCCTCCCACTTTTCTTTCCTCTCCCAGTTTCCGTTCTCTCTCCCTGTCCCCTTCTCTCCTCCCCCTTCCCCTCTCTCCCTCTCATCCTGCCCCCTCTCTCCTGCCCCTTCCTTTCTCTCTCCTACCCCTTCCTTCCTCTCTCCTACCCCTTCCTTCCTCTCTCCCTCCCTCCTCTCTCCCCTCTCTCTCTCCTCCCCCTTCCTTCCTCTCTCTCTCCCTTCCCCCTCTCTCCTCCCCTTCATTTCTCTCTCCCTACCCCCTCTCTCCTCCCCTTCTCTCTCTCTCCTCCCCCCCCCTTCTCCCCCTTCAATCTCTCCCTGCCCCCTCCCTCTCTCCTTCTACCCTTTATTTTTTATCGTATATATATATTTTTTTCCTCTCTCGTCTTCTCGGGCATAAAGCAACCCCAATACATAACTGCCTTCCGCTTTCTCCTTTTTTGTCCCCATTCTCTTCCTCCTCCTCCTCCTCCTCCTCCTCCTCCTCCTCCTCCTCCTCCTCCTCCTCCTCCTCGTTCTCTCTCTCCTCTTCGTCTTCGTTCTCTACTAATTCAGCTCTGTCTTCCTGTTCCTCCTTTCCCTCCTTTCTCCTCTTCCTGTTCCTCCTTACTCCTCTCCCTTTCCCTCCTTTCTCCTCTTCCTTTTCCTCCTTTCTCCTCTTCCTTTTCCTCATTACTCCTCTTCCTTTTCCTCCTTTCTCCTCTTCCTTTTCCTCATTACTCCTCTTCCTTTTCTTCCTTTCTCCTCTTCCTTTTCCTCATTACTCCTCTTCCTTTTCCTCCTTTCTCCTCTTCCTTTTCCTCATTACTCCTCTTCCTTTTCTTCCTTTCTCCTTTTCCTCCTTTCTCCTCTCCCTTTCCCTCCTTTCTCTTCCTGTTCCTCCTTTCTCCTCTTCCTTTTCCTCCTTTCTCCTCTCCCTTTCCCTCCTTTCTCTTCCTGTTCCTCCTTTCTCCTCTTCCTTTTCCTCCTTACTCCTCTTCCTTTTCCTCCTTACTCCTCTCCCTTTTCCTCCTTACTCCTCTCCCTTTTCCTCCTTTCTCCTCTTCCTTCTCCTCCTTTCTCCTCTTCCTTTCCCCCTTACTCCTTCCTTTTCCACATTACTCTTCTTTTTCTTCCTTTTCCCCCTCATCATTATTATCATCATCTCTCCCTCCTTCTTTTCCTCCTTCCTCCATCCTCTTCCTCCTCCTCCACCTGACCCCGCGACGACGGTCGGTCGGTCGGTCTCGTGTTGTGCGTGCGTGCGTGTGTATATTGGTTGGGATGGGCACAGTTGCTTCTTGCCGCCGCCGTTGCCATGGCAATGGTTGTTGTTGGAGGACCAAAGCGTAATACCCTCCTGAAGGCGTTGCTAACGTCTTCGCCCTCCTCCAGGCCTACCCGAGGTGGAAGACCAGCGACTCCGGTCCCGTCCGAGAGAGCAGAACAGGTTTTGTTGTCAGTACCTGCACTCTCTACAGCCTCCTCGTTCTCCTTCTCCTCCTCCTCCTCCTCCACTGCTCACATCACCACCAGAGTGCTCTGCCCACGGGGACCTGCCACGTGACTTTTTTTTTTTTTTTTTTTTTTTTTTTTTTTTTGGGGGGGGGGTCTTCTGCATGTCATCTTGCGTCATGGTTCAAAGGGAGCAGCAAGACATGGTGAAGAACTGCAGGTTGATGGTGACGACCTTGGTAGAAACGACACAGGGAGGTGTTGCCACTCCTCCTCCCTCCTCTTCCTCCCTCCTCCCCCCTCCATGTAAAGCGGCGTTTCTTTTGGAGCCAACGACCGCTCCGCTGCAAGATTGCACATCGTGGTGCACTATCACACTGTCACCATTCCAACGAAGGTGGTGGTAATCTTCCGTGGTCTCTGGGTTAGGGGAATGTGACCATTACCCACCATTACGCCCTTGTCACCCAAATCGCCCACAGTAAAGCATCAAGGCTGGTATGGGTTGTCTTTGGCTGACTGAGGGACATCCCTTGCCTTCGTCGTTGTCTTGTTTATCATCGACTGGTCGAGTCTTTCAAGGTTGTCTTTAGTTTGGTGAAGACGCCAACTACGAAGTTATTAAGGGACGGTTGTGGTTATTGTTTGAGGGGGCTAGATGGCCGAGTAGGTTAGGTTGTTGCGGAGTGCTGTGTAAATCGGGCGCTCTAGTAGTATGTATGGTATTGTTGAGGGGAACTTCGTATTGACCATTGGGACGGGTAGTTTCCTGACATAAGGTAGCCATGAATGGGACAAGAATGTCATGTTTGTTTATTATTTACTTGGTTTTCATTTATTATTTATCTGTATTATTATTTACTATTTACCTGTTTGTTTATTGTTTAACTATACCTATGCATTTATTGTATTTCTTATTATTTATGTTATTATAATTCTATTGTATTTTATTTGTTTTATTTTTATTTTTTATCATTATTATATATGTTTTTTTCGCATCCGACCTAGTTATGGACCAAAAGGTCTGTCGGCATGTTCCTCCAGGCCCGTGCAGAGGAGGGGGGGGGGCTGGGGGTGCCCGAGCACCTGCACCTTTGCCCTGTGCCCCAAAAGTACCCTTCACAAAAATATATAAAAATGAATGTGAAAATTATTTCCCACAGGCCCCATTTTCTTACCATTCAGAAATTATAATGTGGGGAATGGTGTTGCATCCTACGGGAGAGTTGCTAAATACGAATAATACAAAAGAGTGAAGTGCCCAATTTCCAGCCCAGAGCACCTGCCCCTTGCAATGTCTGTGTACGTTCCTGTGCTCCTCCTTTGTTCCTCAGCGATTTGGTGCACTTTCAAAATGTCGGTAAGGTCCCAGCCATGCTGTCACGATTCTCGTCAAACGTTGTGAATTTGAAAAACCGGAAGACTACTTTGCCTACAGTATTCCAGACTTCACTAAGTCTACAATTCAACAATGTGTGTAATATTCGTATAAGTTTAACATCTCTTAATTCGTCATTCAGCATTTCTGTGTATGACGTAAAGATGATTTGACATTTGGAGATTCGGAAAATAAAAAAAATGTAAACGAAGTCGTTTCTACTCAAAATGAATTCACTCGAGTCGTGTGTGTGTGTGTGTATTTACCTAGTTGTACCTAGTTGTATTTACCTAGTTGTATTTTACGGGAAGGGGAGCTATGCTCGTGGGGTCCCGTCTTCATATCTCATTTTATCAAAACTATTTTTAAATTCATGTATTGTTTTTGCACACACCACTTTCTCATCTAACTTGTTCCAACTGTCTATTGCTCTGTGAGGAAAGCTGTTCTTTTTAAAATCTCTTCTATAGCTGTCTTTTTTTATTTTCTTTCCGTGTCCTCTTGTATTTCTGTCATCCCATTTTATCAGATTCTCTCTATCAGTAATTTCTATGCCTTTCATGATTCTGTAAATAGCTATCAAATCTCCTCTCTCTCTTCTTTGCTCTAGTGTCTGTAGTTTAAGTTTTTGTAGTCTCTCTTCATATGATAGTTTTGAGAGTGTTGGTGCCAGTTTTGTAATTGCTCTTTGTATTCTTTCAAGTTTTTTTATACATTTTTTTGTACTTGGTGACCATATCGTTGCTGCATATTCCAATCTTGGTCTTATCAGGGTGATTAGGATTTTCCTCACCATTTCTTCATCCAGGTATGTAAATGCCACTTTGATTGTTCTTATTAAATTATAAGTTTCTCCAAAAATCTTATTTATATGTTTCTCAGGTGACATATTATTCATAACAATGACTCCCAGGTCCTTCTCATTTTCTACTTTTTTTATTCCTTCTTTTCCCAAATTATATGATCCTGTTATTCTGTTTTTGCTTTTTCCAAATTCCATTATACTACACTTTTTTGTATTGAACTCCATCTCCCACTTCCTACTCCATTCTTGTACTTTATTTAGATCTCTCTGTAGTGATTCACAATCTTCTTCAGTTTTCACTCTTTTCAGTAATTTTGCATCATCTGCAAAGAAGCTCATATAGCTTTCAATTCCTTCATCCATATCATTAATATATATAGCAAACATTATTGGGGCCAGAACTGTTCCCTGCGGGACACCGCTTATTACTTCATTCCATTTTGAGTGCTGATCTCTTATCACTACTCTCATTTTTCTTTCTTGCAAAAAGTCTTCCATCCAATTTAGCAATTTACCTTGTATTCCTCCTTCATATTCTAATTTCTTAAGCAACTTCTTATGTGGTACTTTGTCAAAAGCTTTTTTTAGGTCTAGAAATGCACAATCAGCCCATCCATCTCTTTCTTGTATTATATCTATTAGCCTTGAATAGAAACATATTAAATTGGTGACGCATGATCGTCCTTGTCTGAATCCAAATTGCCTTGGATTTAGTACGTTGTTTTTTTCCAAGTATTTTACCCATCTACTTTTGATAATTCTTTCACATATTTTTGCTATTGTACTTGTTAGAGAGACTGGTCTATAGTTGGTAGGTTCTTCTTTATTTCCTCCTTTATATATAGGTACTATATTTGCTTTTTTCCAATCTTCTGGAACTTTTCCTTCTTTTAAGGAACTGCTTATTATGCTATGTATTTTGTCTGCCAGTTCATTCCTGCATTCTTTCAGAATCCAGTTTGCTATTTCATCTGGCCCATGCGATTTTCTGACATCAAAATTACCCAAGTGTGTCAATATTTCATTCTTTGTTACTTCTATTTCTTCCATAGGGGGGACTTTTTCCTTCCACTCAATCTCTTCAGGTTGTATATTTTCCCTTGTAAACACTGATTTAAAATGTTTGTTCATAATTTCTGCCATTTCCATTTCCTCAGTGTATTCAACTCCTCCTTGTCTTAATTTCTCTAAGTCTTGTTTGTTTTTCAGTTTATTGTTTACAAATCTGTAGAATAGTTTTGGTTGATCTTTACACTTTTCTATAACATCTTTTTCATATTTTCTTTTTTCCTCTCTGCACTTTTGTACATATTCATTTCTATAACCAGTATATATTTTCCATTTTTCAGGTCTTCTGTCTTTTTTCCATCTGTTCCAGGCTTTGTCTCTTTTGTCCTTTAACTCCCTACAACTTTTGTTGTACCAGCATTTTACATATTCTTTTTCTTGTTTTTGTCTTGGGACATACTTTTCCACTCCTTTTTTGTAAATTTTTGTCAAAATATTCCATTTCTCTTCCACTGTTGTTTCTTCTTTGTATATTTCTTCCCAGTTTTCTTGTTGGAAGAATTCTCTTATTTTATCAAAGTTTGTTTTTTCATACATCATTCTTCCTTTTCTATATTGTTCATTTCTTTTCATATATTTTTCTTCATTAAGTTCCAGTTCAATCAATATGTGGTCACTTTTACCTATTGGTGTTTTATATTCAATCTTGTCCACTATTCTAGGTTCAGATGTAATTATTAAGTCTAGCCTCGATGGTTCTTCTTCATTTCTATACCTAGTGTTCTCTTGTATCCATTGTGTCATTGAATGGTCAGTAATCATCTCAAGTAGAGCATTTCCCCATGAGTCATCACCACTCTTTACTGTCATTTCTTCCCAGCAGATTTCTTTGCAATTAAAGTCGCCCATCATAACTATTCTTCCTCCGTCTTCCATTATTTTAGTTAATGCTATCTTTGTGTCCTCTAACATACTTTTATGTTCACTCTCCTCCCATGAGGCTGTTTTCGGAGGCACATAATTGATCACAAATTTTCTGCTCTTCTTATCTCGGTCTTCCACTTCTATCATAATCATCTCTACTGTATTCTTTCCATATATGACACCTTTCACGTTTATATCCTTCTTAGTCAGGAACATAACTCCACCCCCTTGTTTTTTCTCTCTGTTTCTAATCCAATAATTGTATGTATCATGTCCTACACTGTTGGGTGGTAGTGGGCCTTTTAATTTTGTTTCTACAATTCCCATTATGTCCGGTTCTTTTTCTTTCAAATAATCATTCAGTTCATTCAATCCTGTTATCAATCCATCTATATTTGTGTAAGACACTCTTAGTTTTCTGCCACTTCCATTGTATTCTCTGTTTCCCTTATGTTTTTCTTTAGTATGTCGAACTGCTTTATTTTCATGTTCACTACTCTCCAATAGAATCTCTCTTTCTCTGACTCCGTTCTTTCCTCGTTTTTTTGCCTTAGCTTCAATTCTTTTCTGCTTTTCTGCCTCTCTTTCCTCCTTATTCATTTCTCTTTTTATCCATACCTTTTTATATTGATCATTTGTTGCTAGTTTCCCTGTCTTGGATAGAATTTTCTCTGCTGTTGTTTGTGACCTGAATTTAATCTTAATTGGTCTGGTCTTATCTGTACTATATTTTCCGAGTCTGAATTTTTCCTCAATTTCCTTTATAATTTCTGGTTCATCTTCCTGGACTAATTTTAATAAACTGCTTACTCTTTCATTTTCCTCCTTGATTCTTGCAGTTCTATCTGGGTTATGTTTCTCTTCCATTCCTAATATAATTATACATTTCTTTTTGTCAGCTAATTCTCTTACTATATTCTCCTTCTGTCTCATCACTTTAATAACTGAGTCTTCATTATGTTCTTTCAATTGCTGTTTGACTATGTCAGTGAATGAAACCTTATTCCCTTCTTGAGTTATTCTCCAATTTTTAGCTTCTGTAGCTAGTTTCTCTCTGTTTTCATTACTATTCTTCTTCAATTTCTCATTCTCCTCCTTTACATTTCCTAACTGTCTTTTTAGGTCCTCTATTTCTTCAGTTAAGTTTCTGTTAGCCTTCTCTAGTTGTTCCAACCTTTCAATTCTTTGAAAAATGGAGTCTACGTTACCTAACTTACGCTCCAAGTCCTCGATCACCTTATCAACTCTCTCCTCTAGTCTTATCAGTCGGGGGGGGGGGGGTTGTGTCCCCCCCACCCTCTTTAAATCCCTGGAACATATTCTCGTCACTTTCTTCTGTATTGCTCCTCTCTATACTTCTAATCTTTACATTTTTATTAGACATTTGATCCTCGCTAAGTCTTTTGTTTACCTTCCGCTTGTCTGGCTGGTCAAAGTCTACTCCCTCCTCATTTCCTTCCATTTCCCTCAGTAATCCCTCCCCTTTTCCTCTTTCCCTACGTTCCCACTACTCCACGAGCAATTTCCCCCCCACCCTGCAAAAACACTAGGCACTTCTCTTTGCGTTGGGATCCACAGACTTCACTTTTCTTCAGAACGTCTTCTAAGCCGTCCATTCGTTGAAGTGTGTGTGTGTGTGTGTGTGTGTGTGTGTGTGAGTGATGAGCTTTAGGTTGATATGAAGACAGCCATGAACGGATGTTGGGATTTATTGTTTTTAGGGGGTTCTCAGATTTTTTTTTAACAGAGGTGGTCACGATTCGGAAAAAAATGAAGTCAGAATAGCGATAACCGGGGAAAAAAAACGCGTCGACCTAGATTAATCGCAAATTCCTTTAAATTTTCGGCAGTCCGATTGCGATTACCCGATTCGTTTGGGCGGGGGTTAGTCCGATTAGATTATCCGATTCGAAAATGCTAATCCGATTAATCGGATATCGGATAATCGGACTGCCCACCTCTGGTTCTCTGACACACGTGGTTCAGAGGACTTGGTAGAAGTCTGTTGCTGGTGGAGGAGTGGAAGCGTCGAAGGGGATGGATGCCGCCTTTCGATCTGAGTTGTCGGCTCGGCTCGGCTTGGCTTGTTCGATGCTGGGGATGCCACTATGAGATGGTACAAAGTAGAAGGGTGTAAATTCCAAAAGGACCATTGGAGATCTGGATGGACCTCGAATGGATTTTGTGAACAGTGAACGAACATAAGAATGAAGGAGACTGCAAGAGACCATAAGGCCTACACTAGGCAGTTTCATGTCTATGACCCCCTGTCATCCCCATCCATAAACTTGTTTAACATTATCTTATAACAGTTTCAGCGCTCACTACATGGTATGTTCAGTAATGCCTTGACACCAACTCTTGGTTCAGAGTTAGGTGATAATAAAAGCACATAGGAATATGATTTAGGCAACGGAATCGAGACTACTGAGTCATGGTTAGAAAGACGAGGAAAGAGTAAAGACTGAAGATATAAGGAAAAACATTGGCGCCTTCTACTTGCTAAGCAAGATAGATGCTGCCCAGTTAAGATGGCTGGGGCTCTTAGAAAAGAAATAGAGGAGGAAAGAGTTGGAAAGGGATGCCGGGCGGGTGGGCGGAAGAAGACCACGAGGAAGACCGAGAAAGATATGGAAAGAAGCTGTCGAAGAAACCCTCGATAGTCATGTCTTGCCCAACATCGAAACTGAAGGAGGGAGGAAGATGTCATCTAAGATGGTGTCAGATGGAGAAACATGCTGGTACCAGTAGGAGCTGAAGTAAAAATGGAAGTGATTGGTAAGACTTTGTAATCATTAAGATTCTCAAGCCTATCCACCACGTCAAGGTGTCAACTCTCGGATAGGAAGACTTTAGGATGGAATTCACTTGTTATTAGGTATATCGCGTTTGCGTCTAGTTAGCGCTCTATACTTAGGTGTTAATTAGATTAGTTTGTGTTGGGTTAATTGGCTTGTGTTGGGTTACTATGGCTGATTGGTCGTTATCTCAGCCGCCTACTTGTTGATGCTCGTAATCACCTTACGCCCAACTCCCACTGCGGTCAAAGTCCACGAGAAGACGGGAGGTCAGCTAAGGTCAGGTCAATATCACAAACATGTTTTAAATGGTCATTTTCGTGGATGGTTGATGGGTTAGGTTAACCATTGGATCTTGCCGATGAGGTCTTGTATAATAGCCAAACAAATTGATCCCCAGGTACGGAAGGTATGAAGAACGTAGGCCAATCCGGTCATAAGATTGCCCCTCCCCCCCCCTCTCTCTCTCTAGTCTCTTGTCTCTATCTTCTATCTCCTCGCTTTCTTCTCTCTTTCTCTCTCTCTCTCTCGCCCTCTCTTGTTTCTTTCTTGTCACTCCTCTCTTCTCTCTATCTTCTATCTCCTCGCCTCTCTCTCTCTCTCTCCCACTCTTGTTTCTATCTTTCTCTTGTCTCTTGTTACTCCTCTCTTGTCTCAGTCTTCTCTCTTTTGTCTCCCCTCTCATATTTCTATCTTCTCTCCCTTCCTCCCTCTCTCTCTCTCTCTCTCTCTCTCTCTCACGTCCCAGTCACGCCACAGTGGGTCAGGTCGCAATAGGTGAAGATCACGAGGTAATAACCACCAAGGTCAGGGTGACCTCTCCTGCCCCCTTTCGTGAGAGATTAGTTACTGCCCAACCTTGGGTGACCTTTTAATACGTAGAAGGACGTAACCTAACCTTTTCATGCGAAAACTTATTTTAGAAAATCCCTATTTTCGTGTTGACATTTACTACTACTACTACTTGCAGTCTTTTGCAGTCACCAAAAAAACATATAAAGGAATAAAGTAAAACACATCTGACAAATTTTTAGATTTTTTTAGGACATTTTGACCACCCACCTAGGCCGTTGGGGACATTTTGTCCCAGGGGTGCAGATTTCAGGACATTTTGTCCGGGGACCTTTTGTCCGGGCACCACCACCACAACTACCACCACCCGTGACCAACCAACCCTCTTCCCCCCGTAATCGAGGTTGTAATCCAATGCACACAATCTGTTGATCATTATCGTTATTGTGTTCCTCCTGAACTCGCCAGAAACTAAATGAGGGTTGTAACATTTTCTAGTCTTCGTGAAAACGTACACCTGATCAACTTGCTACATCGTGTCGTCTCATCAAACTTACCCTAAACTCGAAGAACAGAGTTGATTATTAGTATTGCATAACACCAAAATAGCCCAAATGTTCTACTCACCAAGGTCCAGATGGAATTCGGATAAACCTCGGACAGAACACCACCGGGATGAAATGTCCTCCTGACTAAATGTCCCACGGACGAAATATCCCCCGGGCAAAATGCCCCCGGACAGAACACTGTGCGCTTTTCATGCAACATAAACTTGAGCAACTTGGTCAGGTGGCGCAAGCGTTGTCGCTCTGCAAGATTTCGCAGTTGCATCGCTGTCTTTTAACGTCTTTAGAGATGACTGGGTCGGGTCGTCTGGATCTTTCAGTTTCCTCCCTCCGCCGTAGGACTATATACACACACACACGCACATACATACACACACACACACACACTAAACACACACACCTCTTGGCGCAGTGTTTAGGGTTCCTGGCTGCCACTGCGGCGGTCCGGGGTCGAATCCCACCCAGGGATGAAATTTCAGTATCGCTGCGCTGCGTGTCGTTACTCCAACTCGTGGGAGGGGGGTTGTGTGTGCGCGTGCATTACCCAGAAATCGGTCATATATAATTTCTGAGTTCTCTTCCGGGAGGGTAATAGCTGTCGATCACGAGTCCAACATGTGATTCAAGACCATGGTGAATCATATACACACACACAGTCTTAAAATGTCACATATGGTATTACATTGTATTGTAAGATAAAGAAACTTGCTCTCAGAGTACGGGTCCCAGTGATAAGAAAGGTGTGAAAAAAAAAACAAATCCTGTCGTTCATGATGACATGTTAAACAAATTATTCAACATGATGATAACCTGTGATAAGAGACAAGAATGGAAGTTGCATAAATCAGGATGCCAAAATCAGAAGTTAGAATGAAATTAACTTTATAACAAAGGTCAGATAAGCTAATCAGAAATAAAATGTCATAGTTTTAATGTCATAAAATCATTTGGTTACAATGTAGAAGGTATAAAGTCAGGAAGTAAAAAGAATAGAAAACGTATAGAAATGAGGAACTCGGTGAGTCTACTTAATCAGAGGATAGACAGGAAAGAAGGTCAGAGACAGAATTAGGGAGTTGATCAAGAGCAGTTAGAATCACAACTAGCACCACAGTTGAACGAAAGAAAGAGTTGAGTAAGCGAAACTATATATTTCGATTGCTAACTGCAACCCTCTTCAGTAGTACGATATATAGTTTCACTTACTCAAATCTTTCTTTCGTCCGATTGTGGTGTTAGTTGTGATTTACAAATGTGTTACTACATTTCTCACCAGCAGTTAGGATGTTGATCAAGGGTTACAGGAACGTGTGAACTAACTTATAACTAACTTGTAGTTTTGCAAGTGTCTGTAACTAAAACTTACTAACGTGGAAACTTGTTAAGTCGGAAATATATAAATAACGAAATAAAATATTTCATTGGCCACGCTGCCTTTCAAACACTTTCAAGTCATAGTCACGCTCACACTCGCTCTCTCTCTCTCTCTCTCTCTCTCTCTCTCTCTCTCTCTCTCTCTCTCTCTCTCTCGTCTCTCCTCTTTCTCTATCTCAACACACAAAACGTTACTAAAAAGTGGGTAATATAAGGCTTTATATTGGTTAGCCATTTTGGGGTCATAGAAAGGTGAGGCTGGGAATTGAGGACTTTCCGTCCTCATTTCTATACACCCTTTTGAACACCTGATCCATCAGTCATTTGGATTGGTAACATTTATCATGTTTTCATTAACCAAGAAAACGTATTAACTTATTTTAGATTAACAAAGTATAATCATCTTAAGTACTTTACTAGATATGCATATGTAATAGATATATGTACACATTTATTTCAATTCAATTAGGTAAGTTTGAGCAGTTCATATGTTATGAGTGAACTTTATTGAACAGTTCTTACAAGGGAATCAAATAGGAAGTTTGTAACAAGTGCCTCACCCCATTTCACAGTATTTTTAGTCAATGGAGCAATTCCTAAGTTTGAGCAGTTCATATATTATTGTGTGAGGTACTTGTAGTGGTTCTTATCGGCAAATTAAAATGTAAATCATTTTCTAACACGTTATATATTTGAAATTATCTTGTGAAGTAGACAAACTAAATCAACAAAAACTACCTTATAAGATAGAACAATTGCTATGTTTTGCCCATTGATGTTAAAATATACCTCGATTCCATCAAAAGTTATGCATTTAGAATTAAATATTCTGGTAGAGTTCTTTTGAAATTGCTTTGTGAAGTCACAGTAGCTTTGTCTATATCAAGGCTACGAATTAAATAAAAACTAACTATAAATAAATATGATAAAGATTCCTTTGCGAAACCAGAAAATCTTTGGCTACACCACGGCCATAATTTAAATAAGAAATTACTTAATGAAGTAATGAAATAGAAATAATGTAGCGAAGTTGAACTAAGACATCAATTAAAAAGTGTATACGGGTCGAAACGTCTGCATACGCACTAAAGGTGTTCCACTGGACTGAATAAAATCGTCTGACGGCAGTCAGAACAAATATACATAGTAGAAAGTTAAATTGAATTGACCTTTTTTAGGGGATGCTTTAATTTATTATTGTAATTAATCTTTGTTAGAAAGTAATGGCAAATTTTATTTATGTATTTTTATTTTATTTCTTTTTATTTCTATTTTATTATTATTTTAGCTCAGGACATGTTCAACATTAATCTTCACAAAGAGAATGTCACGTTATTTTTGTCTTATGACTAACAAACCTAAGTATTCGTTGTGATTTCCTCCCGAAACTTGAAGTTGAAGGTGTACCTGCAGCCGAAGCCGTCGCCTGTGCTTTATGTACATGGGGCAGGTGAGTAATTGCTTGAAATCTCACAGGAGTGCGGGATTTCAACCCACAAGAATGCAAGTGTGAGACCAGCACGTTTCCGATGACGCCACTAGCGCGAAATTTACAAACTGTATAAATCATAAATTTTCGTTCCAATCTGAGGATATTTATTTTTTATTTATTATTATTATTATTATTATTATTATTATTATTATTATTATTGGGGGGTTCGAATCCTGACTTCAGCGTGATGTGAGGGTGAGAGAAGTGAAACGACAGGCGAGGTTTGTCAAGGTGATGCGTGGCGGTGGTTGCGGGAGGGAGGGGGAGGGGGAGGGATAGGTTCTATGGTAGAGTGCACAGATGCAATGTAGGAGTCGTGTGAGCCGCACGCTAAAGTAGGTGGAAGGAGTTGGAGGGAGGGAGGGAGAGGGGGCGCGACAGTTGCCCGAAGCGCAAGGATAGCAGGTGAATTCATAGAAAACCGAGAGGGCACGCCGTCGTTGATAATCTGGAGCTAAAATCATCAACAAATCAATCAAATCAGCCATCCTGAGTCCACTGCAGAACAAAGGCCTTCTTCATAGTCTTACATATATTAAATACATATATATGTAGTGTAACACTACTGGGATGTGTATCACCATACTGTGAATTGATGAAAACAGAGGGGATTCGTTTGGGGCTTCTTCATGTTCGCGTGTGCATGCCGGTATGTGTGTGTTCATTTGTATGTTTACCTCCCACCATGTGGTTGTAGTCATTTTTAAAGCGATCAGATATTTTCGTGTTGATTGTGATCGTTGCTGTTTTATCACAATCGACCGTCGTTGATAAAAATATATAGTATTAACTTTTTATTGTTTTTATTTTAATTTTTTTGTTTATTTTTGTCCAGTAAGAAATTAAATTTCATCATATATTTTTGGGAGATTATACCCCTCTCTCCGCCATTACCTTTGTTCGTGGTAGTGGTTGACGGGAGTAGGGGGTGTCTACCTGGAGGTGACCCTATGACCTTCTCCGGCTGCTGACTGACCTAACTTAATATGATGGGACCTTTCGAATCCTGTTAATTGCCCCTCTCTATCTCTCGCCCCCCCCCTTCCTCTCTCTCTCTCGCCCCTTCCTCCCTCTCCCCCCCTCTCTGTCCCCCTTCTCTCTCTCTCTCTCTCGCCCCTTCCTCCCTCTCCCTTTCTCTCTCTCTCTCTCTCTCTTACCCCCCATTTCATCTCTCTTATCTTTGGATTGGCTTTGGACCCGAGTCTGGTTTTGCTCCGTAAGCGCCTTAAGGGTTACTGATTGAACAGACACAGTCGCTGCTTAAGGCTCTTTGTAGACTCACTCGAAACAAGGTCACGCTTTCTTGTTTATTTATTAATTTGTTTATTAAAGTATTATTTCGACTTATATTATTAATTTGTTTTTTGTTTATCATTTCTTTATTATTATTGTATATGTGTGTGTGTGTACATTTTCCATCTATTTTTCTTTTATTATTATTATTGTATGTGTATGTTTTTCGTTTATTTTCTATTATTAATATTGTTGTATTTGTGTACATACATTTTTAATTTGTTTTTATTATTATTATTATTGTATGTGTGTGTATATGTGCATTTTCATTTATTTTTCTGCTATTATCATTATTTTAATCTTCCAAATATTTTAGTTTAATCACGTCTTTTCTCTCTTATCGGCGATGATGATACGTGACGTCAGGGGCATGTAGGTGGGTGGGATCGATCATCGGGGGGGGGGAGAGGCTCCACCCCCCACCCCGCTAACGACAACCCGACACATATTTCGCTGGCTGCAGGTCGATGAATCATTATAGCCGGAACGAGGCCGCGTTGCAGGTCAGGCCAGGTCCTCCTGTACGACTGAGCAGCCTTCTTTAGGGCCTGCTCGAGGCTCAGATCACTTTGAATGTAGTCCGTCTCAGCATTTGGTGGAGTAACCCCAAGGTCATCCTCAGGCTGCCATCGAGGATGACTCTCACCCACACTGTGATTACAGGTTACTTGGAGGAGGAGGTGAGGTGCCTACTACAGGAGGCGCTGAGTAGCTGCGACCAAATCGTCACCTTTGCCCAATGTGTTAAATGCGCTTCTTGGACTGTTGGGGCAGGTAGCAGTGTTGGAAATCGGAGTTTTTTTTATGGGAAAGAAAGAAGAAGCAACACTAAGTCTCGACCCTCTGGCGGCTGAATGGGTTTTGTGTGAATAAAAGTGCGTGGCGACAGCGAGAATATACATTAATATAAACGTCAAAGTCTCCAGTCTCGATAGGTTCCCTCTGACTTATTAATTTGATTGTCCACCATCAGGTCTTGTAGACCATGTTCCTATATACGGTAATGTTGACCGTGTTAACAATGCGTGTGTGTGAAAATCATCGAAGGGGTCTTTGAACACGTGATGAACTCGTGATGAACAGCTACTCTCCCGGATGCGTGCGTCCGCGCGCGCGCGCGCGCGACCCCGCGGGCGTTTGTGTTTGTGATGGGAGTGACTGAGGAAATTTGGAAAGGCACTCAACAAAGGGACTCGACGTACCAGGGAACCCAAAGACCGCCTTAACTCACTCTCTGTCCTCTTCTTTTCTTCTACTTCGTCTCCTCAATCTCCCTCATTTCCTTTTCCTCCTCCTCCTCCTTCATTTCCTCGCTTTCTCTTCCCCGTTCCCCACGATAGCAGTGTGATTGTGTACGAGGATAGAAGCACTGGTAAACTGCAATCCATAACAACCGCTCTCTCCCGCCTCCGACACGGTCTTCCTCTTCCATGATCATAGGCTCGTGTGTCCTTGTGTCAATTTTTTGAACCAAGAGTTGAGAACGGAAAGAAGTTTTAGCGTGTAAACACGGACAGCAGAAGGAGTTCGACGAGGAACGGTGGAGATGGGACAGGCAAGGAAGACGACCAGGGTCGTTGTTGTTGTTCGAGTGTTCGGCGCGATGGAGGCGCGTTCGGGCCCTGGGGAAGATGTTCATGTCCGTCTCAGTGATAATTGATATCAGGACGGGGAAGGAAATGAAGTGAATAGTGATCTTGCCGTTACGAAGAACGAGATCTCAACGAGGAGAACACAGCTGAGTTAGTCGTCGAATTCCTCTATCCGAACGCTGGTGGGTCTCCCCCCCCCCCTTCTTCTTCCTCCCCTCACCCTCCCGCCACCGAGAAGTGACTGGCTCGTTGGCTAGCTGGTTGGCAGGGAGCAGTGGGCTTCTCGCGGGTAGGGACTCGGGAGGGGGTGGATGGAGCGGAGAGTGGTGGGTGGGTAGGGTAGGTAGAGAGGGAGGGAGGAAGGGTAGTACAGTGTACCGCTCGAGTGTGTGGAAGGCGGACGTTCGGTCGGTCGTTCGCACGTTCGCCCGTTCGTTCGGACGTGCGTGTATGTGTGTGTGCGTGGTCGCTGGGACCAGGTAGAGCAGTGATTTCGTTGTGTTTTTTGGGAAAGAGGAGTCGCCATCAGTGCGAGTGATCCCAGAGGCACTCCACACATGACACAGCGCCTCCCGAACGCAAGACTCCCTGCTTGTCGGCTGTTGAAATCTCCTCCGTTCTGCGTAGGTGAAGTGACTAGGACGACGGGCGTGTGGTATGCGCCTTTGTGTAAAATGTTTGCAAAGCCTTACATTTGAAAAATAAGAAACTTAGAAGAAAAAAAGTATGAGGCGTTCTTTTGTGACGGAAACGACTATAGTGAATGTTGTTTTTATTATGAAGACGTGGTCGGTGGACTGGCTGGCTGACTCGGTTAGCAGGTGGATTTGGGTGCGCCAGCTGAAGAAGAAGAATTCCTACAAGAACGCGTGGTGGAGATTACTACGACTCTACTAAAACTACTCCCTATTTGCTCCTCTCTGTCTACCTCCTCTTTCTTTCTACCACCAGCCCTTTCTCTCTATTTTACGCCTTTTGCATAACTACTTCCTGATTCAAACACCCTCCACATCCTCCTCCTCCTCCTCCTCCTCCTCCTCCTCCTCCCCCTCTTCCTTCTCCTCTTCACTCGGAGTGCCCTTCACTCTCTTATGTTCCCAGTCCTTCTCGGATCCCAGTTTTCTTCGAACCAGACTTCCTGACTGACCTATTGCTTACCCCATCCACCCACGTCATCTTCCTTTCTTTCTTCCTCGCACCAAGTATGTACTATGTCTACATCCCCCTCCTCTCTTCTCCGAAAACCCATCACGAGGTCCTAATTAAATCATCTGACGGCGTTTGATGGAATAAAATGAGCGAAGTGTTTCATGAGATGACGTTCCGGCGGGGGGTGGGCACTTTGTAACTTTTATTCAAGTTGCCGGCCTCTGTGGCACCTAGCTTCCCGCTCGGCAGTTAAGGCGTAAGTTTGTCACAACACGCTTATCCTAAACCTTTCCTGCCCTTCAGTTGGTCAACATCTCTTACCTCCTCCAGACCTACCCCAAATACACCTCCCTTCTTTTCCCTTCCCCGTTCTCCAGTCCTCCCCTAATCCCACTCCCCCAGTCCTCCTCTCTTACCTCCTCCAGACCTACCCCAAATACACCTCCCCACTCTTCCCTTTCCCTCCCACTCTTCTCCAATCCTCCCCTGGTTCTCCTCCCCCAATCCCACTCCTCCTCGTCGTCCACCCTCTCTCCCTTAGTTCCTCCCCCTCCCCCCCACTCGCCACCTGGCATTCCTCTTGCCCTTCACATTCTTCCCCGGCAGGAACGCACATCACAGCACGGCACCTCCTCACCTCACCTCACCTTGCTGCAACCTCGCCACCTCGCCGACGCACCCCTCCTCAGGTTTCCAGCCCTCACTCCCTCTTCCTTCTCAATCTCCATCTTCTTTTCCCTCTTCCTTCTCAATCTCCTTCTCCATCTTCTTTTCCCTCTTCCTTCTCAATCTCCTCCTCCATCTTCTTCTCCCTCTCCATGTCCCTCTCCTTCTCATTCTCCCTCCCCATCCCCCGTTTCTCTCCTCTCCCTCCCTTTCCTTGTCCTTCCTCTCCCTCTTCTTGTCCATCTCCTTTTCTTTCTTCCTCCTCATCCCCCATTTCTCTCTCTCCCTCCTCTCTATCTATCTCTGTGTGTGTGTGTGCGTTCCTGCGCGCGCACATGTCCGTCCATGCATCCCACTTGTTTATTGCAAGTTTGAGTGCCTGTCTTTGCCCTACCAAAAAAACTGCCGTCCAGTCTGCTTCAGGACCCGGGTTTTGCCGGGTATTAGAACCTCTCCCTCCGACTCTGTCGTCGGCAAAAAACGCGGCGCCAGTCACAAACTCTAACAATGTACAATTTGTCCCCCGCTTGTTTGCCGCGTCGGTGGTGTTGTATTGGCGCCGAGTTGTACAGCATGAGTGGTGCTGAGTGGTTTGTTTAGAAAATCGAAAGTTGTGCTTCCAACAGGTCTCGGGGCCGTAAAAGTTTCCTGAAACTGGGTCCTCCTCTTGCTCCTCATCCTCCTCCTCTTTCTCCTCTTTCTCCTCTTCCTCCCCCTCTTCTTTTTCGTTCCTCCTCTTCCACCGCCTCTTTCTTCTCTTCCTCCTTCCCCTCTTCTTTTTCTCCTCTTCCTCTTCCTCCCCTTCTCTTTCTCCTCTTCCTCTTCGTGTTATTGATACGAGGGTTAGTACCGGAACAGCTACGTCAGGACCAATAGGTCTGTTGCTGTTAGTGTGTTCTCCTCTTTCTCCTCCTCCTCCTCCCTCCTCTTTCTCCTCATCCTCCTTCAGAAAGCCACAGGGCCAGGTACCCTGTAAGATGCAGCCCCCCCTCTCCATCAGCTTTGAATCGCCAAGATTTTTTTCTCTACCGAGGTCGTTATCTCGGTAATTACTTAAGGAAATGACTTCGAGATTGTTCTTCTGGCGTCGAAGTCCTCGCGAAGGAGGACCCTTCGTTGGCATGGCACCAACAGAACCGCCGTTCGTGACCTGTCCCTCAGACATCTTTCATCATCATCATCCAACTACATAGACACGCGTCGAGGTCATCGTCATTGATTTAGGGTCATTAGCAGGCAGAGATTGGACCACTCGTCCGCCTCTAAACAACACTCCATCTTCGCTCAGAATTCGTAAAACGCACTTGCAGGTGCACGCACGCACACACACACACACACGCACGCACGCTTGCACGCACATAGTCACTGCACTTCTCCGAACTCCCCACAGGTTCTCCCCTGTCGGAGCTCATTTCACTCCTACTCCTACCACTCCCACGCACTCCCCCTCCACCCCTTTATCGCTTTCAGTTCCTTCCCCTCCTCCTCATCATCTTCATCATTATCCTCTTCCTCCACATCATCATCCTCTTCCTTTTCCTCCTTGTCATCAACCTCCTACTCCACCTCCTCAATATCTTCCTTTCTCCACATGTCTCCCCTCCTCATGTTTCCCTTCCTCATCCCCCTCCACCCGCTCTTCCTGTACCCCCCCCCCACATCCCCCATGTTTTCTCTTCTCCCCTTCCCCCTTGGGGTTTCCTTGTGGCACTCCGAAGCTGTGCCAGCCACACACACACACTCACACACTCACACTCACACTCACACTCACTCCCAAGATTCGGCACCAGGCACCCGAAACCCGGTTGATGAAAACCTCTTCATTGTGGCGGCGTTTTTTAAAAAAAAAATCTTCCGGTACCTGTTATGGACGTGCGGGCGTTTTTAGACTGAGGCGTGGACCTCCTCCTCCTCCTCCTCCTCCTAGTGGTAGCAGTAGTGTTAGTTCGTCTAATGCCCTTTTTTCTTAACTGTAGCTTAGTTTAGTAAACACAAACAACCTCGTTAGGGCCAGTACGCCTGTTGTTGTTTGTTATCCCTTTGTGTTCCTCCTCCAACACTTCCCCTCTTTGGATGCACATAATCACTCGACTTCAGCCAGAACGAAATGGTCGAAGTGAGTGCGGAGTCTTGCGGGCGCCTCGCGCATTCCTTCAGGTCATCGAAATCGACATTCGGTCGCCAGTGCCCGCTCTCTTCCTCGCGGAGGCGGACGCGGCTGCTCCATACCTGGGTGGTGGTGGGGGGGGGGGTGCTCCGTGGCCCCCTCTACTCTTACTTAGCAGGCCGGAGTCCCTCTTACACGCGAGTTCGAAAGACGTCAGTTCGATGTCTCCCCTCCGCGTTTGGGTTGGTCGAGGAATAACCAACGCTTCTTTCCAGGTGCCCCTCCCTCACCACCATGGTCTTGGATCACGTGTTGGACTCGTGATCGACAGTTATTAACCTTCCGGATGAGAGCTCAGAGTTCGTATGACCGATCTATGGGTAATACTTTGACCTTACACGCACACACACACACACTCAACTCCCCACCCACGAGAGTTGGAGTAACGACCCTCAGCGCAACGATACTGAAATTATTTCAGTCCTGGGCGGGAGTCGAACCCGGACCGCCGTAGTGGCAGGCGAGAACTCTAACAGCAGCGCTACGATGTGTGTGTGTGTGTGTGCACGCGCACGGGTCTACGCAGCTCGCCCACGTACAACACAGTGCGATGCCCTCCGTTTAAACCATCCCTACCCCCCCCCCTCACGTCTCAACTTCTCGCTCGTACATCGTTGTGTCCTCGTCGTCCTCTTCCCGTTCTCTTCCTCACGACCCCCTTCGATATCCCGTCCTCTTCCTCGTCGTCATCATCGCCATCATCATCGTCGTCATCATCACAGCGTCTTTTCTAATTCACCCGTCTCCCTCCCCCTTCGTCCCGAAGTTGCACTCTATCGGTGGTAAAAAAAAAAAAAAAAAAATCCCTTCCAAGGGTTTATATAAGATTTATATAAGGAAAGATTTTTTTAAGAATACCACCGTAAGATTTTTACAGTGGTATTCTTATAAAAAAAATCCTTCCAAGGATTTATGTAAGACACACACACACACACACACACACACACAATGCACATAAGCATAGTTGACGTCGCCTTGTCATTATGATGTTTCCTTTTCTTCTTGAAGCAACACCTTGAGGTGACTGTGGTCTTGCAAGAGAAACTCGCTTTCCCCGCCACCTCGCTCCACAGCCGAGGTGCCCCGAAGGTGAATAGAATATCCGGGCGGCAGCTAGAATAGATTCTCGGAGAAATTCTTAACCGCGCTGTCTCTCTCACAACATTATTTCTGTACGACTTGCCACGTACCAATGCTGTCTGCACGCAGGGGGCGGGGCCTGAAGTGACGTCATGTCGACTGCATGTTGAGCATGTCGTCATCACTCGCATTGTCATCGTCCTCAAGGCGTTATGATTATGGATTGTAATTCCTTCGCGATATTTATCAGTCTACATACCAAAAGGATTCTTCCCCCTTTATAAGGAAAGTAGCTACTTAGTATTAATGATAACATGATACCAGGTACCAGTTTGCGTCGTACCATCCTGGTCCCTATGGTTGCAAAATATTCCTATTTATGGGCAATGAAGTTCAAGTGACAGACGGAGCATTTGTTACTGTCTGGACGCCACGAGATAGTAAGCGTAGAGGAGGGAGACCAGGCAAGAAGTGGGAAGGGAGGGAGAATGTTGCAGGAGTAGTATGACATTTGAAATTTGAGGAATTTGTGAGAAGCATTTGTTCAACATTGGACTTGGGATTGTCGAAAGTTGGCCATTACTCTCCCCCAGTCTTTCGTGGTTTTTTTTTCACCAGCTGACCAATCTTCTATTTCCTTCTTCCATATTCTACGTCCTTCTCTCCGTCACTGTTCCACATCACACTGTTCCTTCATCTCCAACTCCTTGTCCTTCCTCCCCCCCCCCTCGTCTTCCTCGCCGTCCATCGTCGCCTCGACAGGCCACAGCCCGCTCCTGATTGGATTTTTTCCTTTCTTCCTCTTCCGTATTCGGTGGATTGAAATTGAGGTCTCTCACAACATTCATACTCATCCTAGGGGTCCAGGCCCTCTCAGGGCCTCCCAAAAGCCTACAAGGGGGCCCAAGATCGAAAATAAGAACGCCGAGCGATTTTATTCACTGTTGACGTGGAATGCGGGAAGGAGGGAGACAGTAACACATAAGTGGTGGAGTCTTCACGAGAAAACAGATTGAAGTGTCGCCTTTTGTTTTGGTCGAATATAGTCCTGTTTTTATTTTATTTCTTTTAGTAGAAATTGGCTGGCATTTCAGTTTTAAGAATCAATGTTTTCATTTTATTTTGTTTTGTACTTTCAATCTAATTTAGTATATATACATTTCCCTTTTGCCGTTCTTTGGAGAATGTCGACAAGATATACTCGTTATTCCCGCGACAGCGAGTTTCGCTCCAGCCGTCGTGGCGTCATGGGTTTTGTTATGATGAAGTGGAGGGGATAGTATTCATATAAACACATCAGGGGGAGATTGTTTTATTTCCCGTTTATGTACAGTTTGGTTAGGTTAAAGGTAAAGGGAGGTTGGTTAGGTTAGGTCAGAAGTAAAGGGAGGTTGGTTAGGTTAGGTCAGAAGTAAAGGGAGGTTGGAACTGTACAAACATTGACCATTTTGTTCCATACTTATATAACATCTTAACCTGTAAATGATAATAATATTAACTCCGAGTAGGAAGGTGCGTTAATATTACCTCTGCAGCGACCACAATCTCCGTGTTGACGTCATAGCGCTGTGTCCATGTGTTCCTCACGTCGGTTGGACGACAATTGAAAGCATAAATATGGCGGCGGCACGTCACCTACTGTTCTCGAATCAAGGCCATAAATTCAACTCGGGAGCCATGCCGTTGATGCACTAGCACGCAGTTCACCGCACGTTCACGCCACACAGAGAATAAACACCTTGTTGTAAGAGGACGAGCAGTAGAATGGAATTATTCAAGACCTTGGCAGTTTGTTGAAGGTTCGTTCAAATTCAAAGGGAAACATACGGCGTGACGTCACGGGGTGCCCATGCGGAGCAGTCCATCATAGTCGACTGTTGCACTTCCTCATGGCAACGTGTAGTATGCTTTCTTTTGGGAAGTAAACTGGTCTTCTATAAGAAAAAACATAGACAGGTATTGTGGCGGGAATAAAAATTGTAAGTTGTTTTTCGTGAGGTGAAAGGGTCAAACTAGTAGTTCTCGATTAATTTTTATTATTATTATTATTATTATTTGTTTTCGGTTGAAACCCACTGGGGCACTTATGCACGACTACCGTTTGTTCTGACCGCCGCCAGGCAATTTTATTCAGACAGGCGCTCCCCTCCCTCCCTCCTTGCACTCTTAAAGGAAGATGAAAATACTTGTTTTCGCTGCACTCGTTCTCAAGAATTCTTAAAGAGATTTTTTCACTTAATGCTCCTCGCGTCCCGAGGAGGGCAAGAGTGTTGTGATAAATTTTAACAAACTAAACGGTACTGTCCTCAGATATTCAAGATCTTGACAACATTTTGGAGATTCGTTCAAATGCAGAGGGAAACAGACATGACGTCACGGGGAGCTCAGGCTCAGCGCAAACCAACTCGAAATGACCGTTAGAATGAGTCTATAGTGTTAGCCCCTCCCTATCCCCGCCCTGCCCCTTTCGCCGATCTAGGTTAGGGTTGGGTTAGGTTGATCTAGGCGAGGTTCGATTGAGTCAGGACCCGTTAGATTAGCTTAATTTAGATATTGCTTGATTGCGCTGGGTTATGCTTGATTTTGTTGGGTTATGTTAAATTACGATAAATTATGTTAGGTTACGTCAGGTTAGATTGTTATATTATATCAAGTTATATTAAATTTAGATTACGTTAGTTTTGATTGGGTTACATTAAGTTTGATTTAGGTTTGGTTTGGTTAAGTTTACGTAACTGTTTACTACGTTATCACGGCCCTTTAATACTTACATAAGAAGATAAGAATGAAGGAGATTGGAAGAGACCATAAGGCCTATTGTAAACAGTTCCAAGGTCATTACCGCCTATCAGTCCCGTCGATAAAATTTATTGAACCTTCTCTTTAAACGTCATCGTTTGTCTCCATCCGATTTCAGTTAGCCGAGTGAATTTATTCAACGGAAAGGAATAAATAGTGCATGCCATGAGAAGCGTATGAGGACATGGGTTGCATGTAGTCAACACTGTAGGGGGGCTTGCGCGGCGCCCCTACTGCCCAGATGCACGTAGCACTTTTTTATTATTTATTTATTTCTCGTTCCTTCACCGTTTCCTCGGCCACAGTTAGTCTTTTCCATGGGCTGTGATATCAGCTATTAGTGTTTTATGATTTGTTTCGATATGTTGTTGTTGTTGTTGTTATTATTTTATATTTTTAGTAGCGTTTGACGAGGTTTCGGAGTCACCTACTCCCTGTTGGAACGTCAGGGAGTGATGATCGATGGGAAGTAGCTTGGAGCAAAAGACGCCAAGTGTTTTCGTAAACACTCGTGTGGAATCTTATGTCGGGAGGAGGGGGAGGGGGGCAAAATGTTGAATTAAGCACGTTGTTGCTGTTATCTTTGCAATGGAAGGACTGCGTGCGAGCATTTCTTTCTGTGTAACTGAAGGGAAGTGCTGACGTCATAAGAGATTATAAAAGAATAAGACGTTTGTTATGCGTCGTTCATTAAAAGGAATGCGGACTGCTGTGTAAACACATTCTTCCTCTTCTTCCTCCTCCTCCTCCGTGTTTTTATTTTTTTTTTCTTCGTCTTCTTATTCTTCTTTGTTCCAATGCATTACATTCCATTAGGAATATTACATTGGAGGTACGCAACAACTTATGGGGAATTTAGGGTGTCTTTCCTATTTGATTAAAACAAATGAATTCTAGATGGGCTCTTTTACATGCGTGCGTGCTTGATTCATCAAGGTGGATCACGTGTTGGACTCGTGGTCGGCAGCTGTTACCCTCCCAGATGAGAACTCATACATAACTCGTTGTATATGTAATACTGCGACCTTATAAACACACACATTCACAACTTGCCCACCAGTGTTGGAGTGCCGGCTTGTAGTGTGTGTGTGTGCGTGCGTGCGCGTTTGTGTGCGATCCAGTGTCTCCGCTATAAAGGTTCGTTTTGCTCGGTGCGATTATCGTTCAACAATGATCGTTCACGTCTCAAAAATTATCGTCCAACGATTGTCTAGAGCACTCATTCTTTGTTTATGAATGATTGGGGCTGTTTTGCTTCGAGCGACTGTCACTATAGTCGCTGAATCAAAGAATTAGTGCTCTAGACAATCATTTGACGATTAATTCAGTCGTGAACGATCATCGTTGAACTATAATCGCATCCAGGAAAACGTACACTAATGAAGGAGACACGATGGGTGGCGTTTTCTATGTCCAGTGAGTCACGCATTCTACATTCCCGTGTGGTCAGAAATGCCTGACACAGTCGCCAAACTGTCTCATTGGTCCCTACTTTACTCGATTAGTTTTAGAAATTTGTTTCTCAAAATTGATGTATTTGTTTATTCATTCATTCATTTATTCTGGTGTAACTACATTTGTGTTGGAGTGACAGACTACCAGTTGTATGTAAAGCTGTTTTGAGGCCAACGAATGGGGACGTTTTATCCATACAGCAGCGTTTCTCAACCTTTTTACCCTTGCGTAACCTTTAAAATAAATTGCATGTGTCAATGAACCCCTGCACAAAAAAAAACACATATACCATATCTTTCTCATTTTATTTTCATCGTAATAATAGGTTAGATAGGATGTATGTATTAAATTACTACAATAACCAAGAATATGTCGTGCGTGTTTAATATTACGTATATGAAATTCAGTAAAAAATCAAAAGTGTATTAGCTTATCTCACTTGTTCTCGCGGAACCCTTAGGGACTTTTTGCGGAACCTTAGGGACATTTTGCGGAACCTTAGGGTTCCGGGGAACCCTGGTTGATTCAGAAACGCTTTATATTGAGTCAGGCCAGCGACGCGAAGCGACGTAGGGTTGAGTGGTCGGGAGGGAGAGGGAGGGAGGGAAGTGTAGGTCGCCATTGAACAACAAGAGGAGGAGGGGCGTGGGTGATTTGTTGTGTTTCCGTGGGCGGACCTGGGGGGAGGGGGGGGAAGTGGGCGGATGCTTGCTGACACAAAAAAGAACGAGGAGAGGAAAACACAAGGCTTGTTTTTAGTGCAAACATGTCGTATGATGAATATTTTGCATCGTAGCAACGCGTTTCTGGAACTTGTTGTGTGAAAGGGTTTACTGTTATATGGGCGTGGTGTGGTGAGCATACACGTTGTTTTGTTACCGGTAACGGTAACGCAAATACTACATGCTGGGGGTGTAGGTAACCGATCTTCATTAAGGAAATTATAATTTTTTATTTATTTTCTATTTATTTATTTCAATTCATGCTTGAAGTGGGGTAACCCAGTTTTAATTATTTTGTTTTAAAAAATCACGCAAGCGTGTTGATAATCGTAAGATATTTCTGACAATGTTACCATCGTTCTCTCTCTCTCTCTCTCTCTCTCTCTCTCTCTCTCTCATTAAGGAAATTAAATTTATTTTTTGTTGAAAAATATACAAACGTTTTGATATTCATAAGATATTTCTGACATTGTTACCATCGTTTCTCTCTCTCTCTCTCTCTCTCTCTCTCTCTCTCTCTCTCTCTCTCTCTCTCTCTCCAGTGCTCAGTGCCGTCTTAATCCATCCATGGGTCCTGGTTAGCGGAAATGAATTTAAATTTATTCTCGTCCAAGGATGGAGAGGGGAGTTAACTTGATGGCCATGGAACTGCTGCTGTTGTTGCAGTAATTAAAGCACAACCAAGGGTCTGTATACAGAATTTTGGCCCTGTACAGTCGGCCACACCTCCGCGGCGGCGCCGTCGCAGAGGTGACGGGGGAAGCTGTTTACGTAACGTAGTGTCACGTGGGGTCACGTGACCTAAGTGACACGTCCGTCACGCCTCTGGAATATGACCTTTGGGGTGTGTGGGGTGACGTAGGTCGTGGGGTGAATTTGGGTGGGGCTGATTTAGGGTGTTGGGGTGATTTTGGGGTGGGGTGTGGGGGTTATTTTGGGGTTGGTGTGTGTGGGGGGGTGATTGGGGTGTGTCTGTGGGGGTGATTTTGGGGTGTGGGGTGATTTTGGGGTGGGGATAGTTGGGGTGTGTGTGGGAGGGTGATTTTGGGGTGTGTGGGGTAATTTTGGGGTGGGGATAGTTGGGGTGTGTGTGGGAGGGTGATTTTGGGGAGTGCAGGGGTGATTTGGGGGGTGGGGGGCATTGCTCTCCCTCGTTGCCAGAGAGCGCCGGAGATGCATCGACGCTTCCCCCAACACATTATTCATCCCCGGAAATGGGGCTGACGTCATTGTCTGGCTAATGGGGTTATCAAACTGGGATGTTTTTCCTCCGACATCGTACCTCCAACCTCCATTTGAATAACTAGAGTATAACTTCGTCTACAGAAATCTAGATTTCTCTAAGACGTTTCAAGAGTATACAATCTATTAGTTCATCAGCTTTGCTATAAATGACGTAAAGATAATTTGATATTTGGAGATTTGAAAAATAAAATATTGTAGCCGATATCATTTTTACTCAAACGAACTGTCGACGCTGGTGATGCCCGTGGAAGCCCAGTGTGATAGCCCCGTAATGGAGCGATGTTCGAAAAATAGACGACTTACGAATTCTGGGCTCGTTATTTCTCCATTTTCTTTCATTATTGGACCTCGATACGATACTTCCATTTTCTCTAATGAACAAAGAAATTAATAAAAACGAAAAAAGTTGTTACAGGAATTCACTGCCCATGTAAAAAGAAAAGAGAAATTACGCTCATAAATATTTTTTATCTATTTATCGTGTAATGCAAATGAAAGTGTCGTATGATTTAGTAGCACGAACGATAAAACGAGAAGATATCTTCATGGCGTGGTAATTATCCGCCATATTTTATCGTGTCAGTGAAATATTATACGCTTCGTCCACTTGCATAAGAAAAAAAATGAAGTTGTAATAAATTCCTTTTAGTTTACAAATACATTTGTGTACATTTCTACTTTTTTCTCTTGTCGCAAAAGAAAAAGTCGTTAAAATATCGTAATACGAACGATTGACGGAAATATATCCTCTGTTGAATTATAGAAGGCGGGAGTATATATGAATTATATACAACGTAGGAATGTAATTTCATGTATGCAAGAAAATTACTTTGCTCTTATGCGTCATGCATTGATGAAGGATTAGCATTGTCATGATAAACATGCCCTCACAGTTGGATTCCCGAAGCAAACATGTATGCTATTTACAAAACATGTATGCACGAAAATTACACTTCTTATGTTTGTTAAGCATTCATGAAGTCCGATTAATTTTAGCATCATAATATGTACTCGCCGTTGGATTCCTAGACTGAGCATGCATAGTATGTGCAGTTTATATACAAGAGAATTGACCGGGTCTTATGCGGGTTGTGCATTGATGAAGGTTTTGCTTTGGGGGAGTTGGGGGGCGGGATTTGGTGGATTAATTCAAGTCGTCACACTTCCAAGTCTCGAATATTCTACGTGTCTTGCAAATCGAGGGCCACTCGAGGTTCCCATAAGGGCCCTTGACCTGTGTGTGTGTGTGCGCGCGTGTGTGTGTGCGTGTGATTCACCATGGTCTTGAATCACGTGTTGGACTCGTGATCGACAGCTATTTTCCTCCCGTAAGAGAGCTCAGAGCTCGTATATGACCGATCTGGTAATGCTGTGACCTTACACACACACACACACACACAAACTCAACTCTCCGCCCACGAGAGTTGGAGTAACAACTCGCAGCGCAGTGGCATATGTTATTAAAAGTAATCTGTTGGGAAGCCGTGAAATTTCAGGAATCTCCAATGTAGTTATTTTATTTATTTGTTTATTTGTGTATTTATTTTTTCAAGTACCAAGCTGTTAGAAAGTGTTTCCGGTGTCCGTGATTTTCTGTACTTCTGAGAAGTTGCTGAGTGATGGAGAGTATGTGTGATTTGTGATTTACCAGAACTGAGTCACTCTTCAGGTCTCACTTCGGCCTTTCTTGTCTTACATGACGTCACCGGCTGTGACGTCATCGCCTTGACATCTCGGAAGTGATTCCCGTTGACTCGAGGTCGGGAGTGACGTGACAAAGGCTATTGACGCCGCCGTCATACGAAGGGAAAAAAAAAGGTTATGTTAATCCTTTGTTCACCAAATAACATAATTCCACATAGTGCGTGTATATATATATATATATATATTATATTATATATATATGCTAATAAGAACATGGGTACGTGTGTTCATTTATGCAAAGTAGACCACTTGGAAAAAGAAACTTCGTATATTACATCTTCAGTCCATTGAAGATGTAATATACGAAAGCGCTCTGCTTCGTTAGTTTCTTTTTCCAATTGGTCTACGTTGCACATATATATATATATATATATATATATATATATATATGTGTGTGTGTGTGTGTGTAAGTGTGTGTTTACCTAATTGTATAGATGAAAGGAGCATCGCTCGTGGGGTTCCGTCTCCTACTCTCCAATTTACCGTACCCTGCCTCAAAGTCATACACCGTTCCAACTTAGTCTATGCCCGTGATGTGTGTGTGGGTGTGTGATTCACCATGGTATTGGATCACGTGTTGGACTCGTGACCGACAATTAACCTCCCGGATGGGAGCTGAGAGCTCGTATTGTTACGCTCCTCCGAAGAGCAAGGGCTCTGACCTCCGGAGGGTGCGAACTTTGTATCGCTAGGGCAAGAGTGGTCCAGGTTTCTGTGTTTATTACGAGTGTTAGTGGGAGTGCGTGCATTGTGTATGGGAGTGGAAAATCAGACTAATTGTCTTGACCATGCTCGGAGCAGCTGCCTTACGACTGACTTTCTTTCTGTCTTTACAATATAAGGACATAAGAACATTAGAATGAAGGAAACTGCAAGAGACCATAAGGCCTATACTAGGCAGACACCTCGGTAATTATTACGCACCTCCCTCTAAGGCCGTACAGTTTGTCTTGTTTTTTTTCCATGATTGGCTAAGGGTACAGCCCTAACAAACTTTTGGTCAATAGATACAGTCACTACACAACGTGGGCTGGCTTGCCCGATTACACCGGGTCTCTTCATTCATGTGATATATTAGTTCCTTTTAGAGAAGGGCCGTCATGTGATGCCCATACATTTATTTTTTTGATAAGGGCTTTTAGGCAAAGTCGTGACGAGATCGTGAGAATCAGGTTCTCACAGTATATCTTTGGGTAATCCTGTGACCTTACACGCACACACACACACACACACACAACTCCCCGCCCACGATACTGAAATTATTTCAGCCCCCTGGGCGGGAGTCGAATCCGGACCATCATAGTGGCAGGCGAGAACTCGAACCACGGCGCCACGAGGTGTGTGTGTGTGTGTGTACCTAGTTGTAGTGCATGTGGTTGGAGCAGTACTCGTGGGGTCCTGTCTATTTTCCTCCGTTTGATAAAACTTGCTTGAATTCTTTTATACCGTTGGCTTGGTTTAAATTTTCATCAAACATTGGAGAACTATATTTCTAAGTGGAAATTTATACTTTCGGACACATTTTAGTTTTGTTTTGTTCCTTTTCTTTTTTCTTTTCACTCTTGTTTTATCTTACTTGTCTTATTTGTGTGCCTCACGCCATTGTCTTGGATCATGTGTTGGACTCGTGATCGACAGCTGTTATCCTCCCGGGTTAGAGCCCAAGACCTCGCATACTCCTATGACCTTATGTGTAATGATGTGACCTTACTGTGTGTGTGTGAGAGAGAGTCCTCCCGTATTAGAGCCTAGACCTCGCATACTTGTTTGACCTTACGTGTAATGATGTGACCTTACACACACGTGTGTGTGTAAAAGAGAGAGAGCGCCTCCTCCATCCCTGATATTCTCAGTAGGGCAGATCCTATGGTGGAGGGAGGCCGAGTGAGAGAAAAGTCGCGTCGAGCTCCGCGCCCTGAAAGTCATCACCTCGGGGTCCCCGGGGGGGGAGGGGGCACGGGAAGTGCGAAGCCAGACCAACGTCTTGCGCAAATTCCGCGGTCAGTCTCGTATCGAACTCGGGCTAGTCTGTCATTCCGAAGAAGGAAAAAATGGAGGAGGGGAATGCATGCGAAATGGTGCAGCAGAAAATGAGAAGGGAATGACCGGGAAGGGGGGAGGGGGGCGTTGATATACGATGCGAAGGTATTCGTGTGTGTGTGTGTTTTAACTAATTGTATTATACAAGAAAGGGGCAACGTTTGTCGGGCACTGTATCTTGTTATCCAATTGTGATTCAACATGGTTCACCATGGTCTTGGATCACGTGTTGCACTCGTGATCGACAGCTATTTCCCTCCCGGAAGAGAGCCGATCTATCGTAATGCTGTGACCTTACACGCACACACACACACACACACACACACACACACACACACACACACACACACACACACACACACGCACACAACTCCTCGCCCACGAGAGTTGGAGGTAACGACCTTCAACACAGCGATACTGAAATTATTTCAGTCCTGGGCTGGTTTCTAACCTGGACCGCCGCACTGGCGGCTAGGAACTCTAACCACTGCGCCACGAGACGTGTGTGTGTGTTAACTAATCGTATTTACCTAATTGTATTATACAAGAAAGGAGCAACGTTTGTCGGGCACTTAATCTTACTATCCAAGTGTGTGTGTGTGTGTGTGTGTGCATGCGTGCGCGAGCGATTTAGTGCGTTTGTATGTACCGAACTGTAATGTACATCGCTTGAGGTGTCCTGTCTCATACCACCCAATTGTGTGTGTGTGTGTGTATTTGTTGTATTTACCCAAATGCATACAGGAGAGCAACGTTCGTGGGGTTCTGTATCTTGCCACCTAATTGTGTGTGGATATTTGTGAGTGTGAGTGAGTGAGTGAGTGAGTTCACTGTGCACTTGCGAGTGTTGAGGGAACGAACCCGGCCATGTAGCTTGTCCCTGTGTGCACGCCATCCCGTAGGAGGAGGAGGAGGAGGAGGAGCAACGGTACAATAGGAGGAGTAAAGGACGCAAAGTGATACCACGAGGGTCGGGTTGCTTCCCCCCTCCCCTCCCCCCACCTTCCCTCCTCTCCCCCTTCTCCCCCCTCCCCCCTCCCTTAGTATCGTCAGCTCGAATTACTCGGGTACAGCTCCACTTTTATTGTCTGCGTTCTCCCGCTGGTGGCCTCTTAGCTAACAGGCGACAGCTCGACAGACACATAGGCGACAGTTCGACACAGGCAGGCGGCAGCTCGACACAGACAGGCGACAGCTCGACACAGACAGGCAGCAGCTCGACAAACAGACAGCTCGACAGAGAGCCAGACAGACAGGCGACAGAGAGACATACATGAGCAACAGAGAGACAGACAGACAGACAGGCGGCAGCTCGACAGACACATGAGCAACAGCTCGCCAGACAGACAGGCGGCAGCTCGACAGACAGACAAGCGACAGAGAAACAGACAGACAAGCGACAGAGAAACAGACAGACAGGCGACAGAGAGACAGACCGACAGGCTAATGACAAACACAAACAAGTAGGCATAGACAAGCAGGCAGGCAGGTAGGCAGGGAGGCGGTGGGTCGGTCGGGTAGAATGACCTCAAATATGTTTCGCCTGGAGGCAGACGGGGGAGAAAGTGAGCGAGGGAGGGAGGGAGATCGGCTGCTTCAGTGTCCAGCTGAGAGAGAGAGAGTCTTGGGTGTTCTTCCAGTTCGAGAGCCCGTCCGAGCAGTTGTCAAGTCGGTTGCTAGCGACGTGGGAGTCCGTGTGTGTGGGACAAGGTTAGCATCTTTGCTACCGAGGATGAGGGGAGGGGAGGTGGGTGCCACGGAGTGGAATAGAATAGCCTGACGACAGCTAGGTTGAAAGGAAAAAGACAAACAGGTACGGAAGGGGGTGTTTGAGGGGAATAGGCTCCATTGGGCTACCCAGGGTGTTGGGGGAAAGAGGTGGAGGTGCCCTGGAGACGAATAGAACCACCTGCCGTCAGCCACAGTATGAGGAGTGCCACCCTGTATGGGTGGGGCCCGATCTCCTTACCGCTGAGTTTGTAGACCAAGGCGCTATCCGCTGTACCAGGATCCTTTGAGCATGTGGTTTTGGTTTATGTCAGACGATTCGATTCGGGATGGAATTGGAGAGAGGAAGGCGCGATCCCCAGTTAGTTTAGAGTCGACCCTCTTCTCCTCTCCTCGGCTCCCCTCTCTTCTCCTCTCCTCCCCTCTCTTCCCTTCCCCTCCTCTTTCCTTCTCTTCTCTCCCCCTCTCCTCTCTTCTCCTCTCCTCCCCTCTCTTCCCCTCTCCTCTCCCCTCTTGCCTTCCCCTCCTCTCTCTTCCCTTCTCTTCCACTCTCTTCCCCTCTCCCTCTTCTCTGCCCCCCAATTTTCCCTTCCCCTCCCCTCTCTTCCCCCTCTCTTCCCTTCCCCTTATTCCACTCTCCTTTCCTCCCGTTTCTACTCCCTTCTCCTCTCTTCTCTTCCACTCCCCTCTCCTCCCCTCTCTCCACAGCTGAATAAAATCGTTTAGAACGAGTCAGCATCGAAGCTTCAAAACGGCGTCGACGTATTGAAGGCGTTGGACGGCACAATTAAGTGTTCCATTTATTACACCCCCGCCCCCCATCCCTCCCTGTTCCATCTCTCTTGTGTTGGCTGGATGCCAGGGGTGGCTGGGGCTGGAGGGAGTGGCTGCCAACTTTACTGGCACTGATGTGGTGTCCGTGTGTATGTCAGGCAGGGTCATTGAGGATATGACCTTGTAGGGACAGGGGGTGGGGTCATGACCCAGGTCACCCATCCCCTAGAAGGGGGTCCTTCATTGAAGGACAGTAATTACCGTCGAACCTAATTGTTAGACAAAAGAGGGAGGTGGGGAGTTGTTAGCCACAAAGTAGTTTAGTGAGAGAGTAGGCCTTGAGTGACTGCACATGCCTCCCCACTCCGCACTCCTCCCCCTCCTCCTCCTCCTCCTCCTCCTCCTCCTCCTCCTCCTCCTCCTCCCCACACGTGTCCAGTAGAGCACCTAAGCAGAACACAGATCTTGTATCCTTGGCCAAAACGAAATCTTCGAGGGGACCGCTGTTGTAGGTGTCACGTAAATGTATCAGTGATACCTGAGACGATTTCCCAATGCGCCATTATTTATGTATTTATTTTATTAATTAATTAATTTTTACTTGTTATATTGGAGACTATTTCTCTCTCTCTCTCTCTCTCTCTCTCTCTTAAAAGTGTAATGATATCTAATCTTAGGCTACCCCTCCCTTTTTCTGCTACTCTCCTTATCAGCGCTAAAACTACAAAACTTGGGAGTGATATTGTCCCCCAAGTATAGACACGCTGGTTAGCGGTGACGGAATAGTAATACATGAAAAAATAGACATTCCAACTTGTTCTCTCTGATTAACAAGAATGGCTTGAAAAAAGTTTGAGAACTTAACTTTGCTACTGTTGTACACAGTAAGGGCTTCTTCCAATTTGGCAAGACGTTGAGTGGAAGAGATATAATAATCGTTTATCTAGGAACGTTACCTCGAACGTTTATCTAGGAACGGCCCTTCGAACGTTTATCTAGGAACGCTCCCTCGAACGTTTTTCTAGGGACGCTCCTTCGAACGTTTACTTAGGAACAGCCCATCGAACGTTTACTAAGGAACGGCCCGTCGAACGTTTATATAGGGACGTTACCTCGAACGTTTACCTAGGAACTCTTCTTCAAACTTTTATCTAGGAACGGCACCTCAAACGTTTATCTAGGAACGTTACCTCGAATGTTTATTTAGGAACGTTACCTCGGAAACCTTCCAAAAGTGGGGAACCCCCACACGGCGCCTTATGAACCTTTGTGTGTGTACGAAGCTTGAAGCCTTCAAAGTGTTGAACCGAATCCAATTTCCTTTGCTCGTGCTGGCTCTAAGTTACGCAAGGAAGGCTTCCTGCCCACTGAAATGGATATGCCGTCGGGGGTGCTCGCAAGTTCATAAGAATGAAGGAGACTGCAAGAGACCATAAGGCCAACACTAGGTAGTTACCATGTCAGTGTTCCCTTACTCGATGGGATAAGCAGTGGCAGGTCAAGCCACGAGGTTGGATGAAGGTGAGGAGTCTGAGGATTACGGGATTCGGACTCACAATTGAGCAAATGGGAGACCAGCACGCTTCCGATGACGACACCAGCGTTGGGTGGAGGGCTAAGAGAGAGAGAGAGAGAGAGGTGAGCTGGCAACTAAAACGTCCAGGAGCTACTAACAACCTAAGACACACTAGCGTAGTGAGACAAACGTCTCAAAGCTCCTGGGGAGAGATTAGTTCTATCGCAAGGGACAAGTGGCACTTGACCCCTTCCTAGCAGCCGAGGGGGAGGGGGGGAGATGAGGGTGCCACGGAGATGAATGGAATAGAGCTATGCCAGCGTAATGAGGGCCACACAGGAAAAAAAAAAAAGGCACAATAGAACTGGTGCTATACAGTACGGACTGGGTTGTTTGAGATTGATCATATCGCTCCCATAACCGAGTAGGGGAGAAAGGTTTGCCATGGAAATTGATAAAATCGATGGAGCTGGAGCTAAAGAAATACCCATCCAGTACTGATAGTGAATCAGCACGATGCGCAGTCAGCAAAAGACACAAAAGTGTTTCCCAAGAAAAGTAAAAAATAATAATAATAATAATAATAAAAAATAAAATAGTAATAATAATAATAATAAATAAATAAATAAATAAATAAAAAATTAAGGAGGAAGGCTCAAGGTAAACGGCGAAGACTTGGACAAGCAAGAATGGACTCATATCGACACACGCTTGGCCAGTGTGCTCAAGTATTCAGAATTCTGTTGGCGTTCGTGTTGCAGGAAGGAGACGTCGTCTGTCGAGGTGGTCTGCCGGATGGTGGAAGAGTCGTCTTCGCCGTCGTCGTCATTATTCCAAGGGGGAAGGGAAACGACCGCTACGCATCGCGAAGCAGACTTAATCACGATTGAAGAAAATGCTGATGGCTGCATCAGGGGGAAAAAATCTTTGCGGGATGTGCCTCTCTCTCTCTCTCTCTCTCTCTCTCTCTCTCTCTCTCTCTCTCTCTCTCTCTCTCTCTCTCTCTCTCTTTAAGCGCGTTTCTTCACGGCCTCCCGGACTTCGAGTCCAACTAATGATAACCGGAACTCTTGCGACAGAGATGTTTTTCCACTGAAAGAGACTCTCCCCGCGTTCTTGGAAACTCGTTGAAATTCATTCTCGTGCACGGCGGATGGGTTCCCCCGCCGGCGCTCGCTCGCTCGTTCGGGTCGCGGAACTGCCGAGTATGCACGTCACGTGATCTCGGATTCGGGTAATCCATCCCGATGTTGGGACTCGGGTCCGGAGGGGCAACTGTGGAACCGGACGGAAGGTGAGGAGCCTACGCCGGGAGGCGATGAGTAGCTTCGGCCCAAACCGTCACATTTGCTCCTATGTGCTTTGGATTCACAAACAGTACTAGGAATCGGAGAGAAGTGCGGAATTCGAATCCACAACTAAGCGAGTACGGGACCTGCACGCTTTTGAATCGGGGTTTAGTGTGAAGTTGAAGACAGGCATACAGATACCAACCCAAATAAGTCAATACCCATCCAAACTAATTTCTGTCCAGAAGACGTCAAAATGCAAACGGTGGAAACGACGCATTGCGCTTACCTTGCGTCAACGCGGACGATATTTCATGATAATAAATAGTGTTGATAACATGTTTCAAATGGGCATCAGAAAGAAAGATAGACTTGCTTAAGTGGATCTCGGTACTCAAGTCAGTTGATGAAACGAAGTTACTTCCCAGTAATGGTCATCTAGAATATATTAAGAAATAAATAAATCACCACAAGATGGTCATATCATATTTATAGCAGGATTACAAATTAGGAAATAATTGTTCCGAAAGTATCAGGAAATCTGTACATGCGATGGCCTTTGGCCAGTGACGTCAAGACTGCGTCATGTCGTCTTGGAAATCGGTGATCGGCTGCTTTGATAACCGTCAAATATCTGTAACAGTACAGAAATATGCTTCCTGGTTGGAGTGCACGATTGTCTGGCTGTTCTTGAAGGCCTACGACGAACAAGGGGAGTGGTCATGGTTTGTGTGATACGTGAACGTTTTTAATATGCAAGGATACCTGAAGAAGAAGGAGGAGGAGGAGGGGGAGGGGGAAGGAGTGATGGCCGTTGGTGGGGCGAGAGTCGTTGCGTGGCGTTGAACGGAGTCGAGTGCGACGGCTCCTGCGGTGAGGCGGAGCACGAAGGGCAGAGTGGTAGGCAGGCAGTTCCGGTCTCAGTCTGTCAGTGTCTGCATCAGTCTCCCCCCTCCCCCCCTCTCTCTCTCTCTCTCTCTCTCTCTCTCTCTCTCTCTCTCTCTCTCTCTCTCTCTCTCTCTCTCTCTCTCTCTCTCTCTCTCTCTCTCTCTCTCTCTCTCTCTCTCTTTCTCTCTCTCTCTCTCTCTCTCTCATTGGGAGTGTTAGGGCAAATGTACGAGTACACTAGAGCTAAGAGAAATTAAACTGGGAAAGAAAAGAAACGTGACTGTTAGAAACAGCGTCTCATGACCCGGGGTGTTGAAATCTGTTCCAGGAGGTGCAGGGAAACTGTGCACCTGTTTCCGTTCTCACCTTGTTCTTGTTGCTTTTGCTTAGTATCGACATCCTTGATGTTTTAGATCTGGAGAGGAGTGTAGGAGCATGATATACAATCAAGCAGTATTTCACTTTAGCATGTCGTTTAAGTCATGTAGCTGTGAAGTCATGATCCTGTGACTAACTGTATTGGGACCTACACTACCTAGACTTGACTACACATAGTGGGTCGGAAAATATAAGAGACTGATATGTGGGGAAAGTAGTAGGAGGATTTAGAGTGATTTTGGAAGTAATGAAGGATCAAAAGGCAGAAAGGTAGGGAAGAGAAGAGGGAAAAATAATTTCTTTCGAAAGCATCTTGCCCTTAGCTGAATAGAGTCGTTTGTTATTTGCCAGAACAAAGTAAAAATGGCGTAATTTTGAAGATGCTGTTACGATAATTACTACTTTTTTATCATCACGGGAAAGTGTTCATTTAAATGGGCGAGGCTGTAACACCTTAACTTCCGAGGGTTGGGGGGGAGGGGGAGGGGGGGGGGAAGTCCCATGGGGGTGGAAACAAAGAGCTGGTGACGCATGCGACAACCGAAAGGCGAGTGTCACCTGGCACGGAGGGGGAGGAAGGGAGGGGGTGGAGGTGTTAGGGAGCCCCGTGAAAGGAAATAGCTATGGTGTTCGTCAGGTCAGAATCATTAAAGGTACCTCGTAGGGTTCAGGGATGATATTTGGGGGGGGAGGGGCTCATTAAGGGGAAATATAGGGTGTTGTGGTAAGGGAGAGGAAAATGGGAACTACATTTTTTTTTTTTTTTTTTCCAAAAAAGTTTAAACAATTATGTCTTGAAACCATATTATGCAGATTCTGCGCCGCATAATCAACGGAATATCGCCGTTTTGTGCCACAGATTAAGCTAACAGTAAAGGTAAATATTTAGATTGAGTTGGAAAGACTTGTAAAGTGTGCATTGGGCTGGCGTGACATTCTGGAAGTGGGTGGGGGTGGGGGGCGGTGTCGTTGCAAAGGCTGAGGAACTTTGAACAAGAGCTTTCGATAGCGTGTGTGTTCGTTTTCTCAAAGATGGGTTTCGTTCGAACGAATGCAGGACTGCATCGAGATAGCCACTATTCGTGCATGTTATCCCGCTGGAACCAGTTTACTGGAAAGTGCCGTGCCCCCCCCCCACACTGAATAAAATCACTTGACGGCAGCCAGAATAGAAATTAAAATGTTATCCCGTGGATAGGTGTACCTTCCGTTGGTACCTGTACGGAGATCAACAACCTCGTGCTTATGTGTCCTTGTGGGGTGTAATCTAAATTTGCATGTATGCGGAGAGCCACAATTTATTTCGTCAATATGTGAACCCTGTAAGATAGTCGTGCTGTTTTATTGTTTAACATAACTATTGTGTTATTGTTTACTTGTCATTATATTTAAAAAAGCCTACGTTTGTATGTAGTATCATTCGTAAATACGGAGCGATAACATATGGTTGCTAAACTGGAAATATGTTAAACTAAATGCAATCGAATAATCACGTTCGATTTGACAAAAAATATGCATGAAGCGAAGCAGGTTGAGGCTCCAACTCGTTGTCGGTGTCCACGCCGGCGAGCGTGCGTAGCGTGCTGCCAAATGTATTGACGACTGGAATCCATAGTTTCGTGATAGATTTCACAACCATGATATCATACGTTAGATTGCTTGCACGAATACCAACGCGGTATGTGAAAGGTTAGCTGTTCTCCTAGGTGTGTGAAGTTGTGCACCAAATGTATGAAAAGGGATGAAAGATTGAAAACGAAAGTGAATGAAATGAGGCAAGTGGAAGCCAAGAAAGTGTGTGTGCTTGTGTGTGTATGCGTGTACGCACTTAGTTCAAGACGAGGCCCCCCAGTTGGTAACGGGCAAACAGTAGGGGCATTATAGGCAATGCGGACAAAGAAACTTTTGACCTGGAGTTAGGGTTAAGTCAAACCTCTGGCGCTTAAGGTGTGATCACACTGGGCTTCTCCAGCGCCTACAGTTGAGTTCGTTTGAGTAAAAACGACTTCGGTTACAATATTTGATTTTTCAAACTTCCAAATATCAAATTATCTTTCCATCATATAGAGCAAATCTAAATGATGAACATAGAGATTGTAAACATATACGAATGTTAGAGATAATTTTGAAATATTCCTAGAGAACACTAGATATCTGTAAGCGAAGTCATATTCTAGTTATTCGGATGGAGGTTGGAGGAAAAATAGCCCAGTGTGATAATCCTTGAAGAAGGGAGGGACTGAGAGAAGGGTACAGTTAAGGAAACAAGCCTCTTGACATTATCTGAAGTGCAGTCCTGGTGGGATTTGGTAACAAAGAAGAAGCAAAATGTCGTAATTCGTCTTAAATATCTTGTTTCTGAATTAGAAATTGGAAGAAGGGATTTATTTCAAATGTACGCACACCATAAGACTTTCTCACCCAAGTCTAAATCTCGACAGTGCCCAGGAGTACAGACCGGTAAACTGGTGTAAATTGTCCTTAATGGGGTAAATGTACAAAATTGGGGAATGGCGGAGCCGAGAAAAATGTTTCGGTGATTTCGAAAAGAACAATTGGATGGTTTTGAGTTTAAAACCACATTCCAGCCTACAAACACTGTACATCAGTACATTGCGTTTTGTGGATCGTATACGAAACTCTGTACAGCACTTAAATTGTTTTAGTTTTCTATAATTTCGGTAAAGGGATGTTCGTAACATGTCGCTCAGGTATTTGTGGTAATACCCCCCAAAGTTTTGCTGTTGTATTAAGGATATTGGCTGCGGAGCAGTTGGCGAGCGAAAGAGTGAGGTAGGGAGAGAGGGAGGGAGGGAGTGTAGGGCATGACTCAACGCCCTGGACGAGACGGACCGCGATCCATTTCACGGATACGGATACACAGGGACAAAGAAAGTGTACTGTGTCCAGGATAAGATGGAGACTGTGTGAGAGAGAGAGAGAGAGAGAGGGAGGAAATGCTAATACAACTTTTCATATTTCTAGTGAACTAGTAGCATGGACGCGATGAATGTTCTTGCATCTTTGCGTCGTGAATATGGACTTCATTTTCAGGCAGAGGTTAGTGTAAGGTTACAGTTGTGCCGATGAAAATGTAATAAACATAATGGGACTCGTTTTACGATTTGGCAGAAGATATGGCCCGAATTATCCCATTCCGTAGAGTAGTGGCTGGGAAGAGCATATAGGAAGAGAGCGTGGGAAAGGATTTGAAGACTGCCCGTCGCATTGTTGTCGTCATGGATGGCCCCAAATAGCAGACGCCCTGTATGGTGGCCAGGCATAAATTGCGTGGAGTTCGGGGGTGGATGTAGTGGCTGCTTTTAACCAAGCCCACCATTGTAAGTGTCAACGGCATCCCGTATATCCGGGCGAATGATCATACACGTAACCAGTGGTCAGGTTTAACTAATATAAAAAAAAGACGGGATTGTTCGCGTTAGATTTCTGTGAACGCTTGATAGGCACATGCGTGCGCATATCCATGTGTTCGCATATTATGTGTGCATCGATGGAACTAGGTACACACTAAGAATATTTCCCCCAGAAATCGAAATAAATGTCGACATAATACTCCGCCCTCCCCCCCCCCCCGGCGCCGCCCACCCTACCCAGTCCCATGACTAATGTTTTTGCATATATGTGTGAGGTTTCTGACCAGTAGAAATCGCCAGTTGTAAGACCTTGGATTGTTTTTTCTGTTATAGAAAGCAGAATGACGCATACTAGTAATACTCATGCAAGCTACATATGGTTTAGACATGTTGTGGAATTGACATTGTGAGCCTGTCTCTAAATTGTTATGATTATTATTTTTGCACCGTTTCAAATAGGTTTATCCTTGCACCACATGAGATTTTATTCAACTAAGGTGGAACACACACACACACACACACACACACACACACACACACACACACAGTCCGCACTGAAAAGGTTGAACAAGCCTTGAACAAATCTCAATTGAAGCAGGATCATAAGAAAACAGGAAGCGTTTACCTGCGACCTAATGGGGTTGTCACACTGGGCTATTTTCCCTCCCACATCCTACCTCCAACCTTCATTCGAATAGCAAGAATATGACTTCGCTTGCAGAAACCTAAGTATCTCTAAGAACGTTTCAACAATATGGCTAACATTCGTACAGTCTCTTAGTTCATCATTCAGCCTTGCTATATATGACGCGAAGATCATTTTAGATTTGGAGGTTAGAAAAATCAAATGTTGTAACCGAAGTCGTTTTTACTCAAATGAACTCCCAGCTGACGGCGTTGGCGAAGTCCGTGTAAGCCCAATGTGATTACCCATTAAGTCAGCACCTTTGCCTTATGTGTTCAGACTGCCAGCACCAGGAGCAGTCACCGGTAGTAGTTGGTTTCGAACCTGGGCCAGCGGCAAGCGAAGCGAAATCGAAAATAACCCAACCACATGAAGAAATATGATGACTGAAGAAAGCGAGGACATGAAGATGCACGTACGAGTCTAATACACGTCGGGAGGGATGCAATGCTACTCATATTTTGGTGACATGTAGGTCTCTGTGTGTGTGGGTGTTTAGAATGTATTGCCAGTTAAGTGGAAAACACTGCTGTTTGAAGTTCACGAGGTTTTAATGGGGTCTTACGAAGGAGGAAGGAAGGAAGGAGTGGGCAGATGTTACCGTTGAGGAAGTAGTGGTTATGGCCAAGTGACGGCTTGGTCGCCCGCCGACGCCGCTGCTGCTGCTGTTTCGCGCCCTCCCGAGACGCAGCCACCGATGACCGGAAGAATATTCATCCCTTCCCCCACCCCACCTCTTCATGCATGCAGCTTGGCTGCCAGCAGTGGAGCAGTGACATGACGCTACGTGATATAAAGTTCAATGCAGACGGCTCACTCGGGTTTTACAAGATACGAGACGAAAAAGAGCCGAGGGCGGGACTATTGTCGGTGGAGGCCATAGGCAGGCAGCCAACCACAGTTTCTCGATGGAGGGAAGTCTTGGAGCGTCGATTCTCTGACCCCGACCAGCCGCACGTCGCCTTGGGGACATGCAAGGAGAGCCGCTCTCTGCTCCATTCAGTCTTGCACGCATGCAAGCATAAATGTACAAACATGAGCTTGTAATAGGATGAACGCACATGCGCATACGCGGTTGTCCAAGCATGCATGTAATGCGTTATGTAAAGTGTAGGGCTTTGGGTGTGTATATAACCACGTGCAGTAGGCCTATTTAGGATATTGTAATACTCATGCTTGTGAGGAGGACTTTCTACCCACGATGACCCTGAAGATTGTGGCCTGGTGTAAGAGAAAGCTATAAACTCCCCTCTCCCCCCCTCTCATACATACACACACACACACGCACGCACACACAATCTGCCAACAAAACCATGGAAGGACTTAAGCGTGAAGACCGAGAGGACAATCAGAAACTCTAAAGATTAAAGCCAAGAAATTTTGAGAAAAGTTTAGCTTATGAAACAGAATGAAAATATTCGGTAAATGAAACTTTAGCGTTACATGAGGTAGCTTGTGGAGGCTAGCTCCGCCGACCAGGAAGAACATAAACGCGCGGAAGAGGCAGCGGACATGGAGAAGGGCCTAGAAGGGCCTACACGCGACGTCAAGGACGGTTGAGTGGCCACTGGCGGCCACGGGACCCAGACCACCCCTCAGTTGGGCCCCCAACCGCATGTTATTCATCGACTGTGACCTATTTGAGGGCCCCCATGTTTCAACGTATAACGGCGGGATCGTCCCCGTGGTGCATCGCAAAAATGTTTTTGCTTGCGAAATGCATAAAGCGAGTTCGAACGTTGGCTTTGAAAAACCGCACGCACATGGATATGAAGATGCTAAATCTTAGATTGATGGATGAAAGTCAGTCAAATCATTTAGAGTTCTAGACTGAGATGACAGGCCAATCTGTGAGAGGCCAGTGTGGACGAGTCGGTGGTATTCTTAAAAATTCTGTATATAAATATTATATAAATCCTTGGAAGGGAAATATTAGATAAGGAAAGAATTTTTAAGAATACCACCGTAATATTCTTACGGTGGTATTCTTAAAGAAAAAAGTTCCCTTATATATATATTTCCCTTTCAAGGATTTATACACTACATGAGGAAATATTTATTTAAGAATACCACCGTTAGTTTTTAATTTAGTTTCCATTCATGCACACGGAATGAATAAAATCTCCTGGCGGCACGCAGAGGAAGAGGAAATGTACCACAAGGCACGTAAGGCATGAATTGACGAAGACCAGCTTCTTAGCCACCGATGAGAGAAGAGTGAAATAGTCAAGTGACAGCCACGGAAGAAGGAAAAGTATCACCCTGTATGGAAGGCGTGAGGGTGGTGGTGGGGGGGGGCACAGGATCTCTTATTCCCGTAGGAGCCTGTCATAGGACTCTGGCGGCAAGGACTTCTGCTGCTGCTGCTGCTAGAGGCCTTTTTACGTTTAGAATAACCCCCACCCCCTCCCTTCCTCCCGCCATCTGCAGGGTGAATTTCTTTGACACTTGCACTTTATCTGCGGGAGGTCTAGAGTTCACACTGACCTACTTGGCTTGCCACAGCGGAATAAGTGAATGTGTCACGCACATACACACACACGTCGTAACAGTATTGTCTAATGTGTATTTGTGCCAAACATTACAAACGGCCTATAAACAGTTTCCTTGGCGATAGAACAATGATTGGGCAGTTCTTGACATCTACGTCATGTCGCCGATATCGTTTCTGAGCATCTCACGACCGCCTCTTGCTTAACGTTATTTCGTGACATTTCATAGATATTTTGGTAAATTCTGGTTTCTTTATATCCTATTTGTATTTTCATGAATGCATTGTCACTCAGGCATATACGAAGATACACATGCGCCCATGCATGCACGTGGTTGGCTGGTTTGGTTTTCGTCGAAGTTTCGCGAAGACGCTAGCCTGGAAACTCCGTTACACTGTAAGCCGTTACGGTCTTCTTCAGCAAGAGGATAGGGTGAACGACTGTGTGTGTGTGTGTATGTGTGTGTGTGTGTGTGTGTGTGTGTGTGTGTAAAAAAGATCAGAGTTGCCCATAGTTTGGTTGGTTCGTATACCGACCTTGGAGCTATCATCCGAAAAACTAAGTCTCTCTCACCCTTCCCGCCTCTCTCTTCCCCCTCCTCCTCACCCACTCCCTTTTCTTCTCTCCTCTTTTCTGCATTTCTTTTAACTGCTGCTCCTTCAGATGATTACTGTCTGAAAGATTTCCACATTCGTTGATTGTCTCTTCTTTTGGGTCGGGTTTTTGTCTAGATTATTCCAGAAAGAATAAACAAGAAATCCAGTGACATAAGCACTACATGTTTGAACATGATCGTCGTAATCATATTTGTTACCAAGGATAATCGCTGTTCCTGTGTATATAGTTACAAGGGTATTGATTTGTCTTTGCTTATTCCTACAGTGCATTTAATGTAGCAGAAGACGTAATAGACATTACCGCAAAAATAATACATACAAGCAAATCAATCTAAATCACTTTGGCAGTGCCCCGGCATGTGAAGGCACTGTTAGGAACAGGAGATTACACTGTTACCCAAATTGAACATTGAATGCCAAGGGAGTTGGGTCACTGACCCATTTATTGTTGTGAACCCAAGTGTGAAAATAAGAAACATCTTGACCCATTTGCTCTGAGGCAAGTCGGAAGTCAAGGTGTTTGCTGACCACTTCGTCGGTCATCCTCAGTCGTGGAGCAATCTTACTGGCCCCTCCTGCCGTGGTCGTGTTGTCTCTCATACAAGCATCATTGAGGGTGTGTGCATTATTCCAGTGTTTGCAGGAATAACAGTGACAGCACCACATCGTCAAAGACAGTGTCTCTGTGTATTAGTAATATTTTAAGTGAATCGGGTGTGTTTATTTGTGGGGTATCTGGTTGAAGGAAATACAGATCGACCGGGTCGAAGCGGTTAAAGCATAACCCAAAGACAACCCAGCCAGCGTGGGTGTCTACGACCAGTGGGAGTAACCGCCACGAAGATGGGAGCTAACGCCTCCCACCACGAGCCCCTGGGGGAGAACGGGCAGCACCAGCACCCACAGAACAACACCCACAACTTCCAACACAACCACCTCACTCGAGGACCTGCTGCGGCGCGCAGGTCGCTGAGGAAGTCGCTTCGGCGGAGGAAGGACAAACGGCACCAGGACAAGGAGAACAGGGACAATGCACCGCCTGAACAGCAATCTCCCCCAGCACAGGTAAGCGTGTGCGTGTGTGTGTGTGAGAGAGAGAGAGAGAGGGAAAGAGATGTATGATTACTTGCAGATATAAGGTGTATTTATGATGCCTCTTGCCTTCTCAACTCCCTTGTATTTTGGGTTTATTAGTTATTATTATTGTTGTTGCTGTAGTTGTAAATGGTAATAGTAACAAACATTATTGTTTATATTGTTGATACTAATGATAATGTTATCATGGTTGTTGAAGAGGTGCTGTCTCGCTATGGTAGGGGGACGATCCTTCATACTGATAGTGATTGGATGGTATTAGATATAATGAGTGGATGCATATGTTTCTTGTCTTTTTACACTGATGCCGTTCCAAGTGCATCAGTACAAAATAGAGGTGTACAGACATTCCGTTTTCCTTGTGAAGATGACAAAATCCATGACTTTATGTTTATGAAAAAACATGGGGACAAAATTGCCTGGGCACAAATTGAATTCTTAGATGGTATTCTCCTTAAATATATATATATATATATATATATATATATATATATATATATATATATATATATATATATATATATATATATATATATATCCTTGTATAAAACTTGTATAAATCCTTGAAAGGGAAAGATTGATATAAGGAAAGATTTTTTTTTTAAGAATACCACCGTAAGATTCTTACGATGATATTCTTAACTTTCTTATATAAATATTCCCCTTCCAAGGATTTATACGAGATTATAAGAAAATATATATTTTTTATAAGAATACCACTATGAGCTTCGAAGTGACTGCCGCCATTATGTTAGTTGTTTACTTCACCACCAGATGCCATGCTGGTGCTGTTGATGTTCAGGAGACTTTGATAATATCATGAAACCAGCGAGTGTAAGAAATGGTTCCAGCGTCTGTGTCAACAGGGCGCTCGAGGCGCCCATGTGCTTGAAGCATAATCAAAACATTCAATATACACTGACGAAATGAACACACAATGTAATGTGCGTCTTGTGATAACGTGATATACCCTGTAGGAAAGCATTGAAGTGTCTCGCTAGTCCGTTTGTTTCACATGCCCCCACTTCACCCTTATCATCCTTCTCCCTTTCCCTTCTTCCACCTTCCCCCACCACCCCAGAAACGGGGTCTAGTCCCGGATGGAGGTGTGGAGGGAGCCAGTGGAGTAGATACCGGTTCGGATGGGTCTTCCTGAGGAACCTTCCCCTCGCTCCCTCCCTCCCTCGCTCCCTCCCTCCCATTAATTAGGTTCTCGGCTGTTGTGCAGTGTTTGTTAATTTTGTTTGGTCCCTGCGAGATCGGCCGGCCGTTGATGTGCTTCCATTGATTAGGTCACAAGGTTGCGTGGCTTCTTCGCAATCGAGGTGGGATCTAGTAGGCTGTGATAGTTAAGGAACGCTGACCCCTTCCCTTGCTCCCCTCCTCTCTGTCTCTCTCTCTCTCTCTCTCCTCTCTCCTCTCCTTTCCCTAGCGACTAACCTGCTTTCTTTAGACTGCAGGGCAGCTTATTGAGCTTGCCTGGCCTTCAACGAAGATGATTATAATATTTTTTTCTCAAACAAGGTTGCATGAGAGGGACCTTTCGTGTTAATTGATTGTCGGCTGCATCACGCAACTTCCTTCCCCCTCTGTAGTTACATACACACACACACACACACACACACACACACACACACACACACACACACACACACACACACACACATGCGCATGACAGGCGTACAAATGTTTGGTTTAGATTGTTTAGTGGTGTACCAGTCACTCACGGGATGGACCAGTTTGGGCAGTTGCCGGTGTGCAGTACTGAACCTGTTTTTTCCGGTGGGGAGTTGGTCGGTTGGTAGCTTTAGGTGTTGGTAGGTAGTTTTAGGTGTTGATTAGTTAGTTGGTAGTTTTAGGTTTTGGTTGTAATAAGCTTTAGGTGTTGGTAGGTAGGTCTTTAGGTGTACGTTAGTTGTAGGTAGTTTTAGGTGTTGGTTGATTGATTGTTAGGTAGCTTCAGGTTTTGGTATCATTCCCAGACAACAATATTTGTGCATATTATAATTCCACATTCATGCGGCTGATATTAAAAAACCCGAAGCCTCTCTCTCTCTTTTTTTTTTTTTTATCGTCGAGAGAAGTTCCGCAAATATATATATATATATATATATATATATATATATATATAATTTTTTTTTTTTTTTTTTTTTTTTTTTTTACTGCAGCCGACGACGATGTACGAGTATATATGACCAAGAGAGAATAAAATGCAATTTTGTATGGAATGAATAACTTGAGTAATTCTAGATCAAATAGATTTTGTTTCTTTGTATAACAATAAATAGATAACAAGATGAATTTAGATCAAATGTTGCGTGAATTTATACAAGATGTGTGTTGTGGGAGGGGGGAGGGCCTAATACTTTCAATTCAACTTTTTGTCGTCAAATCACCAAGTAGTATGTTTATTTGCTAGAAATAATCCTCTTGTGAAACATTGTCATAACTTTTATGAAACTGTATTAACTTTGATTAATTTATAAATGGTGTTTAAAAAAGTTAATACGGTTTTTTTTCAGTCGTGTATTGCGTTTAATCCGTGGAATGAACATGATCAGAATATACATTCGTAATCATTTTATTAATTTGAAAATCGGAAGAGAGAGGAAGTGAAAAAAAGATATAAAGTACATGTAAACAAAGGTGCTGAATAGCGAATTTTAGCTGTCTTTAGTTATGTCATGACCGAAGCTGAGTTAGTTACATTTCAATATTAGTGACGGGTGTAACATATTTTGTGTCGTTTGTGGTATTTGCATCCAAGAGTGGAAGTGGATTGGAAAGCCCTCGTTTCCTCAGGACGTCTTCGTCGCTTTTCCTTTCATGACACTAGGGAACTCGGTTGCTCTGTTCTTATCCCTCAACCCAGAGGAGGTGGAGTTTGATGTGGTAGGTGATGATTGTTTTCAAGTGGAAGGTAGTATTGACGGCAAGATATTTCTCTCTCTCTCTCTCTTTCGCGTGACCTTCACTTACAAATGGACATGCCAACCTTGCATGGTTTGCTGCCCATTGGCCCGTCAAAGACTATCCGAATGATGTTGTTGATATAGCATTGCAAGTGGAGGAAGATTTATAGTCCCATGACGTCATTCGAGCGCCGAGTCAGTCAGTCGGGGAGGGGAAGGGAGGGGGTGGGTGGGTTGGTGAAGTGTGCAGGATAGCGAAGAAAAACACTGCTAATGCAACAATGGATTGACAGATAAATAGGAATATGGAAAGTGAATTAAGCAAGCCTATGACATCTTACACAAAATGGTTTGTGGTGCAAGTGTTGCTGACTGGATGCCTCGTGATGGCAAGCGTGCAAGAGGAAGAGGAAATAGAGAAGGTTGTATAAGTAACGTGGCAAGTGTTAGCATAGTCGTGTGATTCGTGAAAAAAAAGTTGAGGCCTTTGTTCATCTGTGGACTAAAAAGAAGAATAAAAAAAAAATCGTGCAGTAGTTGGTCTTCCCTCAAGACGGGTAACAAGACAATGATGCTTTCTTTCGTCCATCTTGAAGAACCATCAGATGCAGGTACCAGTCATGGATACCTAATAAATAATAATAATAATAATAAATAAATAATGGTCGTTCCAAAGGGTGTTTTATTGATGGTGTGCATTGCTTACCCAGGGGAAGGTATTTCTTCTTCTTAATTTTCTTCTTCTATCTTTTTCTTCATCTACCTCTTCTTCTGACAATAGAGCAGGACTCACAGTAATGTGACAGATTTAGTTTAAGAAGGAAAGAACTGGTTTACCCATAAAGTGGTCAATGAATAGAGTAGACTTAGTAACTGTAGTGAGTGCTGAAACCATCGGTTGTTAGGAAAGGTTAGATAACTTGATGAGGATGACAGGGGGTAATGGACATAGAACTATCTAATGTAGGCCTTATGGTATTGCAGTCCCCTTCATTCTAGTGTTCTTGTGTATGTTATGTTCTTCTCCACTTCCTCCTCCTCCATTTATGTTGTTAGGTTGTCTTTTGTTAACAAGATTCTCATAGATCAGTCCTTGTACATTATAATATCGAAGAAAGTATATGTATGTATCGATGTTGTTTTATCCATGTCATACTTTAATTGGAGAGCTACGATGTATGCAGGATGGAATACAATGAGGACTAAAAGGAAAATATTGAATAGTTTATCAGAGAATGTAAAGTATTTGAACACATTCGAAGTTATTTTGGAGTTAGAAATAGAATATTGGAATCCATTGTGGTGAAGAAATAAATTCAAGGTCAGCAGGAAGGGGACAACATCAAGATTTATGACACATTCGAATGCTCGTTCATGACGAAGCAAAGCTGAGCATATCACGATCAAATAAAATGATATTTTAAAAAGTGCTAGGTCACCCTAATGTATTTCACAAATACACACATTATCTCGTTTTATTTTGTATATACTCATTCACTTCTGCAAGTGAGTTTGAGATTGTTACTGAGGTGACTTTTTCGTTCGTGTGTCGTTCAACTATATTCCTTTATGTGTGATGGCCATTGTAACGGTTCCTGCGCTTAGCTTTTGTTTTTTGTTAAATTTATCGTTCGCTTGTGCAATTTATTTTGCTTTTTTGCTCCGCAGGTGTTCCCGTTTATTATTTACTTTTTTGTCTTGACTTCCAAAATATTGGCAGCTATTCTATTGTCTCTTGGTTCACACTGCTGCCTGGTAAATGAACATGGTATAAATGAAATGAACGAGGTATAGACGAAATGAACGAGTTTATAAACTGTTTTCGGATCAGGACGCCTTATTTATATTTGTTTTTATTTTTACTTTATTGTTATTTATTTTCCCCAAGAAAGTAGATGACAATAATATATGAAGAACACAAATATATACATTTGTGTGTGTGTGTGTGGGGGGGTCATTATTTCATTCTGTAGAGACCAATGTCCTAACTATCTTAAGAAAAGTAGAGCCACAACAAATTAATAATAAATGTGTTTCGTAAACCATAAAATCTGAAAAAATTGGAGGTAATTATTTTGACTTTGTGATACTGAAGAATCTAATTGCAGTCATTGCAGATTGGGGTTGAATGTTCCTGACACACTGGTCTTTTGCAGTGTAGGCAATAGTTACCCAGAATAACGACAAACAAATTAAAAAAAAATTATAATGAACATAAAATCATGATTCCCTAATCAACACAATTACGATGCATTCCAAATAATACCATCACCATCGAAAACAAACAAAATTCAACATGTCATAAAAATGATAAAAAAGAAGAAATTCTTAT